>NC_082665.1:55472651-55775681 GCF_025265405.1 Mesoplodon densirostris
TTTCCATCTGGATCTTCTCTTCCTGCCCTCCACTCCCTCCAGCCTCCTCCACTTCCAATACTGAATTCCAACCACAGGCACAGGGTGAGTATAATATTTGCAGAGGAGGGAGGAAGTGGGAACAACCACTTGGATATTGTAGTGATCCGTATTTATTTTCTACATTGATGAAAAAATAGTCATTTTTTAAGTTGTCACAAAACAAATAGAATCATGACTTATGTTTTATAATTTATGTAACTGATTTTATGTACTTTTAATTTTTTATCAGATTTCTGACAGTTAAAAATCATTTCCCCTTCTAGAAAGATGAAGGAGCACGTTTCCCCCTCTGCCCAGCTGCAGCCATCTGGGAGCATAGCGTTCCACATTGTTCTTCCTGTGCAGTGTTGAAATAAGTTTCTTGACCCAAGATGGAGCTGCTTCTGCCCAGAGAGCCATGTCAGCAAATCAAAACTTAGACAACTTTTGTGTCCCTGGAAATGTTCCACTTGATCAGAAAGGTGGTTCCCCAAACACGAAGCCAACTCTGGGGTCTCTACTTACTTCCTTGTTCCTTCTTTAGCCTACAAAAGCTTCCTGTGTTCCACCCCATTTTGACATTCTCCAAAAGGAGACTGTTCACTTCATGAAGTGTCAAAGTTTGTTTGTATCACCTAAGTTGTCTTCTCTGGTCATTTTTTTTTTTTTTTTTTTTTTTTTTTGCGGTACGCGGGCCTCTCACTGTTGTGGCCTCTCCCGTTGCGGAGCACAGGCTCCGGACACGCAGGCTCAGCAGCCATGGCTCACAGGCCTAGCTGCTCCGTGGCATGTGGGATCTTCCCGGACCGGGGCACGAACCTGCGTCCCCTGCATCGGCAGGTGGACTCTCAACCACTGCACCACCAGGGAAGACCATCTGGTCATTTTTAACAGTAGTAATCAGTTACTTGTAACTATTAACTGGTGAAAACTCAGGTTGTGTACAAGGACCTATTGTATAGCACAGGGAACTCTGCTCAATGTTATGTGGCGGCCTGTATGGGAAGGGAGTCAGGGAAGAATGAATACATGTATATGCATGGCTGAGTTGCTTTACTGTGCACCTGAAACTATCACACATTGTTAATCAGCTATACTCCAATATAAAATAAAAAATTAAAGAAAAAAAGCTATTGCAAAAAGAAAGAAAACTCAGGTGGTATGGATCCCAAAGACTATAAGGCCTGTGGGGATGGAGGACTACCTGGTAAGAGGCCTTGAAAAAGAGTCAAGTGAGAAACAAGATGGCCCCAGGACACTTGCATGGGCCAATGTAGGAGATCACTGAGGAAGTCTGGAGACCAAAAGCCCTGATATTTTGGAGAGTAGTTGAGACTGCCTTCTCTTAAGGGAGAGAGATTTATCTGTGATGAATGTAATTACTCAACAGCAAACTCTTATTGCAATAGCAAATAACTGGAAATAATTATCAATAGTGGGAGGAGCTTGTAAAAATATTTATGGAACTAGTAAATAAAACATGGAACTGCCATACAATGAAGCCATTAAAATAATGAGTTAGAACTACATGTGCTATTAGACAAAGGTCTCTAAGCATATTGTAAATGGGGAAAAATAAGAAATGCATCATTTACTCCTGTTTGTTTTTGAAAAATAAATATATCACTAGATATACACATAACATTTCTGGAGTAATACATAAAATATTAATAAATGTTCTTATTGGTAAGAGAAACTGGTGTCTTCAATATATACTCTTTTATAATATTTTTGTTATTATTAATATTAGTTAACATTTATTGAGTACTTGCCCTATGCCAGGCCGTGTTCTAAGTGCTAGGTATGTATCATCTCATTTAATCATCCAAATACCTGTAGGACAGATTTTATTATCTTTAGTTTACCTTTGTATAAAATGAGGCACAGAGATGTCAAGTAACTTGCCTAAAGTCACACAGCTAGTAGGTGGCAGAGCTGGAACTTGAGATCAACCTCTTTATCACTTGCATTTCATCAATATTCAATAGTGCCGCTATTATTACCTTCAATTTCCAGAGAGGCCACAACAGTGAGAGGCCCGCATACTGAAAAAAAGAAAAATACCATATGATCTTACTTATATGTAGAATTTAAAACAACAACAACCACAAAAACCCAAGCTCATAGATACAGAGAATGGATTGGTGGCTCCCAGAGGCACAAGGTGGAGGGGCTGGGAGAAATGGGTGTAGGGGGTCAAAAGTTATAAACTTCTAGTTTTAAAATAAATAAGTCCCAGGGATGTGGTGACTATAGGCAATAATACTGTATTGCATATTTGAAATTTGCTTGAGAGAGAAAATCTTAAAAGTCGTCATCACAAGGAAAAAGATTTTGTTGTAACTATGCATAGTGACAGGTTTTTTTTTTTTTTAAAGAAGATGTTGGGGGTAGGAGTTTATTAATTTATTTTATTTATTTTTGCTGTGTTGGGTCTTCGTTTCTGTGTGAGGGCTTTCTCTAGTTGTGGCAAGCAGGGGCCACTCTTCATCGCGGTGTGCGGGCCTCTCACTATCGCAGCCTTGCTTGTTGCGGAGCACAGGCTCCAGACGCACAGGCTCAGTAGTTGTGGCTCACGGGCCCAGTTGCTCCGCGGCATGTGGGATCTTCCCAGACCAGGGCTCGAACCTGTGTCCCCTGAATTGGCAGGCAGATTCTCAACCACTGCGCCACCAGGGAAGCCCCGTGACAGGTATTAACTAGATTTATTATGGTGACCATTTTGCCATATATACAAATATCAAACTATTATATTGTATACCTGAAACTAATATAATGTTATATGTCAATTATACCTCAATTTAAAAAAAACACTTAAAATAATAATAAAGAGAATATTTGTATAAGGAGACATTCTGGGATACTGAAACTTAGCAACATCTCCCTCCCTAGAGATACTTCAAGGTGGAAAAGATAAAGACCTCCTCTTCCTGTATCCAAAGAAGAGTAGCTTAAATTCCAGATTACAGTTAGGTTTTTTCTCTTTCCTGAGGAGATGATATGCAGGCCACCAGTAGCCCTCTGGCGCAAAATCAGAGTTTCCTAACTGTGGGAATCTTCTCTAATAATGCTCCCCACTGTATGAGTAGCCCTCATTTAGCCCTCACTGCATAGCCCTGAGGGCAATATTGTCCAAACGTCACGCTGCTTTTACTGAGAGCAATCAATGGTCTTTGTCTCTGACACAGAAGTTTCTTTTTTTCCTGTGTATATGTATATATATACAAATAGTCACATGTGTGTATATAGATCTATTAGATTGATATATATTTATATAAAAATGTATATCATGGTACACATAAATAAAAGTGTGGCAGGCTAACTCGTTAGCTTGCAGGTAAAATAAAAGTCTCAGACTCTTCATAAATTCTGACTTAGTTTTATATGTAGATTCCTCTAAGGAAATCCTTTCCCATTTAGAAGGATTATCTTGGCCTGGGATCCATCCCATCTCTCCCTCAGCAAATAATGGGAATGGGGACGTTTAGGATTGTTCAGGGCGGATTTGGCATCCACGTCCAAGGTTATTAGCGCTGCTCCTACAGGTATGGATTGTCTCCTCACTACTCAAGGTCATCCCATAGGTAACCACTGGATCAAATACAGTACACCTTCACAGGTAATAAGGCCTTAGGACAATCATTAGTATCGACAACAGAAAGTCCCAGAACTTACTGAGGAGGAGACCCTGTTTCCTGATGGCACCACTAACCCTGCACAGCTCACGCCCCACCAGGAGTCTGAACACTTACCGTCTACCTCGAGCACCTTTGGAAATTCTTTGTTCCTCTTCCAGCTTCCAGACCAGGCCTCAGGGCCTGCAGATGTCACAGGAAGGACAGTTCCTTAGGCTCTACCACTTAATAGCCACCTCTTAGCTACACGAAGACCTGGCAGCTTTGTGAGTGTGCTGACACAGAAAAGCTTCAGCAGCTTTAAAATGAGTGTGTGCTTATCCAGAAATACTTTCTAATTACTACCTGGCTTCCCCTCCCCACCTAGAACATTCTAACAGTCCCCAGCAACTCTCAGCGCTCACGGAGGCCCAAGCAAGTGAGGATAATTAAGCTCTATACACTTTACAGAAAAATCTACATCTGTTTATGTCTTCCCTGTCCGGACACTACTTCATGGAAGTTCCCCCAATTTTCAATACTTAAAAGGAAACAAACCAAAAGTAGGTAATGCTTTGCAGTAGGGCTTCATGTTTCTTTTTTCTTTCTTTTTCTTTTTCTTTTTTTTTGCAGTACGCGGGCCTCTCACTGTTGTGGCCTCTCCCGTTGTGGAGCACAGGCTCCGGACGCGCAGGCTCAGCGGCCATGGCTCACGGGCCCAGCCGCTCCACGGCATGTGGGATCTTCCCGGATCGGGGCACGAACCCGCGTCCCCTGTATCGGCAGGCGCGGACTCTTAACCACTGCGCCACCAGGGAAAGGAAGCCCTCAGGGCTTCATGTTTCTGATCAAGGATCCACTTTCCACTCACCCACGTTATTCCGGCCCCAAGCCTCCCCACCACCTAGTTGCTCATCTCCATCCAGCGAAGCCAGTCTGGACCATGTACTGAGATGGTGGCCAGTATGGCGGATTCCAGACTTGCCTTTATGGAGACGGCAAAGCTGTTCTAATAATCACCTCCATACTTTCCTCCAGGATGAAATTCACATGATCCTCCCAGTTGTCTGCCCTGTCATTCATTAATACGAAAGATTTCGTGCTAATTCTCCTTCTTCCGTCCAGGAAGGAAAAAAAGAGCTCATCCAAGCCCTGTTGTGCAGTACCACCTGCCTATTTGTCCACAGCCAAGTAATGATGGATTTGGAGCTGGAGGGATGAATGGGAATTGTGTTTATTTTATGAGCTGCAGAAAGTTGGCTGGGGAACCCAGCGGGAGGCTTAGCTGGAAAAAAATGATTTGATCTTATGCTGTGTGTCTTCTCTTTAGAAAAATACATGGCATTATCCTTTCCCGAGGTTGGGAGAGAAAACAAGGAAGGCATGTTCTGCAAATACTGGGTTCAAGGTCTGAGTAGCTTAGGGTGTTAGGCTTTTCTCTGTTTTCAGGGATGCAACACTCAAGCCAAAGGCTGCCTGCTCAGACTAGGCAGTGGCAAAAGGAAGAATGGGCCACACGGGGCCTGGAGGGGCCCTGACAGAGGGCCCCTGGGCCAGTGCTCAGTGGCCTGGAGAGGATTCCACACTTTGGGTAATTTTTAGATGGCAGGAAGGAGCAGCTGTCCTCGAAAGCTGAGGCTTTTCCTCACGGCAATATTCTGGCATGTGTTCTCATGGAAGTCACCACAGTTATCTTAATGAGAATTTCGCTAAACAATTTAACACAGAACAGCTTTGGAGGATGTTATGAAGAAAAACACCACGTTGGAGTCTTCACTTTTAGTGTTGATTGATTGGCAGGAGACAGTTTCTGGGTTGCTTTCTTGCTAAAGCAACTTCCCTAAGTTTCAGTTTGTACAAAGTCCAGGCTGACTTAGGTTTGGGAAGAGGACTTTGGTGTGGGCATCTGAAGAAACATCTCACTGGCAATTCCTGGCTGAAAAGTTATTGGGGAGAAGAGAGAAGCCGAAGAAGAACGATATTAGTGAGGAAAGTTTCTTACTAGTGAAAAGAAATAATACCAGCGGAGTCAGAGCCGAGTAGGATTTTGTTCTTAGTGTAGCCATACCTATGTGTCTCATTTCTCACTCTATTTTTAGGTACTAATTAACTTATTAAGTAATTTGTAAAATTCTTTTCGACATATGATCGACATGTAACATTATATTGGTTTTAGGTGTGCCACATAGTGATTTGATATATGTATACAGTTGTCCCTCAGTATTTGTTGGAGATTGGTTCCAGGACCCCCCTTGGATACCCAAATCCATGGATGCTCAAGTCCCTTATATAAAATGGTGTAGTATTTGCATATAATCTAAGCACGTCCTCCTGTACACTTTTAATCATCTCTAGATTACTTACAGTACCTAATACAATGTAAATGCTCTGCAAGTAGTTGTAATACAATGTAAATGCTATGTAAATAGTTGTATGGCCAATTCAAATTTTGCTTTTCGGAACTTCCTGGAAATTTTTTTTTAATTAAAAGATGTTTCACCCGCAGTTGGTTGAATCCAGAGGTACGGAGCCCATGGGTAAGGAGGGTGGGCTGTATGTTGCAAAATGTTCAACACGATAAGTTTAATTAACATCCATCAACACACATAGTCACTACTTTTATTTTCTTGTGATGACAACTTTAAAGATTTACTCTCTTAGAAGCTTTCAAACGCACAGTACAGTATTGTTAACTATAGTCGCCATGCTGCATGTTATTACATCCCAGGACTTGTTTATCTTATAACTGGAAGTTTGTACCTTTTGACCCCCTTTTCAGATTTCCTCCACTCCCACCCTCAACAGCCTGCCTCTGGCAACACCCAGTCTGTTCTCTGTAACTACAAGCACATTTTTTTCTCCCTCTTTTTATGCCACATGAGAAGAGGCTGAGCATGATAAGGCAGGAGAATACAGAGGGAAGTTGTTTGGGAGCACTAGAAAGACAAAGTAAAGCTGTCCCTTTATATTGCTCTAACAGCCCAGGGAGTGGGTACCTGTTCACGCTGGCGGAGCCAAGGGCCCCTGCCTGCTAACCCATGCAGCGCCTTTGTTCAAATTAGAGAATGGCAGTGAGGCTGGATGAGCAGAGCAAGGTCTGAACTTCAGCCTCTCTGCACCCCCTTGGGATAGTGCACTGAACAGCCATAGCACTGGAGAGAAGCCCTTGTGGCTGAGGAAAGACCCATGAACTTGAGTGTCTTCCCTGAGGTCAGTCTTCCTGGGAGTCCCAGCCCTCCAGCCTGGAACACAGAGCCAGGACTTCAGGGCGACCCAATTAGATGATGGCAAATGTCACAGCCACATAGTGCCTTTTTTTCCCCCTTCTTCTGTAAGAAGCCCTTTCCCCTCAGAGGCCACTGTAATTAACCTAAGAGAGAACAAGCCATCCTTCTAGTCAAACAAGAAGCTGCTATCACAGTTGACATCTTCAAACGGAAATCCCGTTTTCAGGGGTTTCATGTATATGTCCTTCCGTGTGAAAATCCTTATAGGTGATGTTAAAAAAAAAATAGAAAGAAAAGCCATATTAGTATTCCAGTGTGCCTCTACCCCGTCCTCCTGTATCCACACCAGATCTAACAGTTCAGAAATCTATACGAAGGAGCTGCTCTGCTCATTAAGGAATCAGACAATGACAGTCCCGTTGTCTGAGCCAGAGTGGGTGCAGAGCTGTGAGCTGCTTTGTCTAAATGCCACAAATTGTTATAGTTTTGCTCTGCACTTCAGTATTGGCGTCATCACCCTTTAATGGGCCAGAAGGCTCTGCTGTAACATTCAAAAGGAGTAACAACATTCTTGGTCCCTGTCCAGTTTTCAATATAATTATTTGTCAGAATCATATTAACCTGATATATGACAAACCCATAAAATGGATTCATTTAGGTATCCAGGAGTCCTCCCTCATTAACTCTGATATTTATAGCTATGGCTTTGATGCTACAATCCCTCCTCCTGTGAAACATAGAGCAGGGATGTCAGATTTCCCTGACGCTGTTGCGGGGGAGTCATTTGTTATCTAGTACTGCAAAGAGGGGCAGAAGAAATCTGGCCTGGAGTCCAGGCCCCCATGAACCTTGATTGGCTCCTCTGACAGTTCCTCTCTTTTTAGGGCAGGGGAAAAAACTAAAACTAAATACTTGTACACAAATCCTAAAGGTTTAATAACTTTCCCAAGGTAATGAGGAAGAACCAATGACTCTGAAGTATTCAGAGAACTGGTTCTGTAATCAGACTTCCTGGAATCAGATCCTGGCTTTACCACTTACCATACTAGCTTGGGCAAGATGCTGAATTTCCTTAGACCTCAGTTTCCTCATCTGTAAAACGGGGGTTGTTGAGGGGATCCAAAGAATTAACACATAGAAAGTGCTTAGGACAATTTTTGGTCCATAACAAGTGCAATAAATGTTACTTAAATTATGATTACAATTGCTATGACTACCTTGGGCCACAGCGAAACCGAGTTTTTGCTCTACAGGTCTACAGTCTAGCACAGTCGCTTTCACGCCACATTCTAGGGAGCACTGGGCTTGAGCAGAGGTGACCCAGGGACCCCAGAGGTGGAGGTGGGGTAGCTGTGGAAACTGCAGGGGCAAAGGCCCATCAGAAGCATTCCTCATATTCTTTAGTCAGAGACTTGACGCTTCCACCCATTTCAAGTATTGGAATCCTAGATGAGTTTTCATTTAAACAGTGGGTTCTGGGAC
Source organism: Mesoplodon densirostris (assembly GCF_025265405.1). NCBI lineage: Eukaryota > Metazoa > Chordata > Mammalia > Artiodactyla > Ziphiidae > Mesoplodon > Mesoplodon densirostris. Next base: position 55,480,996 of record NC_082665.1, read on the forward strand.
TGAAATAAAACAGATTGAAAACTGCAGCTCCAGATACCTGTGACCTGTTCAAGTCCCCCAGCTAATCTAAGGGGCCCTATGAGCACTTGTCTCTGCTGCTCACTCCAAATTCATAAAACTGTGATCACGAGGCCGTTAGAAGTTTTCTTTTACTTTTAATTTTTTGGGAGTGACATGGCTGGGACTTTGAATTCCTGGTATTGCCGGAGGCTAAGGGTGTTTCTGCGGGCTTGTAAATGGCTGTGTTGGAAATGTTGTCCATGATGACAGCCAGAGCCGTGAGCTTTTATTGCATTGGGACGAGCAGAGATGAGCTGTTAATAGTGATGGGGTCTGAGTTCACTGTGGTGTTGCTCATGTTGCCGTCTTCATGGCTGAGCTTGTTCCAGGAGTCCAAGGTGCACTGTGTTCTCAGATTGTCCACCTATCTCCTGGAGACCAAGCATCAGGCTTTTGCAGTCAGCTCACATTCTTGGAGAGGGCCCTGTTTGACTCCCACAAATCCCTTTAGGATTGATTCATTAATTCTGAACAATAATGAGAATGCAATGAAGCCTTTTCTACTCATTCCAAAAGATCCTAGGAAACACCAATTTCATCACATCATTTGCTTCCTCAGAACTTTAGTTTCTCCCCTGTAAGTCTGTTGGATAAAGTTCAAACTCTTCAGCCTGACTTCTGGGCTGACCTAACCCAACTAACCCTAACTTTCTGATAGAGCAGGCAAGTTTTATCACCACCCTCCATGTCATCTGTTCCCCACTCTCTCCACCTTTCCAAAACTGATTCATTGTTAAAGAACCATCCCTGGGCTTCCCTGGTGGCGCAGTGGTTGAGAGTCTGCCTGCCGATGCCGGGGACATGGGTTCGTGCCCCACTCCGGGAAGATCCCACATGCCACGGAGCGGCTGGGCCCGTGAGCCATGGCCGCTGAGCCTGCGCGTGCAGAGCCTGTGCTCCGCAACGGGAGAGGCCACAACAGTGAGAGGCCCACGTACCGCAAAAAAAAAAAAAAAAAAAAAAAAAAAAAGAACCATCCCTGACCCCTCTTTTCTTCTGAGCCTTCTCTTGACTACTCAAAACACAATTTCTCCCTTCTCTGATCTACAACTGTGTGTTCTGTCTGCTTTGCTCACTTAGGCCATTATTCCATGATGGCAGTTCTAGTAAAGAGATGATGCATTAGACACACCATCAAGGAAGGTCAGTTGCAGTTACCAAGACAGGATCCCAAAGAGTGGCATCTGGCCTGGGGAGATGGAGTACCGCTAACCTGACTCTCCCAGCACTCATGTATAAGTCAGAGCGCTCACTGTAAAGAAACGCAGGCCATTCACATGAGCAGAATGCATGAGTCCCCTATCCTGGGCTCTTTTCTCCCTCCGTCAATATGTCAGGGAAGCTTAACTGGTCATCAGGAGGTTGACTAGACATTTCAGCAAAGAAGGGAAATAGCTTTGTGAACTATTTAATATGGATTACAGTGAGGACTGGCTACACGCCTCTGCCCCCTAGCAGGAATGGGGCCCCTACTGACCAAATGCTCTGGCCCCCAAATTCAGTGTCTCTCCATTGGATATTGTCATCAACAGTGAAAATATCTGCTTCTCTTTTCCCCCATTTTTCTAAGCTCATAAGACTTATTTTTTCCCTTCTATGACTCATTAATTTGATTATTTTATTCAAGGAATATTCATGGAACATCATTTGCTATGTACCAAATGCTAGAATATAAAAGTGAACAATACCCTGGATACTTCCACACCACTGGCTTTACTACAGTCAAATTTTGATAAAGATCTAAAAGCCATTCTTTCTTTTTAAGATGACTTTGGTATATTTAATCTGATCCATTTAGGCCTTGATACCAGAGTTTTGCGTAACACCATTACCTGACTTTCCTGAGTGAACAGCTTATAGCCTCAATAGTATTTTAAGTTCCTAGAAGGCAGAGAACAACTCAGTATTTCACATGTATCCCTTATAGTAGGTAAGGTATGTTGTGCACATAGTAAGAATTAAATATTTGTCTCTTTACAAGAGACACCATGTTTCTTACCAGCCATAAGGGAAGGGGGTGGGCAGCTTTACCTAGTTTTATTTCAGAAATTCCGCAACCAATGGCCCACATTAAATCCAGCCAGCAGACATATTTTATTTGGTCTAAAGACAGTTATGGTTTTGTTTTGTTTTTTAATTGAGCCAACATTTTAAAAGGTGAGATCTCTCTCTCTCTCTCTCTCTCTCTCTCACACACACACATACACACACACACACACACCTAGAATTCCAAGCTCCTTTGGATTTTCAGCTTCCTTTGAAAAACTGGAAGACCTACAACTCTCGGTCTCATACCCACTGAGCAAAAGTGCTGGCAGGAAAGTATGCAGGACCACTACAGAGAGCAAATGTTCCTGGTAGGCTGCAGTCTCTGTCACTCTGTGTTTCATCACACTTGGCCTGCCTCACTTACATAACAGCTGAATCTTGAGGCATTTGAGTCTGTGGCCTCTGTTTTACACAAAGCCGGTATATTGGGAAAGGGGAGAGGAAATAGCCCCCCTCGACCCACAGAAAGAGAATCACTCTGAGCCAGCCTTGAGTTTCCTGGCACTCTGGACATGAGGACAATCTGGCCGCTGGGCCTGCACCTTGGACCTGGGCCTTCCTTACGGTTAGTGTTCTCTGGAATGTGGATGCTCCCTGCTGAGGAGACTACTGGGGCTCCAAATGGCCTGTCTCATTGAATCCAAGTTCTCTGCCACTCCAGCACAGCCTGGACGCCATCTAAGCAGTGTTCTGGCTCGTTGCGTGCTGACTACCCTCAAGTGCTGCCAAGGCAATCTGCTGGCCTCGCTGTGCCCTCCCCCATACCTGTCTTTCTCATTCTCTCTTCAGGCAACATGGAGTGGAAGAGTGCTCACCAGGAGGAAAGTAAAAGAGGGAGGGAGGAAGAGGAAGGGAGACAGAAGACTTTTAGAGAGGGAGTTTTATATATTCCATCCTATTTGATCTCAGGCCTCTGTCCAGAAAGATTTTAGTCATGTTTGTGGGTGCGTTTGTGTTCAAGTGTGTTGTATATATGGGATATGTGTATATGTGTGTGTGTGTGTGTGTGTGTGTGTGTGTGCAAATAGACCTGCAACTCTTATTCAAGATAGAAAAGGAAAAGCAATAAGAATATTGAGCTTATCAGGATGTCCCTGGTGGCACAGTGGTTAAGAATTCGTCTGCCAATGCAGGGGACACGGGTTCAAGCCCTGGTCTGGGAAGATCCCACATGCCACGGAACAACTAAGCCCGTGCACCACAACTGAGCCTGCACGCCAGAGCCCGTGAGCCACAACTACTGAAGACTGCGCACATAGAGCCCGTGTTCCACAACAAGAGAAGTCACCACAGTGAGAAACCCGTGCACCGCAATGAAGAGTAGCCCCTGCTCGCTGCAACTAGAGAAAGCCCGCGCGCAAAAAGGAAGACCCAGCACGGCCAGAGTATAAATAAATAAATAAATTTAAGACTTAAAAAAAAAGAATATTGAGTTTGTAACATAAGTGACAACCATTGTGCAAGAGCAAGCTGCTTTCCTATCAAAGTACCAAGTGCATGTGTGCCCGCACATGTGCACACTAGGAAAATACAAGCATGTGTGCCCACACACATATGCAATTCTTTTTTTTAAAATTATAACTTAATGACTTGCTTATGTAGAAACTTGGAACATAAAATCTAAAAAAGGGAAAAAAGAAGGAATAAAACTCAAACATAATCTTAACACTCAGAGATAATTTTTCATCTATTTCCTATTTCTATGCATAATGCATATTTTATATAGCTGGAGTTTATACTGCATATTAAAGTTTAGTAGCTTGTTTTTTCCCTCTTAAAATTATGTCATAGACATAGCCCAGTGACATAAAAAACACTTTATAACAATCATTTTAGTATTTCCTTTACATCCATAGTGTGGATCTTCACAATTTACTTAACCAATTTCTAATTTTTGAGGATTTAGACTGATGGAAGTTTTTTGACTTTTGTAAGTAACATGATAATAAACATCTTCACCCAAGGATCTTTGCATGAATTATTATTTCCAAAAATGGAGTAACTGGACAAAGAGTAAAAGTACCTTTAAAATTCATGAGTTGTATATTGTTAAATTGCTTTCCTAAAGGTGATACTACTTTAACTTCCCAACACCCTGATTTGAAAGTGTGCACTAGAAAGCTCACAGAAACGTTCATTTAGATACACCTAGCTAAAATGTCTAACAATACACGAAGGACTTATTTTATTGTATAATTTATGAGTATCAACAGAATATATCATTTGAGAATATCAAAGCCACTGGCTGAAAGTGTGTTTGCCCAGGCGACACAATTCAGTCTTTCTAAGAGAAATAGAAGAGCAAACCTCTTGTTTGTCCCCAGATACAGCTCTGGGATCTTCATCCTTCTCTAACTGCCCCCTTTCATTCCAGGGTAGACCTGCAGCATGTCACACAAGTGACAGTGACAGAAGTGACATGTTCACTACTGCCCACTATACTACTGGCCAGCGGAAGAAGTCCCTCAGCTCACTGCTGCAGAAGCCCCTGCAGAGCCCGCAGGGCCCCATTTTCCTCTACCGCCTGTTTCCTTACAAATTCTCTCTGGATCCCCAATGTGTTACCATTCATTGCCTTTTCTCCTTCCCAGTCCAAACTTCTCTTTTGAAGTGAAAGGGGAGAAATAGCCCTCCAAAGGATACTTTCAGGTTTCACAACTATACTGACTGGGGCTGTAGGAATTTTCATTTGTGTGTTTCCTTCTTATTACTGTTATTATCATCTGCTCTTTGTTTTACAACCCTCATTCCCTGTAACTTACAGAACTGGTCTAGCCAGGGCTGGCGTGGCATCAGCCATAGGGAGCTCTAAGGGCAACTCTCCCACCTCTGCTTAGAGAGAACTTTGCCCCACCCTGAAAACTGCCCAGGCCAGAGGAGAGGAGGGTGTTGAAAGGTAACCTTTGTTTTCCTCTGGCTTGGGGATTTTAAGATCCAGCATTCAGAGGTCATCCTCAAAATGTCCAGTCATTTTCCATGCCATGAAGATCCATGGTCCCCCATGTCAACAACTGCTTGAAGTTTGCTCACAGGCCCACTAGGCATCCTGGAAGTTTCAGTTTGTGTAGAATCTAAACCCTTACTGGGGACCTAGTTATGGACCATTCAACATAAAAGACACAGTAAGGTTCTGACATTAAAATCCAGTCCTTCCTCCTAAGAAGTTGTAAAGTATCTCTGTCCCCGTTCTTTCTTAGGGAGTGTCACCCTGATTATCTTCTGCCAGTCCGCTTATATTTTTCACGTAGATAGCAGTCTGTTTCAAAATGGTCATTTCCTTAATCCTGGGAATTTTTATATTAATTACGAAACATTCTCTCTGTCTCGGTGCTTCAACTCTCTCTGAATTTCCCAATATGTGAAAGGTTTGGATACTTCCTCCTTCAATGGCCAGCATGGAGCAACTGACAAGCCTGAACACAACCTGAAAAAAATTTCCCTACTGTTGAAACATTATAGATCTGTGATAAATTCTGAGTCATAACATCAATCATATTCCTGGGCTGCAGCTCTCTGAAGATTTTACTGTTTAACTGAACTAATTCTCAGGGAGACACGCTCTACATCCCAGAGAGCGTGTCTCCCTGAGAAGAAAGTCTGGGTTCAGATTGATAACTGTCCTTCTTCCTGTGGAAGGAAAAGCACTCAGCACTGAAGGTAACCTATATGAGTCTCTTGCTTGCTAAATTAAAAAGCCTGCCTAATAGACTTGAGAACTAAATTCAATGTATCTATTTTTAATTTTTTTCTCAGTTTATAAATGTAATTTAGGTTTATTACAGAAAATTTAGAAAAATGAGTTAGCAAAAAAATTAATAAATAAATAAAAGTCAATAAAAACTACCGTAATTCACCACAGATATTTAATGTTTTGCATATAGCCTCCCAGACACTTAAAAGAAATCTGTTTAAATGAAAATAGGATTATACTATTTGGTAATCCTTTTTCTTTTGTAGAATGATTAATGTCTGCCTTGGATTTGAACATCAGAATGGAAAGTGAGAATTCTTAAATTTTCTCCACAGTAAATAGATTTTTTCCTAAAGTCAAGTGAGAACAAACCAAGAATAAATGCAGTAGCTTATAGCCTAAGTTGTGTGCTTGTCACACTACTTCTTTTCCTTGTTTTTCTAGTTTGGATAAACAAAAGGAAAGATGAAGGGAAAGAAAAGAAAGGAACCTATGTCTGACCAGGTCATTGTGCTGTCTCCCTCTACATTGGGGCTTGAGCTATTTATTTTTAATAAGGAAGGAGCCTCCTCTAGGTAACATGCCAGGTCTTATGTAGCTACAGGTTCTTGGGCAGGCAACAGTTAATGGTGACATAATTCTGCCATGAGAAGTGGCCCATAAGTTTGCCTCCCATTGGAGTGCCCTATTTTGACTTGCAAACACTCAAGTGGGCGTGGCCATAGCGTGGGAAATGATGACCAGAAGCCCCAACCAGGGTGGGGGGGTCCCACCACCTTGATCCACGGATAATGGCTACTTCTTTTCTGTATGTATGTTCATGCTGTCTTTTCTCTATGTTGGAATCAAAGACTGACAGTCATTTTTAAGTAAGCATTTGAGTTATTTTAGTTAATGTTCTTCTCTGCTATCATCTTGAAACCAAGCAGTACCCTATGGGACTCCTGGGCATGGAAGCCTTTCTGTGTCCCTCGTTTCTTATTTACAAGAAATAGGCTTCAGCCTCCATCACCTTCCCTGAGTTCCAAAGGGCAGGTTCAAACAATTGTTAATCAGGGAAGGGAGGGGATGCAGAGACAAGGGAGGAGCAGCCAAGAAACAATAGTGCAGCCTTAGGACAGGATCCTGGTTCTGCCTCAAGGGATACACATAAAAATATCTTTGAGCTCTTCTGCAGAACTAAAACCCCCAACAAATGGAAAATATTAACTACCTGATGAAGCATTCTTCATTTCAGAGAGAAGGTCACAGTTTGATAACCTCAAGAACCACAGAAGAGGATTTTGAGAAGATGGAGGGAGAGTAAGACGCGGAGATCACCTTCCTCCCCACAGATACACCAGAAATACATCTACACGTGGAACAACCCCTACAGAACACCTACTGAACGCTGGCAGAAGACCTCAGACCTCCCAAAAAGGCAAGAAACTCCCCACGTACCTGGGTAGGGCAAAAGAAAAAAGAAAAAACAGAGACAAAAGAATAGGGAAGGGACCTGCACCAGTGGGAGGGCGCCGTGAAGCAGGAAAGGTTTCCACACACTAGGAAGCCCCTTTGCGGGCGGAGACTGCGGGTGGCGGCGGCGGGGGGGAGCTTCGCAGCCATGGAGGAGAGCGCAGCCACAGGGGTGCGGAGGGCAAAGCGGAGAGATTCCCGCATGGAGGACCTGGAGGACTGGTGCGGACCAGCACTCACCAGCCTGAGATGCTTGTCTGCTCACCCGCCGGGGCGGGCGGGGCTGGGAGCTGAGGCTCAGGCTTCTGTCGGGGCACAGGGAGAGGACTGGGGTTGGTGGCGTGAACATAGCCTGCAGGGGGTTAGTGCGCCACCGCTAGCCGGGAGGGAGTCCGGGAAAAAGTCTGGAGCTGCTGAAGAGGCAAGAGACATTTTCTTCCCTCTTTGTTTCCTGGTACACGAGGAGAGGGGATTAAAAGCGCCGCTTTAAGGAGCTCCAGAGACGGGCGGGAGCCGCAGCTAAAAGCGCGGACCCCAGAGACGGGCGTGGGACGCTGGGGTTGCTGCTGCCGCCGCCAAGAGGCCTGTGTGCGAGCACACATCACTATCCACACTGCCCCTCCCGGGAGCCTGTGCAGCCCACCATTGTCAGGGTCCTGCGATCCAGAGACAACTTCCCCGGGAGAACACACGGTGCGCCTCAGGCTGGTGCAATGTCACGCCGGCCTCTGCCGCCACAGTCTCACCCCGCATCCATACCCCTCCCTCCCCCCCGGCCTGAGTGAGCCAGAGACCCCGAATCAGCTGCTCCTTTAACCCCGTCCTGTCTGAGCAAAGAGCAAAAGCTCTCCGACGACCTACACGCAGAGGTGGGGCCAAATCCAAAGCTGAACCCCGGGAGCTGTGAGAACAAAGAAGAGAAAGGGAGATTTCTCCCAGCAGCCTCAGGAGCAGTGGATTAAATCTCCACAGTCAGCTTGATGTACCCTGCATCTGTGGAATACCTGAGTAGACAACGAATCATCCCAAATTGAGGAGGTGGACTTTGGGAGCAAGATATATTATTTTTTCCCCTTTTCCTCTTTTTGTGAGTGTGTATGTGTATGCTTCTGTGTGAAATTTTGTCTGTATAGCTTTGCTTTCACCATCTGTCCCAGGGTTCTGTCCGACCGTTTTCTTTTCTTTACATAAAAAAATTTTTTCTTAATAATTACTTTTTCTTTTTTATTTTAATAACTTTATTTTATTTTATCCTCTTTCTTTCTTTCTTTCTTTCTTTCTTTCTTTCATTTTTTATATCTTTTATTCTGAACCTTGTGGATGAAAGGCTCTTGGTGCTCCAGCCAGGAGTCAATGCTGTGCCTCTGAGGTGGGAGAGCCAACTTCAGGACACTGGTCCACAAGAGACCTCCCAGCTCCACGTAATATCAAATGACGAAAATTTCCCAGAGATCTCCATCTCAACACCAGCACCCAGCTTCACTCAATGACCAGCAACCAACAGTGCTAGACACCCTATGCCAAACAACTAGCAAGACAAGAACACAGCCCCATCCATTAGCAGAGAGGCTGCCTAAAATCATAACAAGGCCACAGACACCCCAAAACACACCACCAGACATGGACCTGCCCACCAGAAAGACAAGATCCAATCTCATCCACCAGAACGCAGGCACTAGTCCCCTCCACTAGGAAACCTACACAACCCACTGAACCAACCTTAACCACTGGGGACAGACACCAAAAACAATGGGAACTACGAACCTGCAGCCTGAGAAAAGGAGACCCCAAACACAGTAAGATAAGCAAAATGAAAAGACAGAAAAACACACAGAAGATGAAGGAGCAAGGTCAAAACCCACCAGACCTAACAAATGAAGAGGAAATAGTCAGTCTACCTGAAAAAGAATTCAGAATAATGATAGTAAAGATGATCCAAAATCGTGGAAATAGAATAGAGAAAATGCAAGAAACAGTTAACAAGGACCTAGAAGAACTAAAGAGGAAGCAAGCAATGATGAACAATACAATAAATGAAATTAAAAATACTCTAGAGGGGATCAATAGCAGAATAACTGAGGCAGAAGAACAGGTAAGTGACCTGGAAGATAAAATAGTGGAAATAACTACTGCAGAGCAGAAGAAAGAAAAAAGAATGAAAAGAACAGAGGACAGTCTCAGAGACCTCTGGGACAACATTAAACACACCAACACTCGAATTATAGGGGTCCCAGAAGAAGAAGAGAAAAAGAAAGGGACTGAGAAAATATTTGACGAGATTATAGTTTAAAACTTCCCTAATATGGGAAATGAAATAAGTAATCAAGTCCAGGAAGCACAGAGAGGCCCATACAGGATAAATCCAAGGAGAAACATGCCAAGACACATATTAATCAAACTATCAAAAATTAAATACAAAGAAAACATATTAAAAGCAGCAAGGGGAAAACTACAAATAACACACAAGGGAATACCCATAAGGTTAACAGCTGATCTTTCAGCAGAAACTCTGCAAGCCAGAAGGGACTGGCAGGACATATTTAAAGTGATGATGGAGAAAAACCTGCAACCAAGATTACTCTACCCCGCAAGGATCTCATTCAGATTTGATGTAGAAATTTAAAACTTTACAGACAAGCAAAAGCTGAGAGAGTTCAGCATCACCAAACCAGCTTATAACAAATGATAAAGGAACTTCTCTAGACAGGAAACACAAGAGAAGGAAAAGACCTACAATAACGAACCCAAAACAATTAAGAAAATGGGCATAGGAACATACATATTGATAATTACCTTAAATGTAAATGGATTAAATGCTCCCATCAAAAGACACAGACTGGCTGAATGGCTACAAAAACAAACCCGTATATATGCTGTCTACAAGAGACCCACTTCAGACCGAGGGCCACATACAGACTGAAAGTGAGGGGATGGAAAAAGATATTCCATGCAAATGGAAACCAAAAGAAAACTGGAGTAGCAATTCTCATATCAGACAAAATAGACTTTAAAATAAAGACTATTAAAAGAAACAAAGAAGGACACTACATAATGATCAAGGGATTGATTCAAGAAGAAGTTATAAAAATTGTAAATATTTATGCACCCAACATAGGAGCACCTCAATACATAAGGCAAATACTAACAGCCATAAAAGGGGAAATTGACAGTAACACACTCATAGTAGGGGACTTTAACACCCCACTTTCACCAATGGACAGATCATCCAAAATGAAAATAAATAAGGAAACACAAGCTTTAAATGATACATTAAGCAAGATGGACTTAATTGATATTTATAGGACATTCCATCCAAAAACAACAGAATACACATTTTTTTCAAGTGCTCATGGAACATTCTCCAGGATAGATCATATCTTGGGTCACAAATCTAGCCTTGGTAAATTTAAGAAAATTGATATCAAGTATCTTTTCCAACAACAACACTATGAGACTAGATATCAATTACAGGAAAGGATCTGTACAAATTACAAACACATGGAGGCTAAACAATACACTACTTAATAATGAAGTGATCACTGAAGAAATCAAAGAGGAAATCAAAAAATACCTAGAAACAAATGACAGTGGAGACACGATGACCCAAAACCTAGGGGATGCAGCAAAAGCATTTCTAAGAGGGAAGTTTATAGCAATACAATCCTACCTTAAGAAACAGGAAACATCTCGAATAAACAACCTAACCTTGCACCTAAAGCAATTAGAGAAAAAAGAACAAAAAACCCCCAAAGTTAGCAGAAGGAAAGAAATCATAAAAATCAGATCAGAAGTAAATGAAAAAGAAATGAAGGAAACGATAGAAAAGATCAATAAAACTAAAAGCTGGTTCTTTGAGAAGATAAACAAAATTGATAAACCATTAGCCAGACTCATTAAGAAAAAAAGGGAGAAGACTCAAATCAACAGAATTAGAAACGAAAAAGGAGAAGTAACAACTGACACTGCAGAAATACAAAGGATCATGAGAGATTACTACAAGCAACTCTATGCCAATAAAATGGACAACCTGGAAGAAATGGACAAATTCTTAGAAATGCACAACCTACCGAGACTGAACCAGGAAGAAATAGAAAATATGAACAGACCAATCTCAAGCACTGAAATTGAAACTGTGATTAAAAATCTTCCAACAAACAAAAGCCCAGGACCAGATGACTTCACAGGCAAATTCTACCAAACATTTAGAGAAGAGCTAACACCTATCCTTGTCAAACTCTTCCAAAATATAGCAGAGGGAAGAACACTCCCAAACTCATTCAACAAGGCCACCATCACCCTGATACCAAAACCAGACAAAGATGTCACAAAGAAAGAAAACTACAGACCAATATCACTGATAAACATTGATGTAAAAATCCTCAACAAAATACTAGCATACAGAATCCAACAGCACATTGAAAGTATCATACACCATGATCAAATGGGGTTTATTCCAGGAATACGAGGATTCTTCAATATATGCAAATCAATCAATGTGATACACCATATTAAAAAATGGAAGGAGAAAAACCATATGATCATCTCCATAGATGCAGAGAAAGCTTTCGACAAAATTCAACACCCATTTATGATAAAAACCCTGCAGAAAGTAGGCATAGAGGGAACTTTCCTCAACATAATAAAGGCCATATATGACAAACCCACAGCCAACATAGTCTTCAATGGTGAAAAACTGAAACCATTTCCACTAAGATCAGGAAAAAGACAAGATTGCCCACTCTCACCATTCTTATTCAACATAGTTTTGGAAGTTTTAGCCACAGCAATCAGAGAAGAAAAAGAAATAAAAGGAATCCAAATAGGAAAAGAAGAAGTAAAGCTGTCACTGTTTGCAGATGACCTGATACTATACATAGAGAATCCTAAAGATGCTACCAGAAAACTACTAGAGCTAATCAATGAATTTGGTAAAGTAGCAGGATACAAAATTAATGCACAGAAATCTCTGGCATTCTTATACACTAATGATGAAAAATCTGAAAGTGAAATTAAGAAAACACTCCCATTTACCACTGCAACAAAAAGAATAAAATATCTAGGAATAAATCTACCTAAGGAGACAAAAGACCTGTATGCAGAAAATTATAAGACAGTGATGAAAGAAATTAAAGATTATACAAATAGATGGAGAGATATACCATGTTCTTGGATTGGAAGAATCAACATTGTGAAAATGACTCTACTACCCAAAGCAATCTACAGATTCAATGCAATCCCTATCAAACTACCACTGGCATTTTTCACAGAACTAGAACAAAAAATTTCACAATTTGTATGGAAACACAAAAGACCCTGAATAGCCAAAGCAATCTTGAGAAAGAAAAACATAGCTGGAGGAATCAGGCTCCCTGACTTCAGACTATACTACAAAGCTACAGTAATCAAGACAGTGTGGTACTGGCACAAAAACAGAAATATAGATCAATGGAACAGGATAGAAAGCCCAGAGATAAACCCACGCACATATGGTCACATTGTCTCTGATAAAGGAGGCAAGAATATACAGTGGAGAAAGGACAGTCTCTTCAATAAGTGGTGCTGGGAAAACTGGACAGGTACATGTAAAAGTATGAAATTAGAACACTCTGTAACACCATTCACAAAAATAAACTCAAAATGGATTAAAGACCTAAATGGAAGGCCAGAAAGTATAAAACTCTTAGAGGAAAACATAGGCAGAACACTCCATGACATAAATCACAGCAAGATCCTTTTTGACCCACCTCCTAGAGAAATGGAAATAAAAACAAAAATAAACAAATGGGACCTAATGAAACTTCAAAGCTTTTGCACAGCAAAGGGAACCATAAACAAGACGAAAAGACAACCATCAGAATGGGAGAAAATATTTGCAAATGAAGCAACTGACAAAGGATTAATCTCCAAAATTTACAAGCAGCTCATGCAGCTCAATAACAAAAAAACAAAAAACCCAATCCAAAAATGGGCAGAAGACCTAAATAGACATTTCTCCAAATTAGATATATAGATTGCCAACAAACACATGAAAGAATGCTCAACATCATTAATCATTAGAGAAATGCAAATTAAAAGTACAATGAGATATCATCTCACACTGGTCAGAATGGCCATCATCAAAAAATCTAGAAACAATAAATGCTGGAGAGGGTGTGGAGAAAATGTAACACTCTTGCACTGTTGGTGGGAATGTAGATTGATACAGCCACTATGAAGAACTGTATGGAGGTTCCTTAAAAAACTACAAATAGGGCCTCCCTGGTGGCGCAAGTGGTTGGGAGTCCGCCTGCCGATGCAGGGGTTACGGGTTCGTGCCCCGGTCTGGGAGGATCCCATATGCCGCGGAGCGGCTGGGCCCGTGAGCCATGGCCGCTGAGCCTGCGCGTCCGGAGCCTGCGCGTCCGGAGCCTGTGCTCCGCAACGGGGGAGGCCACAACAGTGAGAGGCCTGCATACCGCAAAAAAAAAAAAAAAACTACAAATAGAACTGCCATGCAACCCAGGAATCCCACTACTGGGCATATACCCTGAGAAAACCATAATTCAGAGGGAGTCATGTACCAGAATGTTCATTGCAGCTCTATTTGCAATAGCCAGGACATGGAAGCAACCTAGGTGTCCATCAACAGATGAATGGATAAAGAAGATGTGGCACATATATACAATGGAATATTACTCAACCCTAAAAAGAAACGAAATTGAGTTTTTTGTAGTGAGGTGGATGGACCTAGAGTCTGTCGTACAGAGTGAAGTAAGTCAGAAAGAGAAAAGCAAATAATGTATGCTAACACATATATATGGAATCTAAGAAAAAAAAAAGGTCATGAAGAGCCTAGGGGTAAGATGGGAATAAAGACACAGACCTAGTAGAGAATGGACTTGAGGATATGGGGAGGGGGAAAGGTAAGCTGGGACAAAGTGAGAGAGTGGCATGGACACATATACACTACCAAATGTAAAATAGATAGCTAGTGGGAAGCAGCCTCATAGCACAGGGAGATCAGCTTGGTGCTTTGTGACCACCTAGAGGGGTGGGATAGGGAGGGTGGGAGGGAGGGAGACACAAGAGGGAAGAGCTTTGGGAACATATGTATATGTATAGCTGATTCACTTTGTTATAAAGCAGAAACTAACATACCATTGTAAAGCAATTACACTCCAATAAAGATGTTTAAAAAACCCCCAAAACATTTTTATTCCAATTAAAAAAAAAAGTTAGAAACCTTTTGATCTCAGGGTTTTAGCCGTTTGAAGGTCCCTGCTTTTGGTATGGATCTCCACTATCCTTTTGGTCCTAAAACGTCGTCCCTAGTAACGGCCACCCTGGCCATACCTGGGGCCATCCCAGCTGAGGGTAGGCTGCCAAGTGTCTTCCAAGGTCTGAGTGGGAGGGGCAGGGTCTCCAGCAACCTCTGTAGGGCGTGCTGACCTTTCGTTGCTTAAGAAATCACCGCTTCATTGAAGACTCACACATTTTGTGCTTCATTGGTATAATTCTTAAGCCCAAATGAGTGCCCAGGGGTGCCCTGCATTCACTTACAATGGTCCCAGTATGACTTATTTTTCTTCTACTGGGTGGCCTTGGGCCAGCCCTGTGGGGTGGTAAGGAAGAAGAGGCACAGGCCAGGGAGACCCTCTGACCTAGGGCCCCAAGTGGGTACAGCTCAGCCCAGGGGCCCTACAGAGATTTCAGTGGAAGCTGCTCTCTGTCAGATGTTATTCTCATCTCTCACTCTGGCTCTCGCTCTGTCTGGGACCCAGACAGAAGTCAGTGGAGCCCTGGTCTGGGGAAGAATCTTGGCATCAGCGGTACCCGCTGATTCTGGAACTTCCCCTCCCCTTCTGTTACTGAGGACTGTTTCTTTTCCCATGCGGAAAGTTCTCTTCTGGGAAATGCCTCAGCCCCTCAAATAAAAAGACTCCTGGCCCCCTCCCCCCGCTTGGTGCCTCCCTGCAATGCAGGCCTGGGCTCAGATTGACTGCAGCTTGGGCATGCCTAGCTCAGTCCCCAGACACACCCCAGGAGTTGCCTGCGGCTGAGAAAGGCTGTCAGCCCATCTGTCCACTGAGGCTGTATCTTCATCACTCCAGGAAAATGAAGAAATTAGATGGAGAAGACCTAATAATGGGAGCTTCATTCTTCCAGCTGCTCATGACCGAAACCTTGACGTTGCCTCTGCCTCCTCATCCCTTATTCCACCAGCCTGCAAATCCTGAAGGTTCTACCTTCAAAATATATCCAGAGTCCGACTATTTCTTGCCATCCCTACTGCTTCCACCCTGCTCCAAGACACCATGGTCTCTTTCAAAGCTCCTGACACCTCCCTTCTTCCGCCTTTGCTGCTCTGTGGTCTAATCAGCACAGCAAAGTGATGCTGCCAAAGTTAAGCCAGGTTGGGTCACTCCTTTTCTGAGTACATTCCCTCCAACAGCTTTCCACTGTCACTGAGCAAAGGGTTCGCTCTCTGCTGGATGTGACGTGCGTAGAAGCCAATGCTGTGGCGCCAGCTTTTGAGAAAAGAAAAAGCTTCATTGCGAGATCGATGAGCAAGGAGACAGGAGGCAGGACTCAAATCAGTCTCCCTGATCAGGGGTTCAGTCACATCTTTATGAGTTAGGGGAGGAGGGCTGGGATGCTGAAGCGCCGGTGGGGCAGGTGTAGGTTGGAGGGCTTTGGAGCCTGGCCATTGGAGATGAGGATGGTAAAGGGGCATCAGCACAGGATCTTCCTGGACAACAGAACCTTCACTTTTGAAAGGGTTCCTGTGTTCAGGTTCCAGTTATGTCCCAGTCCTTTGGTTCCGTGGAGGGGAGAGACTTTGGTTCTGGGTGTGGAGGTCAAAATTTTCTCCTCTGCATGTGTTTCGCATGCATGACTTGTGGTTTTGATCAGTTGTCTCTGAAAAACAACTCAGTGTCTTGTTAGAAACAGGATAAGGCCAGTTTGGGGCTGGTTCTGTGGCTACACAACCTTTCCTGGAGGACAGCCAGTCTTTACAGTGGCTGCAAGGCCCTATGAGATCCGGTGGGTGACCTGGGATTTCTCTGAACAACTCGTCTGCTCCTCTCCTGTGACTCATTCCACTCCAGACACAGGGCCTTTGTGCTTGTGACTTCCTTTGCCTGGAACGCTCTCCTCCCGAATACAGGCCTGGCTCACTGCCTTTGGGCTTTACTCAGATAGTTAATTGTTCAATTGCTTTGCATTGCATTGAATTCTAAATCCAGATAATTGACTTTAGGCCTTTGTTTCTCATTAATCAGTTAAACCTATATGTAAAAGGGGGAAATTGGACCAAATCTGCACAGACAACTGCCCCCCCACCACCTTTTTTTTTAAGAAAAAGAAGCTATCTGTTCATTGAGATACGACACGGTAATACACACACACACACACACACACACACACACACACACACACAATTTTGTATTTGGCCACATGTGGGCTATATATTATGGCCTATGGAAGAAATCTGTCCACTCACTAATAAGTCTATCCCAAGGGAATATCTAGATGAACCCTGGGCAAGTTCTGACAACCATTTATGACCACTGAGACCCAACCGAAGTATGAATTTACTTTGAAAAATGACTGTTAGTAATGAAAATGTCAAGTGAACTCTGACTTTCTGTAACCAGAATATATGGATTCGCCTTTTCACAAAGCTTCAGCATGTAAAACAAGGTTCTGATCTTTCACCACGATAAAAACTTATTCAAGGCTATGTCTGGAAGCCCCTGGTAGCAGTAGCTGAGAGAGGAATTTAATGGTTTTTAAATTATGGTTTTGGATGCTTCTAAATTAGTCTCAGAACCTGGGTAGGGCTAGCCTGACTGCTCGAATATATGCATTTCAAGTGGGAATATTTTGCAGGTTGGCTGCTATATGGAGATAAAAAAATTCATACACATATGTAAAGTATGCATTTCTGTGTCATCTCAATTTGTGGCTGTCTATATAATACATGGTACATCTATGATTAAACAAGAAGAAATTTAGGAAACACTGACTCAGTGCCAGCTTGAATTATAGACTCCAAGTTAAGTCAGAGTTTAAAACTCAAAACAAAGTGTCTTGGACCAAACCCACTTTTTACTTAGTAGTTGAGTGTTTGTATATGTTTCTTTAACTACTTATATCCCCTCAAAGTCTGTACTCTGACAAGTCTTCAGAATTTGGTGTCAAAATTTGAATTTATGATGGTTTACTTTTATGTATCAGGTGAAATGAAAAAACTCAACCGTTCTATATTAGTATAGTCTAAAGCAGTGAATAAACACTTGATTTAGCTTTTCTTCACATAGTGGTACCCTGTAGTTATTCAGGTATTTAATCAATCTTACAAAGCTGCATATTAAAAAGAAAGAAAATTTAAAAGACTTCTGCATTTGTTTTATACCCTTCCTACTATATACCCAATGTCCTTTGATATAGCTGCCAACAGAGATTTCTTTGAGAAAGAACACATACTGTCCTCTTGAGGATAAACTATGTTAAATGAAATGACCACCTGCTTGCCTCCAGCTGAGCTGAAGAAAGAGGATGTTTACATAGTAGTTATTTTTCTAACCTCATCTAACTCTATCTCACCTCTTTTTGTTGTTGTTCTTCTATATTTTTGGCTTTTCCCTATCTCTTCCAAAGAGGGGTGAAAATGGGGGAGGCTTGAAGTAAGCTGGGAAGTCAAAGGTACTGAAAAATCTATGAAAGAAAATGATATCCGGCATGTAAATATTACCTTTCAGGTTATTTCTAAATCATCTCTATGTCCTTCTGCTTAGTTTTCTTTCAAATTCAATTAGTATCATCATTTCCTATCATGTCACCTATCATGTCCCAGGTCTATATTAATCACTGTAGATGTTTGAAAAAATGAGACAGGACCCCTTCCCCAGGGGACTCATCATTATGTAAGGGTGTACAGGTAAGCAGTCATTACAACATAGTAAATCACTGAAGACGCGCAATATTAAAACTCTGCTGGGCTTCCCTGGTGGCGCAGTGGTTGGGAGTCCGCCTGCTGATGCGGGGGACGCGGGTTCGCGCCCCGGTTCGGGAGGATCCCACATGCTGCGGAGCGGCTGGGCCCGTGAGCCGTGGCCGCTGAGCCTGCGCGTCCGGAGCCTGTGCTCTGCAGCGGGAGGGGCCACAGCAGTGAGACGCCCACGTCCCGAAAAAAAAAATAAATAAAAAAACAACTCAGCTGTATTCCCATAGCTTTGAAAATATTCTATAGTCAGAGGTAAAATGACTATTTCAACCCACTACTAAGAATTAAAAATTCTCAGTGATTCCACACATTTTCCTGTGTATATGTAAATAAAGCTATGTATTCATGAGTTGGGGGAACACCAAGACCACACCCAACTTCTATGATTTGTTAGGAGAACTCACAGGACTCAGCAGATAGTCGTACTCATGGCTAAGATTTATTACAGTGAAAAGGTGTAGAGCAAGATCAACAGTCAGAAGGTTCATGGTACAAAGTAGGAGAGAAACCAGGCACAAGCTTCCTGGGGTCCTCTACTGGTGCAGTCTCAAAGGCCCTGTTTAATTCCCCAGAAATGAGTTGTGAAATGTTGTCCACCAGGGGAGCTCTTTAGAGACGCGTCGTCCAGGGTTTTTTTTTATTTTTTTATTTTTTTATTTTTTGCTTTATAACAAATTTAATCAGTTATACATATACATATGTTCCCATATCCCCTCCCTTTTGTGTCTCCCTCCCACCCTCCCTATCCCACCCCTCCAGGCGGTCACAAAGTGTCCAGGGTTTTTAACGGGGGCTGGTCACATAGGCAGCCTTTAACTAGTACATCCTAAAATTTCAGACTCCCAGAAGGAAAGCAAGTGCTTAGAGCACAAACCACTTTGTTTGAGCAAAGAGTTAAGGCATAGTGACCCGTCTTATCTGTTGGGAATAGTGTGAACTCTCCTGAAGTCCAAGTTCCTATACGCCCACCGACAGCCAACCTTGTAAGCAGGACTTTCAAAGGATTACAGTTGGGCCTGCTAAGATAACTTTCCTACACAATTCACATATACATTTTGTACAAAATGCTCTGTTTCTATATATTCTGCTGCTGTCTGTATGCAACTTTTCTTTTGAAGATAATACTATCGTGAACATCTTTCCATGATGATTCATGTAGGTCTCCTTACTTCTTTGTCATAGTTACATGGTCTTCCATTTATAGACAAACAATTTCTTTAACCATTCCTGTATAGATTGATACTTGGTTTGTTTTCAATTTTTGGTATTACAAATTATGATGCAATGAACATCATTGCACATATATTCTTCATGTATTCATGCCTATTGTTTTTGTTACGTAGGCTTCCAGTTTCTGTGATGTAAGCAGCTAGAAATGGTATTCCTGATGTCATTCAATTTGGAAAGGAAGATCATTGTGTTGGAATTCTACTGGAAGTATTAGAATGTAGAGAGTTTTCTTGGAAAAGAGGACAGTTAGAAGACTATTAAAATACCCAGGTGATAGTTGATTAGGGTCCCAACTAAACTGTGTCCAGGAGCTTGGAGAGGAGCAGAAATGGTGTAGATTTAGTTAGAAGGCAATACAACAGCCCATGATTGTGGATGGCTAGTGGAGAGTGAGAAAGGGAGAGTTAAAAGTGACTCCCAGTTACATCATCTGGCGGATGGCAATGAGGTGGAATGCAAGAAGAGAGAGCGATTAGGAAGCAATTATAACAATTCAGGGAAGAAGTGATGGGGGTTCAGGTTTTCAAATGTTCATTCATTCACATGTACTGAGAATCTTGCTACGTATCAGCCACTCATTAGCTGTTAGCATTGGTGAAATTTTTTTTTTTGCCAAAAACATTGAGATAGAAATCTGATGCAATAGATATTTCAATTAATTTGGCCATTAATTAACTTCATTGCTATTCTTTTGTGAATGGTACAATGCTTAAAGCTATAGAGAGTGACGGTGAATCAGGTCCTAGATGCTTGAAAAATCTGCACACACTTTAGAGGGAAAATATGAGGAGGGAGGGGAAAAGGAATTATGAAAGCAAATAAGATCACTCTTGTGTCTAGGTTTGAAGACAGACTCCCTCCCACACACTCGTTTCAAATACCCTTAGCAAATGTGAGCAGGAAATCTTCCTCCCTCTGCCTGCAGAGAACTTTCTCTCCTGCACAGTTCTGAGTATCACTTGTGTGGGCCTCAAGTGTGGTGTGAAAGAGAGAAGCCAGGAAGCAGTTCTTTTTATTCTTTTCACTGAGTCGCTGTTCCCTTCAAATTTGCCCCTCCTCCCTACCCCATGAACCTAAAATGCAGCTTCCCATCTCCTGAAGCCCAGACACATATAAATCGTAATTTGAATGACAAGGGGAGTTTTACTTTTTTATGTATCCTTCAATAGAAATTGACATGCTTTAATGCATTTTATTTCACAACTTGTTTGAATTTATACTGGAATCTGCTTTCTGATTAATTTTATTTGGCTAGGCAGAAAAGTCTCATTCTGCATTCATTTGCACCCAATACACATAAGGAATGTGATCTGACACATTTTTTTTGAATTTTATTTTATTTTTTTTATACAGTAGGTTCTTATTAGTTATCCATTTTATACATATTAGTGTATAAATGTCAATCCTAATCTCCCAATTCATCTTACCACCACTACTTTCCTCCCTTGGTGTCCATATGTTTGTTCTCTACATCTGTGTCTCTATTTCTGCCCTGCAAAGCAGTTCATCTGTACCATTTTTCTAGATTCCACTTATATGCGTTAATATATGATATTTGTTTTTCTCTTTCTGACTTACTTCACTCTGTATGACAGTCTCTAGATCCATCCACGTCTCTACAAATGACCCAATTTCGTTCCTTTTTATGGCTGAGTAATATTCCATTGTATATATGTACCACATCTTCTTTATTATTCATCTGTCGATGGGCATTTAGGCTGTTTCCATGACCTGGCTATTGTAAATAGTGCTGCAATGAACATTGGGGTGCATGTGTCTTTTTGAATTATGGTATTCTCTGGATATATGCCCAGTAGTGGGATTGCTGGGTCATATGGTAATTCTATTTTTAGTTTTTTAAGGGACCTCCAAACTATTCTCCACAGTGGCTGTATCAATTTACATTCCCACCAAAAAAATTAAAAAAAATTTTTTTCATAGTCTCTGAAGCTCATATGAGGAGGGGTAGGGGTCACATCTTTTTTCTTCCTACAGACTTAAGTCTCTTTATCCTTTTTAAAATTCCTGTAAAAAGTCAAGTTCCATTCTCCAAAGAAGATACACAAATGTCTAATAAGCACATGAACAGATGTTCATCACTAATCATTAGGGAAATGCAAATCAAAATGAGTTGTCACTTCACACCCAATAGGATGGCTATTATTGAAAAAAAAAGTAAATAATAGGTATTAGAGAGGACGTAGAGAAACTGGAAACTTTGTGCATTGCTGGTGGGAATGTAAAATGATATAGGCACTGTGGAAAACAATATGGTGGTTCTTCAAAAAATTAAATCTAGAATCACTATGTCATCTGACAATTCTACTTCTAGGTAGAATTTTTCTACCCAAAAGAGTTGAAAGCAGGGATTGAACAGATATTTGTACACCAGTGTTCATAGCAGCATTATTTGCAATAGTCACAAGGTCGCAGCAACCCAAGTGTCCATTGACAGAGAAATAAACAAAATGTGTATGTATTTACATACAGTGGAATATTAGTCAGCCTTAAAAAGGAGCAGCATTCTGACACACGTACTACAACATGGATGAACCTTGAAGACACTATAAGTGGCATAAGCCAGACACAAAAGAACAAATATTGTGGGATTCCACTTACCTAAGGTAAGTGCCTAGAGGAGTCAAATTCATAGACACAGAAGGTAGAATGATGGTAGCTAGGGGCTGGGGTAGGGGGAATGGAGAGTTATTGTGAAAAGATATGGAGTTTCAGTTTGGAAAGATGTAAAAGTTCTGGAGGTGGATGGTGGTGGTGGCTGTATAACAATGTGAATGTACTTGGTGCCACTCAACTGTACACTTGAAAATAATTAAAATGGTAAATTCTGTTATGTATATTTTACCACAACTTTAAAAATGAAAAAAAAAATCAAGCTATAAGTTGCTGCCTGGGCAAACCTGTATTTTTCTCCACTGATACTTTTTCCTCACTTTGAGGGATTCTCTCTCGTTTCTGCATCTTTCATCCCAGCTTCCTCTCTCTGCCCTACTGCATTTTACACTCTTCCCCATTTACAAAACTTTCTCTAAAGACAGACTCTGATATAATCAATGATACCCTGTAGGTGTTTGAGCCAATATTATAGCTTTCCCGGGTATATTTTCATTTTAAGGATTTTCTCTAATGGAAAATACAAGGTTGTATTTCCTGGTGAAGATGGCCTTCTGGGCCCCCGAAAATCTCTATACCTTGGCCCCTGTGCCTCTGTAGAGGACTGATGTACTGGTTAGGGATTCAGTCAGAAAAAGGAAAGTGACTGTAGGTATTTCAAACAGAGAGAGATTTAATACAGGGTGTGACGTTTCCAAGTTGTCGGAAGGGAAGGAGCAAAACTGGGGGTGGGAAAGTGGTGCTAGCCAGAGATGCCGCACTGCAGTCAGTCCCTGTAGCCCTGTAGGAACCTACTTGCCTCTGAGCCCGCGGGACTCACAGCCCCGCTGCACTTCTCAAGCCAGCAGGGACCAGCCGCTGCCCTGCAGGAAGTATTAGACCGACAGCTGCCTCCCGGGCTGGAGCCAGAAAAAGAATCTCTCTCTCTACCTCCTGCTCTCATGCAAAAGCCTCCCAAGGGCAGCATCTAAATTGGAACTCTGCTGGCAGGGGGGTCTAAGAAATATAGTTTACAGGCTTCTAGCCCTTGTGGTTTGGGGAGCACAGAGAGGTAGGTGCTGAGCATAGCAGGCAGCATGTCACACAGACCGGTATTGTGGGGGGAGTTGAAATGAGCACCTCCGCATAGACAGGCTGATCTCTGCAGGATGAGACATCCTCGGGCTCGCATGTCAGACAGGCCTGTCTTGCAGCTCTGGGATTATGAGGGATAATAGCAAGAACCATTTACCAGGCTGTTCAGGAAGCAGGGGGCTCTGTGAAGGGCTTTAAACCTCACACCAAAAAGCTTGTAGGTGTCATAAGTTCTGTTTTACAGATAAAAAAATTAGAGTCAGGGGGACAGGTCACATGGTCACTGAATGGGGGAGCTGGGTTTCAAACCCAGGTCTGAGTGACTTTTCTCTCGGGCTGAACTCCGAGCTTCCATTTCCAACTCACAGGCCTGCTGGGGATTTGATGAGATCCTGGAAATACACCTCTGGTTTTATGTTTCATCCCTCATCCCCAGAAGGGTGGCATTCACCTCTGGCCACTGGCCCCTGTTCTCAGCCAACACCCCTGTAGTGAGCGTGGCTGTGTGGTCGCCCTCCCTCTGAAACTCTGCATGGTGGTCTGCACAGAGTGGGTGCTGGTCAATTCCACGGCTGTTTTTTAAAAATTTTTTTTAACATCTTTATTGGAGTATAATTGCTTTCCAGTGGTGTGTTAGTTTCTGCTTTATAACAAAGTGAATCAGCTATACGTATACATATATCCTCACATCTCTTCCCTCTTGCATCTCCCTCCCACCCTCCCTATCCCACCCCTCCAGGTGGTCACAAAGCACCGAGCTGATCTCCCTGTACTATGCGGCTACTTCCCACTAGCTATCTATTTTACGTTTGGTAGTGTATACATGTCCATGCCACTCTCTCACTTTGTCCCAGCTTACCTTTCCCCCTCCCCATATCCTCAAGTCCATTCTCTAGTAAGTCTGCGTCTTTATTCCCGTCCTGCCCCTAGCTTCTTCATGACCATTTTTTTTCTTTTTTTTAAAGATTCCATATATATGTGTTAGCATATGGTTCCACGGCTGTTTTGTTCTGGCAGATGGACCCAGTCTTGGACTTTCCCTGAAGAGGGAAGTCAGAAGACTAGGAGGTATTTCTGCCGCTGGGTAATTTTTCCCATTACAGCCTGCATTAGTTTCTAATTGTTGCTGTAATAAATTGCCACAAACTTGGTGACTTAAAACAATGGAAGTGTATTCGCTCACCGGTCTGGAGGCCAGAAGTCTGAAATCGAGGCGTCAGCAGGGCTGAGCTCCCTCCAGAGGCCCTAGGGGTGAATCCATCCTCACCTCCTGCAGGTTTTGGTGACTCCAGACCTTCCTTCTCATAAGGCCACGTGATTCTAACCTCTACCTCTGTCTTCACACTGACCTCTCTTCTTTGCATCCATTTACTCTCCCTCTGCCTCATTCTCTTAAGGAGACTTGTGATGGCATTTAGGGCCCACCCGGATAATCCAGGATGATCTCCTCATCTCAAGGCCCTTAACTTAACCCTCTCCACCAGAACCATTTCCTGCATAAGGTGATACTGACAGGTTCCATGGATTAGGATGTGGTCATATCTTTGGGGGCACCATTCAGCCCACTTCACCTCCCTCCCAGGGGAGGAGGGACAATGCAAAGAGGAGCTGTCTGCTTCCACGTCTCAGGAGCACATCCTGGGATCCGGGCCTTGTCTCCTTCATTCTGCATTAACTTCCTCTAGTACCTTTCTGGCAGTGCTACAGAAAAAAGTCAGAAACCTTGAGGCACATATCAAAGAGGTGGATACTCACAAATACAGCCTTGTGGTCATCTTTAGTTGAACACCGTTAATAGACAGGCCGGGTAGCACCCCCAGGAGCTCCCTGGCCTCCTCCTTTACCGTCCTCACCTCAAAGAAACTGCCCAAATTAGCCTTCTCTTTTCTGGCCTTCTGCTCTCAACAAAAAAAGCAAGAGAAGGTTTTCCAACTAACTTATTGCCCTCTGGTTTCTTCTTTCTGGATCATATTTCACAAAAATGTCTCTTCAGTACCCCCGCCTCGATTTCTGAATCGAGTCATGTGAAGCCTTTTCATGGGAATGGCATCCAAACTTCCTGTTTCCTTCCTCCCAAATCTCCACCCATCCTCCCCCCACCCCGACCAAGTCACTGCAGTTTCACTTCTCACTGTCTTCCCAGGCTGCCATGAATCATGACAACTCAATGACATGCTCCTGGCCCAGGAAGAAAGGGGGTAATTACCCTTGATTCCCACACAGATTTGGGAGAAGGGGTTTCCACTGTCTGAAACTTCAGTGGGAAGGTGAGCGGCTATCTGCACCTGGGGCAGATGTCTGGGTCAGCAGACTCACCTCCACCGCTGGTGTTGAACAAGACTTGTAGGTTGTCATCCAAGTTGACTCCACATCTGAGGCGGGTGTTCCTCACATCTCTGTTCACCATTGGTGGATGTTCTCATTCCCTTTATCCTGGGGGCCTGACCTTCCAAGCCTCATCCATCCTCTAAATGCCATCTGAAGAGCTTCCATTCTACAAAATGTCCAGTTATGTAGAACTTCCCGCAGAGTCTCATTTGATCCTGAAAACAAACCAGTGGCACAGCTGGCTGCCTGGCCCTGACCTCACTGCACAGATGAAGAGTCTGTGGTGATAGGACTTGTCCCAAGTCACCAGCCTGCATATGGCAAAGCTGGGAGCCCAGCGCAGGAACTTGGCTGTGAAGGGCAGTTTTCTTTCTGCTCCTGGCCTTTTCCTCTTATTCTTTTTTCCCTATCTTTTTTCTTCTTTCTCTTTTCATCTTCTCTATATCCCTGACTCAGTTCCTTACTATTTATATTCCTCTCTATTCTAATTATTTCTGTCACTATCCTAGACCTGAATTTCTATACTAGCTTCACTACTACAAACTGTGTGACTTTGGGCACATTTCTTACTCAGAGCTTCAGTCTCCTCAGCTGAGCACAGCAATAATACTGACTTCCTTCTACACAGGGCTATGGTGGAGGTTTAGTAAGATTATTTATACATAGAGAGAGGGAGAGAAAGAGATGAGAGCGAGAGAAAGAGACAGAGGAAGGAAGGAAGGAAGGAAGAAAGAAAGGAGGGAAGAAGGGAAGAAAGAAAGAAAGTCTCTGGCACTTGGTTGGCAGTAAGCAGACATTTCCTTCCTCTGCTTTTTTAATTTTGTGGACACATGGCTAAGACTGTACACTTTTGTCCCCCATTCACCTGTGTCATCCTTATCATAGAACTGTTGGATTTGATTTATCAGGAGACCCTGGCTGTGCCTCTGTGACTATGAGCCGTGGCCAAATGGGAAGAGCCTGATGGATGTGGCCGACTTGATTAATAACAGCCTGTCTCCAGATCTCTGAGAATGGCAAGTGACGCATTGTCCCGATTCCACTTCTAATTCTCTGTTGTCACACACGGTAGTTTGGCCAAGCAGAGGCCCTATGTCCACAGCACAGTGTCTGGCTGCAAGCCCTGGATCTCCTGGGTCACCAAAACTGATTCTCTGAGTGGAAAAGAAAAGCATCCAGGGCAGTGGTACATATCCAGAGCAGGGGGCGCGTGCGTGGCTGCACTTCTTTCTCTGACGGGACATGGTGAGCCAGACAGGCGCGGCAAAGACCCACCTGTGCAGGTATCACCCCCCTTCCTGCAATGCTGTTATCTGGTGCTTTCCCAGGGAGAAATTCATCAGCAGGACAACACGCCTAGGAATGGAAGTGCCCAGAAGAAAGATGTGTCTCACTTTCAGACGTTCGGCTGACCTTCATCCATCCTCTGCAAATATGAAATCATCGTTTTGGAAGCCACGCACTTACCTCCTATTCTGCAGCTCTCCAACTGCCCTAGCATGAGGAGCTTTAAACAGAAAGGAGCTTGCGTTGTATCACTGTTACCTACTAAAGTGAGGATTTTCTCTCCCCACCTTCATGTCTTGAATATTGCTGTCAGGGGTTGGAAATTAATCTTGAGGCAGAACATTCACTGATTCCATTCAAAGGGAAAGCAACAGTGAATATGTCTTATTCTTGCCAAGCCAGTTATCTATTTCATAAGCAATTCTTCTGGGACTGAAATCCATCAGCAATGGGAAAGCTGGGGTCCTGGGCTGCTCCTGATCTCAGCCTAGCCCTGGAGTTGGAGAAAACCCCGCAGCTCCTACTCAAAATTATACACTTGGATGATGTTTCTCTTGGCTTCAACTATAAAGGCTGGTGCCCAGAGCCAATCTTTGGCAAAACAGAGAAGTTTGAAGTTTTTTTTTCCCCCCTCGAACATTCCCAGTATTCCTCTTAAACACTTTTCTCTTTAGTCCTCTTTGAGTTCCTCAAAACTTCTTTCTTCCTGTACAGCAGCCACATGTGAGGTCTGGAAGGATCTGAGACATATTTTCTGTGTGTGTAAGTGGCTGTTAGTATCTAGAACGGTGCTTCACTGCTTTCAAGTGTTATGCATCTCCGGCAGGGCTAAGATGTAGATTCTGGTCCAGCAGCCTCGGAGTGAGGGTTGAGACTCTGCATTTCTAATAAGCTCCCAGGTGATGCTGGTGTGGCTGGTCTGTGGACCGCATTTTGAACCGTGGGTTGAAAATACCTCCAGTCCTCCTCCTGTATTTCTCCTTCACCCTCACACTACTACCACACTCACAACGCTTCTGACACCAGATGTGTGGGTTTTCCCCACACCAAGCAATTCTGCGATGCCAGCTGGGTGTCCTACAGTTTAACTCAATTCTGACACTGTCTACCTGGAGAGAGCATCAGATCCCCCTGGCTAAGAGCCCGCTTCCATAAGACTACTCTCCAGCCCCAACTTCAGAGTCAGATCACAAGTAGTAGGTCTCCAGGGTACCCACAGCTTCTGTCCAACTTGGCTACAAATTGAAGGTTCCCATGACCTCCTCTCCCTTGGATTCAATATTTTCACAAATAGCTCACAGAACTCAGGGAAACACTTTACTTACAATGCTTATCAGTTTACTAAAGGATATGGATGAACAGTCAGATGAAGAGATACATAGGACAAGATATGTGAGAGGGTACAGAGCATAGGACCTCTGTCCCCATGGAGTTGGGTACATCAGCCTCCTGGTATGTGGATGTGTTCACCAGCCTAGAAGCTCCCTGAACCCCATATTTTGGGGCTTTTTATGGAGGCTTCATCACGTCGGCATAATCAGTTATTAACTCCATTTCCATCTCCCCCCCCCCCCCCGGAGATTGGGGGTGGATGGGGCTGAAGATTCCAAGCTTCTGATCACAGCTGCGTGTTTCTGGTGACCAGTGTCCTTCTGGGAGTCCACCCAGTCTCCTCACTAGAACAAAAGATGCTCCTAATGCTCTTATACTTCAGCATTTATAAGAGTTTCAGGAGTTCTGTGTCAGGAACTGGGGTGGGGGATAGGGGAGACCAATATATATATTTCTTATTATTTCACAAGTTGCAAAGCCTTAAAGCAATCCTAAAGTGAGCAAATGGGAATAAGAAAGGTCCCTCCTTTTCTCTCTTGTTTAGGGAGGTGTGTGTGTGTGTGTGTGTGTGTGTGTGTGTGTGTGTGTGTGTGTGGTTTCTCCCCACATCTCCTAGTGACTAGCTTTATCCTTGTGCTGTCTTCAGATCTTGCATGATTATTCGTTTGCTTGATCAAAATTTTAAATGTTCTCATTGATGCGTAACCATGAATACAATTTTCAAATTTTTACCTGCAGAAATTCGCCTTCTCTCAAAATACCCTGATCTCTCATTTCGGTAAAAATCAATCAATTTAAATTGAGTTGCTTACAACTTTTTTTCTACTGTGTGTTTAAAGGCAAGGGTGACTAGAGAGGAGTCCAGACATGGGGCCAGAGGAGATGGCCCTGCTTATGTCTAAGCCTTAGCCACACCGCTGGGAGTCTACACACCCAGTGGGCTGCCGGAAGAAATGATCTGACTGAGAAATTGAAGAGCCTGCAGATGGGAACTCATCATAGAGGGCAGAACCCAGCCAATTCACCAGACCCAGGACCAAAGCTTTAGTTCTCAGTAACACAGATGGGTCTTCATCCCAGCCTTCTACTGACTCAATATTCAGGTCCTGGAGAAAGAAGTCTGTGAGCAAACATGAGAAGGCTATTTTCATGAATGATTCTCTAAGAAATGAGCTTGCATTGGTACCCTTTTAGCAGAAGGGATGCATAAAGGAGACCAATCAACCTCAAGGTCTCCCCACGTCCACTGCCCTAGCTGAGTGGTGCCTGCAGAGGGTGGCCGTAGTGCCCAGCAAAGGCAGCAGCAGTGGCTGTGGGATTTAGGAGCATCCTGCCTGGAGCCCAGGAGGGCAGCAAGGGCAGGGAGAGAGGGGAACAGAGTGGAGACAGCACAGCAGACCTATGTGGGGAGCTGAATGATTTCATTCATGAGCAACTCAGAGAAACTCTCTGGAACCTTCCAAGAATATTCAGGGAAGAGGTGCCTGTGAAGGAGGAGTTTGCTGGGGGCTGAGGCTCTGTGTCACAGATAAGAATAAAAGCCTGGGGCTACAAACCTAATTTATTCAAAATGCCGTGTGTTTAGACGTCCATTCTGTGATCTATAAAACCATGGCACAAGACATGATGAGTGGTTGGGGTCTATACAGCTGTTTCAGTCTGAGCAGCTCTGTTCTTTCTGTTCTTTCCCATGTATGATTTCATTTGAGGAAAGGATTCCTGGGCTAAAATCCCTGAGCACAGTGCTCTCCAAGGGCCCAGCCAGCACTAGGACCCACAGCTCTTCCTCTATGAGTTAGGAAGCAATGGGGGACACTGTGATGAGGTTTAAGAACACAGCTTCTTGGAGCTTCAAGATAGTGGTCCAGGAGGGGTTTCCTAGAGACTGAGCGCTTCATACTTAAATAGCTCTGAGTGCTGACGTAGTCCAATTCCGTGTAGATACCAAAGCCATCAGGACAACTGTGGCAGTGTTTAGGGCAGGGAGAGGATCCTTGGGACAAGGGCTGAAATCCCTGGAGAAAATGGAGGTGGGCCAGACCTCACAGGCTATTTTGAGCCAGGAATTAAGAAGCTCTTGCCTACATTCCCCGTGTGCAGTGTTCACATTCAGGTCCCATCACCAGCTGGCCTTAGCAGCTCTCAGTGTCCCCAGGGAAGGAGGCCATTGCTAAACTAACCAGGACCCAAATAAGAGACCTCATTCTACCGTGATTGAAATGTTCCAAGTAATGGGATTTTGAATAAATTACTTATTCATCATGGAAGAGGTATTAGAGATAAATACCATACCTCATTGCTATTCTGAGCTGTCCACCAGTCATCTACTTTAAGGAGAAAAATAGAAGAATTAATGTGGCTCTGAACAGGGATCTGCTTAATGATTTCAAGGTTTTTATCTGGAGAGGATTTCAATAAACTACTTTAAGAGAAGTGGAATGCAAAAAAAAAAAAAAAAAAAAAAAAAAAAAACATGCCAAGGGCCTGCATAACTGCTGAAAGGTGAGTTCTCTAAGGCTAGAAATCAATGAAAAGGGTGAATGTTACGGAAAGATTTTTAAGTACTTATTCAGGGGAAACTAAATAGAAAATCAATCAGGAAAATAAAAAATTCATAAATCCAGTTGCTTCTAATTGGCTCAGAACATAGTACAGAATTCAAAGTGTTTGCCTATGAGCAGCTCTGTCTCTTGAAATTATGACTTTTATCATAGGAAAGAGCATTTGCGTTACTTTTTTTTTTTCTATCAAAGAAAATTCATCAGGCCAAAGCAATCCTGCAAATGGCTCAAGCTGAAGAACTCTCCATTATGGACAATTATGGAGAAATTCCTGCTAAAGATTTACTCAAGCTAGAAAGAACATATTTTCCTTTCAAGTCTTTAAACATGTATTAAGCCCCTACTATGTACACAGCATTTAACTGGACCCTGTGGGAGATGTACAGATTAATGAGCTGTGATGCCTGAGTATTCCCAACTTAGAAGGGGAAACAGGTGAATGCCTAATTAACTTTAGGATAAGTACAAATGCAATAAGGGCTTAATAGCGGAGATATCACTACAGGGTATGGGAAAAACAAGGGGCATAGATGATTTCTGACTAAGGAGATCTGCAAAGGTTTCCTGGAGAAGGTGAAATCTATATCAAGGAGTTAGAAGATATTCCACCCAGAGAGAAGACTTGGAGCTAATGTCCAGTGGAAATGTGAGCTAGGCTTGGGGAGTGTAGAATATTTTATAATAACTTAGAAGAGTTGGCACAAGGTAAAATCCTGAAGAACATGACAGTTATATTTAGCACCATAACATCTGCCTCTGTGTCTCAAACTTTGGTGGGAGCCCATAATTTATGTGCTGCCCTCATTTCTTTTGTTAGGATGAAAGTTTCCCGATAAACATATACACTCAAGTGTTACTGACTGAATAGTTTACCTCTCCCAAGGAGTATTTGCTTTTTAAAATTTTTTAAAAAAATTTTTATTTATATTTGTTTAAGGTATAAAAGAACTCAAGATATGGAATTATTCATGATTTAAATAGTAAGGACAAAACTTTAAGAGGGGTCTTGTC
The DNA here is from genome assembly GCF_025265405.1 of Mesoplodon densirostris. Classification (NCBI taxonomy): domain Eukaryota; kingdom Metazoa; phylum Chordata; class Mammalia; order Artiodactyla; family Ziphiidae; genus Mesoplodon; species Mesoplodon densirostris. The sequence goes on from NC_082665.1 coordinate 55,512,695, forward strand.
CCCTTTTCTTTTCTTTTTTTTTTTAAACATCCAGCTTATTTATTTATTTAGATGTTGGGGGTAGGAGTTTATTAATTAATTAATTAATTTTTTTTGCTGTGTTGGGTCTTCGTTTCTGTGCGAGGGCTTTCTCTAGTTGTGGCAAGCGGGGGCCACTCCTCATCGCGGTGCACGGGCCTCTCACCATCGCGGCCTCTCTTGTTGTGGAGCACAGGCTCCAGACGCGCAGGCTCAGTACCTGTGGCTCACGGGCCTACCCGCTCTGTGGCATGTGGGATCCTCCCAGACCAGGGCTCGAACCCGTGTCCCCTGCATTAGCAGGCAGACTCTCAACCACTGCGCCACCAGGGAAGCCCCCCTTTTCTTTATCATGAGCATTTTTCAACATTCCAAAGTTTGCTCAGTGTTTGTTTGTGAAAGAGGGCCACGAGGAAAGAACCACACCTTGTTCTAATGTATTAACCTCTCCATGGTGGAGGAATTTCAGGTATCAGTGTGAAGACTGTATTTTTTGGGGGGTGGGAGGGGGGGGAGGATTGACCAAAAAGGCCTCTGGGAGTTACTTACTGTTGTGGGATGGGCATATATTTTAGAGACACCAAGTCCTGGTCTTCAACTCCAGCTCGGCCTCTTGGAGCATTGAATCTGGGACAAGCTTCTCCACTTCTTGGAGACAAGACCTTCACGTGTGCAAGCTGGAGGTGATCACTGATCCTTTCCAAGCCAGAGAGGAGCATATCATCCCTTCACATCATACCAGGAGGTGGCCTCTGATTTCACCTGAAAGCAAAATCTTTCCCAGTACAGACACATAAGGGTGAGGGGCTGTGAATGTTCCTGGAGCAGCTACAGTTTAGGTCGTGGGGACCTTGTGCTCCCTAGTTCAGCAGGGCCTCATGGCCCTCTCCCACCACCCTACCGAACCCCACATCCCTCTCTTCCTAGTTGTTTCTCCTGGCTGGTCATCTTTCAGATCTCAGAGGACAATTATTTCTTCCAGGAGGCTTTCTCTTGGCTTCCAGACCAGGTTGGATCCAATATATTCTCACTGTCACAGCCACTTCTAGTTTAGTAACATTCAATGTTTACATTCCTTGCTAGACTGTAAGATTCACGAGGGTAAGTATCAGATCAATATGGTTTACAGCCTGGCCCTTGGTCGATGGGCTTACATATTCTAGAGTGAATTAATGAAGGAAAGGGGAAAGGAAGGAAGGGAGGGGAAAAGGGAGGAGGGAAGGAAGGAAGGAAGGGAGGGAGGGAGGGAGGGAGGGAAGGAGGACCCTGTTAAAATTCACTCCATTATCACCATATAGACCATCTAGAGGACTGAAGGATGGTATGTTCAGACTGATGGGGCAACAGCTGAGGAAGAATTAGGAGTAGCTCTGATTAATATGTTATGATCTTTCTGGAAGAACAAAAAGGCAGCACTGGGGCCCACTCACTCTCACAGATGTCAACTTTGCTCTCAGTGCTATTCTTGCGAACGTTTGAATGCCAACATCACGACCCTGGGGCCTCGTGAACTGCACACAATAAATTCCCATGAACTGACACTCTTCTGCTCAACAGAGAAATTCATAACATCTTTCACTTGCTTTGCAAACTGGACTTCTTTTACTAAGTATAGTGGATGAATATTTTTAGAGCTTTTCAGGAAAATAGAATATTCCATCAGAAAACATTCTGCTTCTGTTGGCAATTCAAAATGTTTTATGGGATCTAAGAATGGAGAAGCTGTATTATTCCTTTCATTCTTATCTTGACTTCAGATAGTTCTGACAAGGGAGGGAATGAGATTACAGAGAAGTGAGCATACAGCGATAGGAGCCTATTGGGACAGCATTCAATTCAATGCAAGGAACAGCTATGAAGTACTTATTGAGTTGAGTGGTTCAAAAGAATACCAGGTGTTAGACACTGTGTTAATAACTGAAAGGTTTCATGTAAGTATGGTGCCGGGTGATGAATTATCTAATTTAATACTATTGAATCTAAAGTTAATATGATATCACTATTATCCTAACTTTACAGATGAGGAACCAGGCACAGAGATGAATTTTTAAAAAAGAAAAGAGAGACTTCCCTGCTGGTCCAGTGGTTAAGATTCCACGCTCCCAATGCAGGGGGTACGGGTTCAATCCCTGGTTGGGAAACTATTTCACATGTCACATGGAGCAGCCTAACAAAATAAAGAAAATAATGAAAAAAATAAAAGAAAAGAAAAGTAAAGAAAACAAAACCATGCCCAGGGACACATAAACATCGAATGGTGAGGCCAGGAGTCCAACACTGGGATCTAATTCTTCAGTCTTTACACTTAGCCGCCACTGGGAACGGAAGGGCAGATATAGAACCAGGAGATACAGTCTCCATCACTGAAAAGCTCGGGGTCCATATAGATGCCTCAGAGCAAGAACCCAGATTCCATCATATTTCTTATATTTCTTTGTGCTTCTGGAGACTTCCTTTTGGAATTGGAGAGAAGTTTATTTTGTCTTGTACCTGCCATCCCTATAACCCTTTCTGTCCATCTGAACCTGCCACTGTGCCCACAGCTGATTGGACCACAAATGCCGAAGGAAAGCACTTTCTAGGCAGAGAAAACAGCCTCTGAGAAGTCCCTGAGGTAACTTTTTCCAGGAACTGAGAAGAGGGTGGTATGGAGAGAAAGAGAGAGAGTGCCAGCTGACAGAGAAAGAGGAGCAAGGGGTGTGCACAGCTGGGCTGAATCATGTCCAGTCTTGCAGTCCAATAACTTGGCACCCTTTAAAGCTTTTTTCTTTAAATATTTACTCGACATTTGCTTACATGAGGGGCTGAGCGCTTCCTGGGAAAAGGGCAGAAGAGGAAGCTGTGCTCATTTATTTCACCATCCTAAGTTAGCTCTGACCTCAGCCATCACAGACAACTCAGCCAAGCAGAGGTTCTATGGTAGCTAGGATCTTCCTACTTCGTATTGTGCCTCTCAACTGACCTCAGATCTCGCTCTAGCCATCAGCTCTTTTTCCTCCAGCATACACTTTGGGGGTCTCATCCTCTCCCCATCAACCATTCTTTTTTTTTTTTTTTTTTTTTTTTTGCGGTATGCGGGCCTCTCACTGTTGTGGCCTCCCCCGTTGCGGAGCACAGGCTCTGGACGCGCAGGCTCTGGACGCGCAGGCTCAGCGGCCATGGCTCACGGGCCCAGCCGCTCCGCGGCATATGGGATCCTCCCAGACCGGGGCACGAACCCGTATCCCCTGCATCGGCAGGCGGACTCTCAACCACTTGTGCCACCAGGGAGGCCCCCCATCAACCATTCTTGAGGGTCATGATTTCCCTGCCCCCAATCCCAAAGGTCTTAAGCTTCCCCCAAACATGCAGCAATCCCTAAGCAGAGACACTTCTCTGGTAGCACTTTGGTGCCTGTTTATATTTTGGTGTCTCTCACAGAGGTTGCTCCAATGGAACTGCTCCAAGCTTGTCCTTAACTTGTCTCTGAGACAAGGACAGGTGAATTGGAGAGTGTCAAGTTCATGATGGCAGGTGGCATTGACCTAAGGACGTTGGGAGCCACTGGAGGGTTTTAAATGGAGTGGTGTGGCTTATGTTCTAAGCAGACTGCCCTGGAGGCAGTGGACGGAATCCTAAGCGAGCCATGATTGGTGGGTCTGGAGACCTGAGAGGGGGTGGAGGCGACGATACTAGTACCCCTCAATTTCAAGTCTGCCGAAGTCCCCAGCTCTGTTTCTTTTTCTTTTTTTTTAATAGTGATCATTGTTGTCATTGTAATCACCTTCATTATCATGATTTGCAGGGCCCAGTACAAAATAAAAGTGTGGAGTCCCTCTTTTTTTTTTTTTTTTAAAGTTATCAAGAAGTTTAAGATGATGATAGCCCGTGAGGGGTTTTCTGAGCATGGGGCTGAGAGACTGCACAGGTCACAACCCCCCGAAGCCTGTCCTGCCAGAAGCCACACCCTCTCTATCCTAGTATGTTCTACCAGGCGACTCAACTACTCCCTGTTTCAACGTCTCCTTCTTTGACTTTTTACTGACTCTACTCTGCTTTTTCTGATTTATAGTTTCTGCTGACTGTATGGCATTTGGCCTCTGCCCTGCTGCTGACTGATGATTTTCCCTGAATATCTCATTTTCAGACCGTACACAAGACAGAGTCTGATAGGCCGAAATGGATACTACACAGATCTCTAGAGATCATTTTTTGTTGGGAAGAGCCCCATCAATAATTAATCTCAAGGTCATAGGCTGACCTTGACTCAGGTGTCCACTCCTGGCCAGGCTGGCAGGTGCACATGGAGAGAAGGGGGCCCTTCTGATGTGGCCTCCGTGCACCCATGCCTAATTGCAGCTCAGAGACAGAGTTTTGGGTGAAGTAGAAAAGAACAGTCTTATTGCTTTGCCAGGCAAAGGGGGACATAGCAGGCTCATGCCCTCAAAACTGTGTGTCCCCAACCCAGGGGGATTTGGTGAGGAGTTTTATAACAATGGTTCAAATGCAGGGTTGCCGATGAGGATCAGGGTCCTTATAAGGATCAGGGTGTGTGCAAGACCTGCATTCCTTTAATCTGGCCTCAGGCGGTCTCCTGATGAGCTTCTGTGGTTTTCGAGGTTATCAAACCATGACCTACTCCCTGGAATGAAGAATGCTTCATCAAGCAATTAACATCATCCATTTGTTGGGGGTTTTAGTTCTGCAGAAGGGCTCAAAGTTACTGTTATGTATATGCATCCCTTGAGGCGGAACCAGGATCCTGTCCCAAGGCTGCATTATTGTTTCTTGGCTGCTCCTCCCTTGTCTCTGCATCCCCTCCCTTCCCCGATTAATAGTTGTTTGAACCTGACCTTTAGAACTCAGGGGAGGTCATGGAGGCTGAAGCCTATTCCCTATGAACCTTAAAGGTGGGGGGCACAGAAAGGCATCTGTGTCCAGGAGCCCCACAGGGTCCTGCTCCGTTTCACTTCGTAGGGAAGGCACAAGTGTATTATAGATTTCTCTCCAGTCAAATATGTAGGGTTGAGTCCTTGTCCAGGCTCTAGAACTATAACAAATTATAAAAAACTTGATAGAGTCTTTCTTCTTTTGCTCACAGGGCTCATAAATTTACTGGGGAGAAACAAGGCAAAAACCTAAGTCATGCTAGGAGGCACCTTTTGGGACTGTGATAAGAAATGCACTGCACAGGTTATCTGTGCCCCTGCCCCTGTCCTCCCAGGGGTCACTGGGGAGTGGGATTGCCCATGTGGCAGTCCCGGTCCCACCACTCAATTGTCATATGTCTTTGGACATGTTCTTTTATTTCACCGTGCCTCAATGTTCTCAGTTGTAAAATTAGGACAATAAGAGTACAGTCCTGATCTCAGAGGGCTTTGTGAGATTATATGAGATCATTTATTCCTGCCTCAGTAAATGATTTGGCCTAATAGTTTCTACTATATATCTTTCTCTTCCTTTTTTTGTAAATTTCTCCTCCTCCCTTTCTTGGACAGGCAAATCATATCACTCTCTATCTAGAAGGTCCATGCTCCTTCCTGCTCCTGTGATTTTGCTTAGAGTGTTTCCACCACATAAGTGTGTCTTCCCTTCTCTCCCCCTGCACCCCCCTTTTAAAGCCTGATCTATCTTCACAATCCAGATTCAGTCCAAGGCCTTCATACAACTTTTCTTGATTATTTAAACCCACATAGGGAAAGGGCTTAGATCTCATAGTGCAGCTCCTCTTTACAGCTCAGGAAATTGAGGCTGACAGAGCCTGGCCTCTTTTTCTTTCCTAATCTCCTATTTACATCACTCATCTGTACCATGCATCATAGCGTTTAACCATCCACTGCCTCTGTCCCTCCTGCTTCTTGTCTTAACAGGTACTCATTTTAGCCTTTAGATCTTAGTTCAAAGGATTCTTCCTCAGCCTTCCTCTCTCCAGAACAGATAAATCCTACAGGCTGTCCCTTCTGATAGCAACCTGTTCTTTCCCTTGGAAGACTTCATCAAAAAGCAGTTCAGGATTTACTGCTGTAGTTAGCTGTTTAACACCCATCTCTCTCACTTACTGGAATGAAAGTGTTTTTTAGAAATCAATTACTTATTGGGTGCCTGTTGTCAAACTCAAGTTCCAGTGCCCAACGCACAGAGGCCAAACAAACCAAAAAATAGGAGTTTGGAGAGAGAAAGGTTTATTGTGAAGGCCAAGCAAGGAGAATGGGTGGCTTGTGCCCCAAGGACCCATATTATCTCATAATCTTCAAGAAAGAGTTTTTAAAGGCAAAATTTGGGGGAGGGCTGCAGAGTATGTGACTTTCTTCTGATTAGTTAGTGATGAGTTAACAGGGTGGAATTCCAGGAATTTCAACCATCAGCCTTCTGGTTCCAACCAGTCTGGGGTCTATGTGACTGTGCTCAGCCTGAAGTTACCATCCTCCACCTGGGTAGGAGCCTTAGTTCCTGTAGAACTCAGAGATATGTATCAGATTGTTATGCTTATCCCTTGAGGAGGAACTAGGAGTTTTTCTTGCTGTCCTATTGTTTCTTGACTGCTTTTCCTTTGGTTCAGCATTCCCTCACTTCCCTAATTAGTAACTGTTTAATTCAGGGGAGGTCTGGGAGACTGAAGCCTTTCTCCTACAAACAAGAAATGGGGGACACAGAAAGACTTTTGCACCCGGGAGGGTCCCACAGGGTCCTGCTCAGTTTCATGACTACTATGTGCATGGCAGTGTGCTGGTTATTGGGGATTCAGTGGTGAACCAGGCAGATTTGATCACTGCCTTCATGAGTTTTACATAAAGTTACCAAATTGAGATGTCAGAACGAGTTCTTAGAACTTTTGGGAGCTCTCATGGATGGGAAATAGCTAAAGAAAATCAACAATACTGGAAATTTTAGCCCCACTAAACTGAAGCAAAATTCTGAAGTTATTTTTACAATCAAACATAAGATAAGAGAAATATCTCAAGTACTCCAGGTAGCACAACGAAGAAAACTATTTTGAAAATGAGATACCACCTTCTTTGGGCTAGATTCTTCCCTTAAAGGCCAAGAGTCAACATTGACTCTGGTCTTAGATGTCCAAACACTCTAATGCTTTGTGTTTTTCTGACTGTTTGCTTCACAAGAACAATCTAGGTCCTTGTTATCCAAGAGGCAGGACCCTGAGCACCTGAGCAGTTATCTTCCTTTGTAAACTAATCTAAGTGCAAACAAAGCACTTCATTTGAAGGTCAAGAGTTTCTTTTGCCGTTTATTTAAATCAACCACATTATTGTGAAATGGCACTAAATTATAAGCACCCAATCCATTTAGGGTGAGACTAGTAATTTTCCAGGCTTCAAATTGTCCATTTATGGAAAACACCTTCTGTTAGTCTGTTTGAAAATACTCTCCTTAGAGATTACAACGTTCACACCACCCTTTGACTGCTAGTAGATTTCAATTGCCTAATGTGCATTTCTGCTTAGTTATCTCGTAGGCAACTCAATATCAACAAGTCCCAAATTGAATTATGATCTGGTAACTCCTTTTCCATTCTTAACATCTGTGAGTGACACCTCTGTACTAGAAATCTGAGATGCAGTCTCTTATTCAAATGCAAACTCCTGCATTTCTTACCTAAATGTCTCCTGAATTTGCCTGCCAATCCCCTCCCCAACTCTTTCTCCTCCTGCCATCCCTCCCTCCCCTGCTGGCTCAGGTCTTCATCTTTTTCACACCTTCATGGTACTTGAACTGTGGCCTCCTAATTTTTCTCAGGACTTTACTTCTGTCTTTCTGAATCTTGCACTCCCATTGCACCACAACCATCCGTCTGCAATTCCCAATTTTGTCACTTCCTTGTTTAAACCCCTTCAGTGGTATCCTACTATCACCAGCAGTTTTTCTCAAGATGGTGGGGCTCCTTTGCAAGTTTGGGAGGGACAAGAAGGTCTTCATTGTGCTGGACTATCCATTCACACTGCAAGACATTAAGCATCCCTGTATGCAGGCTACTAAATGCTAATAGAAAATCTCGTTGTGATGAGGAGTATTACCGAACTCAGGTTCAGCTGCTTGAGTCTTGAAAGCCAGTACTCGAGAGACAAGTGCTGGTAGGAATGGAAAGGTGCTTTATTCAGAAGGCCAGCAACCTGGGGGGATGGCGGACTTGCGTCCAAAAAACAACTCTGAAGATTCTGCTCGTCCACGATTTTTTAAAGGGAGGATCATTTGGGGAGGTGGTCAGAGTCTTCATTATCTTCCACTGTGTGCAGACTTCCTTCTGATTGGTTGGTGGTGAGGTAACAGGGTGGTGTTCCAGGAATCTTGTGCTCAGCCTGGAGTTACCATCCTCCGTCTGGGTGGGGGTGGGGGGTCTTAGTTCCTTCAGAAGAACTCAAAGATATTCTGTTATATATATATTCCTTGAGGAGGAACCAGGACCCCATCCCAGGGCTGCACTATTGTTTCTTGACTGTTCCTCCTTAGTGTCTGCATTCTCTCCCTTCTCTGATAAGCAACTGTTTGCATCTGCCCTTTGGGACTCAGGGAAGGTCAAGGAGGCTGAATGAAGCCTATTTCTTACAACGAAGAGATGGGGGACACAGAGAGGATCTGTACCCGGGAGGGCCCCATAGGGCCCTGCTCCATTTCAGGGGGAGCAGAATACACCACCACAAAATACGCCATTTTGGCATATTGATTAATTGAATTAAAATTACTTAGGAAACAGCCAGTGTAGGAAAGACACTCTGACTCTCTTTTGTCCGCCTGAAAGCAGGAAATAAATCTCCCATGTGAAAGGTATTCTCCCTGGACCAGGAGGAAGAAAGTTATCTTTATCACCAGAGATAGGAAATATAGGGCAGAGACGGCTATATAAACAAAACTTGTTAATTCTTTACTAATTTACTACCCCAAACCCAAACCCCTTTTTCTGATCAATTCTTCACAAATGTATTGTTTCTTTATCTAAAAGATAAAAAAGCTGCCTGCTTTGGTCACTTCGTTGAGTCTCATATTTTTACGAGCTCCTGTACATACACATGCAATGAAATGTGTTTTTCCTCCTGTTACTCTGTCTTACATCAATTTAATTATCAGGCCAGCCAGAGAACCTAGAAGGGAAGAGTTTTCCTCCCCTACAGTGACAACCAAGAAATGTATACACACATTCTCAGACATGCACCGGTACAGTCCCAGCTGCCAATCACCTCTAAGAGAAAAGTCCATACTTCTTACTATGGTCTGCAAAGCCCTCAGAGACCTGACCCCTACCTAGGCTTCCAACCTCCTGACTGCACACCTGGTTCTCTGTTAACAGTAGCTGCTGTGCTCTACCACCTGCGTGACCGCTCTTCTAGTTCCTCGCTCAGCTAACTCCTCATTCTTCAAGGCTCACTTCAGGGTCTCCTCCTTCCAGAAGGCTTCCTTGAATACCTTCCTTTACCTTGTTTCTGTTTGCTTCTTGCCTCCACCCCCATTCCAGCATGGACCGGACAAGAGCTTCTCCTCTGGGTGCACCCTGCACCCTGGGAATACTCTCCCAACATCCATCCTATCAAGTTACCCGGACCTGTTAATGCTTGACTGCTCCACCAGCGTTTTTGTGGACAGTGCGGAAGAGACAGATGTGCTCCCCAGGTCCTCCTTCAAGGAAGAACTTGCTGTTTGTATGAGCGCCCTAAAGCTGCTGAAACAAATTCCCAGGAACTGTTTGGCTTAAAACAATAGAAATGTATTCTCTCACAGTTCTGCAGGCCAGAAGTCCGAAATCAAGGTTCTCCCTCTGAAGGCTCTAGGGGGAATCCGTCCATGCCTCTTCCAGCTGCTGGTGGCCCCAGGCTTTTGTCTGCATAACTCAAATCTATGCTTCTGTCTTCACATGGCCTTCTCATCTCTAGCTTGTCTGCTCTTCTGTGCCTTACGTGGACACTTGTCATTGGATTTAGGGCCTACCTGCATAATCTAGCATGATTTCATATCATGATCCTTAACGTAATTACATCTGCAAAGGCCCTTTTTTTCCGAAAAAGGTCGTAACCGTGGGTTTAGGAGGTGGACATCCTTTCTTTGGGGGGCCATTATTCAACCCATTGTACTGTCCAGCTGTGAGGAGTGTGCTCAGCAAATAGTCTCCAGTCATTAGCTCCTCCAGGGGCTGAAGAGTCAGCTTGTAGGAGAGCCATGTTAGACCAGGTTACCTGATGGATGAAAGTTAGGATGGGTCACTGGAGTTAGGCCACCTTGTCACATGGCAATGATTGGAAAATAACCACAGCGAAATTCTTTCCCCTGTCCTTTCATTTCCTTATACCCCCCATGACCCACTTTCCCTGGGTTTCTGTCAACACAAGTATTTATTGAGAATCTTTTTTTTTTTTTTATGTTGGGGGTAGGAGTTTATTAATTAATTTATTTTTTATATATGCTGTGTTGGGTCTTCGTTTCTGTGTGAGGGCTTTCTCTAGTTGTGGCAAGCGGGGGCCACTCTTCATCACGGTGCGTGGGCCTCTCTTGTTGCGGAGCACAGGCTCCAGAAGTGCAGGCTCAGTAGTTGTGGCTCATGGGCCTAGTTGCTCCGCGGCATGTGGGATCTTCCCAGACCAGGGCTCGAACCCGTGTCCCCTGCATTAGTAGGCAGATTCTCAACCACTGCACCACCAGGGAAGCCCTATTGAGAATCTTTTAAACCCGTCAGGGAGTGAGATGTTGAGGCTGCGACAGAAGAAGCCTAATAGATAGATTCCCTTGTCCTCCTGGAGCCAGCCTGCCTGGTCGGGAAGATGGGAAGCAGTGAGAACACAGGCGGGCTGATGACTAAGCACCATGGTGAACTGTAAGGAAAAGTGGTGGCTTCAGAAAGGGAGCCGGGTCAGGCTCTGCCCGCCTCAATTTCCTGAGCTGCAAAGTGGGGCTGCACTCTGAAGTCCAAGTCCTTTCAACACTCCGTCTGCTTCGGTGAGTCTCCTTATGTGGGGTGAAATAATTAAGGGATTTTTAATGAAAGCCTTGGGATTTAAGTTGGGCTCCGAAGGATAGACAGGGTCAAACGGGAGAGAGAGAAGGGGAGACCGTCCAGCCTGAATAGGAGGCAGGAGGGCCCCGGGCATGTAGAGGGAGAGGGGTAGGAGTTGCCTGTTCTTAGGGGAGGAGAAATGGCTTGGGAATAATGAAGAGGGTCACGGATGAGGCATGAAGCAGCAGGAGATAAGGGTGGATAAAACAGGGCAGAGGTGTGAGGCCTCCAGACCTGTCTGCTGACAGTGTGGAGTCATAGAGTCTTTGGAGGAGTTTCAGAAAAGGGAAGAGTTGAGATTATAAAAGTGGTATTGGGACTTCCCTGGCGGTCCAGTGGTTAAGACTCCACGCTTCCACTGCAGGGGTTGCAGGTTCGATCCCTGGTCGGGGAACTAGGATCCCGTGTGCCGTGTTGGCGCGTCCAAAAAAAAAAAAAAAAGTGGCATTTGTTTTGAAGAAAAGTGTTTGAGACACAGTATGGGTATGAAAAGGTGAGAGACCAGAAACTGGAAGGCAGCTCAAGATGCTTTTGCAGTTGCCCAAGGTGGGGGACACGATGGACTTGGAATTCAGGCAGCAGTATTATGAGAAACGCATCTAAGTTGTTGCTTTATCAATTGGTGTGAACTTTAAAGAGAGAGAAATCTTAACTCCAAAGTTAAGATTCTGGGAAACACCCAGAAATAAGAACACCTGGAAGTCGTCGAGATTAACAAGACTGCGAGCTTGCTCTGGGACCCGTTGAGTTGTGGTAATGTCAGGACATTCAAATAGAAATGTCTGGCTGTTTGTTAGAGACGCCTCATTGCTGCCCTGTCACTGCAGCAGAACTGTCCTGTCACGTTCCATCCTAATGGGCTGTCTCTCCATTGCTCCTGGGAAGATAGCCTCTTGTTAGCTCGACAAAGACATTCTCTGCCTTATCTTGAATGTGACTTTTCCCTTAATTTATAATAGCTTCTCTTAAAGCTTTTGGTGTGTTAGCATCTGTTTTCCACTCTCTAGTGGTTCAAAAAGAGGTGTGAGAGGTCATCAGGACATCATCCATTTATTTATTTTTCAATAAGTATTTATTGAGTACCTACTTTGTGCCAGGACCTGTGCTAGGCACTGGGCGTCTAAGAGTGAGTAAAACACCCCTGGTTCCCTTCTTGGTGGGAAAGATGCAGAACAAGGGTGAAGAGTGCAAGAAAGGAAAGTGCAGGATTCTTAGAACATAGAACAGGGAGGCCTGAAGATCCCTGAGGGGTTGCAGAAGGCTTTAAAAGAAGCAGCATTTAAGTGAAGCCCTGAAGGATGCTGGGGAGTGACTCAGAGCAGCACTGCAGGGTTACCCAGCTCCAAGGGCACCTTGCACGGTGTGCTCCGTGTGAATGGAGATGCACAAGGACGTGGCCCAGAGTGAGGGTCAGGGCATATGGTCGGGGGGTGGGGGGGGTGGAGCAGGGGGCGGGGAGGGACCCCTGATCTGGTCAGCGTTTAGATACTGACTCATCCTAAAGAAACTCATGAGGCATTAATAAACATAAACCAGCAGAGCTGTTTGCTAATTTTCATGAGAAATTAGAGTATACATTTGTCACGCAGACCAGAGATTGACAGCTTTGAGGTGCTGACTCACGCTAACTAAATTCCCAAAGCATTAATATATGCAAGCCCGCACGCCGGTTTGTTCCTTTTCTATGAGAGGCAGAGTGAATCTGTCAAGATTGACGGTTCATCCTCTCCCCGCGTGGAGGCTCCCTGGGAAGCCCAATTACCCCAGGGTTTCATGGCGAGCCTGGAATCAGAGGAAAGAGTAGTTAGTTACACGACCTGAGGACGTCAGGACCTTGGGCTCTGTGTCTGATGTGTCCATCTTTTGTCGGGGACAGGCTCAGTGAGTTTGTCGGGGGAAAGAGAAGAGGTGAGCACTTGGTCCATCCTGACCTCTTTGGCCTCTCTGCTCCAAAGCTTGTTAACCTTCCCAAGTCTCAGTCTTCCTTTAAATGGGTGAATGCTGGGGCTTCCCTGGTGGCGCAGTGGTTGAGAGTCCGCCTGCCGATGCAGGGGACACGGGTTCGTGCCCCGGTCCGGGAAGATCCCACATGCTGCGAAGCAGCTGGGCCCGTGAGCCATGGCCGCTGAGCCTGTGCTTCCAGAGCCTGTGCTCCACAACGGGAGAGGCCACAACAGTGAGAGGGCTGCGTACAGGAAAAAAAAAAAGGTGTGAATGCTAACTGTAGCTTGGGCTTGACCCACTTACTGCAGCCGTTGATGTTAGTCATACACTCCAGGAGCACTCCCAGTGTTCAGGTCCTCAGTGTCACTTTTCTGCTGTTCTTAGTCCATGAGTACAAGCTAATTTGGTACCTTGGGTCATTGTAGTATTAGCTACATGAACGGTTTTAGGGCAAGCTGAATCAAATCAACCTTTAACCAGGTAAAAAGCAAGATTGGCCTTGGGAGATAATTTAAGCCAAGATTAGAACACACACCTCCTGACTTCTGCTCTACCCTCTCCCTGGTGCCTGGTGCAGGCCTAGCTAAACACTGCCCTGCCCCTGGGGCAGCCTGGGCCTGGCCTACACTGGCTTTTTCTCAGTCTGGATCCTTTGTGTGAAAGGCAGAATAATGGCCCCCCAAGATGCCCACATCCCAATCTCTGGAACCTGTGAATATATACCGAGGGACTGACATGGTTAAGAATCTTGAGATGGGGAGATTGTTGTGGATCATCTGAACCCAATATAGTCACAAGGGCTCTTACAAGAAAAACAGGGAAGCAGGCAAGTGAGAGAAAGAGCTTCAATGACAGAAGTAAGAGGTCAGAGAAAGAGAGAGATTGGAAGATGCTACTCTGTTGGCTTAGAAGGGATGAAGTAGACACAAGCCAAGGCATGTGGCAGCCTCTAGAAGCCGGAGAAGGCCAGGCAATGGATTGCACCCTAGAGCATGTAGAAGAGACACAGCCCTACTGACATCTTGATTTTAGGATTTCTGAAATATAGAACTCTTAGATAATAAGTCTGTGTGCTATTACACCACTAGGTTTGTAGTAATTTGTCATAGCCGCGATGAGAAACTGAAACACTCAGCTTCTCCAGGACCTTCCTGATCCCATCCGCCCTCCTGTCTAGAGCCCCATCACTCCGGAGAGCCTACTGGTGGGAGACAAGTCACCCAGTCCTGGTGCAGGGCAAGGGTTACGCTTCTCAAAAATAGTGCTGCGTTCAAAGCTCCAGCTCTTTGCTGCCCACGCATAAGTGTTGATTCCATGCCCTGGGCCCAAAATACAGTTGCACTGTCACTGTCTGTGTTGTGACACAGCCCTCCTAGGGCACTGATGAAGATGATACCTTCCTTTGAAGCTAGTTGTTTAGATCAGCTCTACGGGAGCCCCAAGCAAGATGAGAAACAGGTCCAAGATTCTCATCATGATGCAAGTTTCGTATCAAAAATGCACAGTCAACCAACTGGAACAGGAAATAATTAATCAGGACATTACAGAGCAGTTAAGTATAATTAATTCATACAAAAGAATGTGAGTGTGCAGTTTTAGCTGCCAGAGTGATTTTATTTCCCTGCAAATTTAGTTCAAGATAAACAAACATCAGAGTAATCTTTTCAGGTTTTTCATGACTCATGGGTTATTTCCTCCTTTCAGTTGCCAAAAATATTATTAAACCCATACACCAACACCTCTAAGTTGATCATATTCTGAAAAAACAACTGCATGCTCCTGGTAAATGGGAAATTAATGCTGACATAGAAATCACTTTCCACACGTGTGTGTGTGCATGTACGTGCGCTCACGTTTGTGTGTTAGGAGGTGGTGCTGAATAAAATCTGGAGGGAAATTTGATTTCTGCCCAACTGTCTTAACATCTAAGCAGAAATGCATAAAACATTTATGTTGTGAAAACACTATCTAAGAAAGTGACTTAATCTCAAGGGTAAGTTATTGATACTGTGTGGGTTTTCCTTTCCTCTTATCCTTTTTTTCCCCCTTAGCACTGGGAGCTCTTATAAGGAAAGAGGTGAAAAATGTAAGGCAATATGTGTTGGCTGCAGCAACAGCATTACTGTTCTTCACCCCAGTTCTTTTATCATAGCTGGGACATTCAAAAAGCCAAAAAGACAAGGCCTGTAAGCAGGGCTTTATGTAAAGGTGGAAGAATTCATCATGCAGAAAGGTGGGAGGGAATATTTTCTCCCTTTTTGGCTTCAGAGAGCACAGTGAGCCCTGTTGAGCTAGAAAAATAGAGGTGGGTTCATGTGATAGATGATTACTGTTCGGAAGTACGGATCCATCACAGCAACAATTAGAGAGGCGGGGCTTCCAGGCGGCTCTCGGGGCTGCTGGACTTTGCTCTTCCTGATAGATTTACTCCCCAGATTAACCTGATCACAAATTACAGCCAAAAGGCTGTCTGGTCACCTAAGGTGGAACAAGTAATGTCCTATTATGTGAAAATATAAACAGGCTCCAATTTCTGATCTCATTCACAGTGTAATGATACTCCTATCTCTGAAGAGTCTTAATTCATTCATTTGGAATCTGTCCACCTTCCAAGAACTTTACTCTGATGTCTTTAATCTCTACCTTTACTGTAGAGAATGTTTTCTCTTTTAATTTAATTTATTTATTTTTGGCTGCGTTGAGTCTTCGTTGCTGTGAGTGGGCTTTCTCTAGTTGTGGTGAGTGGGGCTGCTCTTTGTTGTGGTGTGCGGGCTTCTCACTGCGGTGGCTTCTCTTGTTGCGGAGCACAGGCTCTAGGTGCGTGGGCTTCAGTAGTTGTGTCATGCGGGCTCAGTAGTTGCGGCTCATGGGCTTAGTTGCTCCGTGGCATGTGGGATCTTCTGGACCAGGGCTTGAACCTGTGTCCCCTTCATTGGCAGGCGGATTCTTAACCACTGCACCACCAGGGAAGTCCCAGGGATTTTTTTTTTTTTTTGCGGTACGCGGGCCTCTCACTGTTGTGGCCTCTCCCCTTGCGGAGCACAGGCTCCGGACGTGCAGGCTCAGCTGCCATGGCTCACGGGCCCAGCTGCTCCGCGGCATGTGGGATCTTCCCGGACCGGGGCACGAACCCGTGTCCCCTGCATCGGCAGGCGGACTCTCAACCACTGCGCCACCAGGGAAGCCCCCAGGGATGGTTTTTAAGATGAAAGTTATGACCCATCAACGGGTTTTGAAATAAATTTAGTGGGTTATATAACCAGCATTTTTAAAAATAAAAGAATAGAATAGAAAAGAAAATATCAGAATACATCACACAAAGTAAGGATGCCAGTGGGTGAAAGTTTAGTTTGAATGATTATGTGTGTGTGTATCTATATATCTATATTACAGCATATACTTTCACCTCCCCATCTGCATGTTTGTGTGTACTTGGTTATGAAAATTTATTAGACCGTGACCAAAAATGTTTGAAAGTGTTTGCTGGATGTGTTGGGCGTTCGAATGCCTGTTTTACCCACAGACATATGCAGGGTAAAGCATAATGAAGCTAGTCTATACTAGAGAAGAGAAGTGGACAGAGTCAAAAAGAACTGATCACACAGAGGCACACTGATAGTGGCTACTCTGGTCCCTGCAGCTGCTTTGGACCCTGTCAAGGTCTCCAGAAGTTCTGCTTGTCCACCAGGCTGTTTCCCAGAGTGCCTGTGAGATCTCCGTTTCCCGTATTGCTCTGTGTGTACACAGAGTGAGTTTTTCACATGGCAAATGGGACATAATATGATTGATTAACTAGGGGACACGTGCAGACTCTTATGACCAATATAGAAGTAGCTTGCTTGGGCAGAGGGAAAGACTTGCTGCTTGAGATCACAACCATTTGTGCTGCTCAAAGTAATGGAAACGCGTAAGAAATTCTGCACCTGTGAGGGCCTAACACGTGATCTTTGAGCAAGAGCTAGAGGGAATCTCATGCTGCATTTTTATGTGTACATGTAAGTATTCCAGAAGTACACATAAATCTATAGTAATGATTATTATACAGCAGTTCCTACAGTCCCCATTTCATCTCTCTTTTTAAAATGAAAACACAAGTGAAAACACAAGGCTTCCCTGGTGGCGCAGTGGTTGAGAGTCCACCTGCCGATGCAGGGGACACGGGTTCATGCCCTGGTCCGGGAGGATCCTACATGCCGCGGAGCAGCTATGCTCGTGAGCCATGGCCGCTGAGGCTGTGCGTCCGGAGCCTGTGCTCCGCAACGGGAGAGGCCACAACAGTGAGAGGCCCGCGTACTGCAAAAAAACCAAAAAGAACCAAAAAAGTGTGTATGATGCTGTTTTTGTTAAGGTGAGGTTGCCCGGGTGTGCAACTCTCATATCCCCATAGATGGCTGTCCTGGGCCCTCCTGTTATTTGGGCCAAGCCAAGGGAATTGGAATCTATCTGCCTAGTAACCAACAGGACCCATGACTGATCAGTAGCATATCCAATGTCTCAGATTCTTGATGTTTTAATGTATATTTTGGGGGGTAGTTTTAGTAAATGGGACAGTCATTTCAAAAGTGCTGGTTATGGCCTAAGCAATCATCATTATAGCTCATGGCATCCAAAGACAGAGACACCCAGACATGATGAACTTCTTGATGGAAGTGCCACAAACCCCAAACTAAGTCTGCACAAACCTCCAACTCTGAGTACCACTTTATAGGAAATAGTGGAGAAAAGGAAGCATATTAAACATCACGGGGATGCCATCCACAGAGCCAAAGTGCGGGGAACTCAACCAGACAAAAGACCTGGGTGCTTCATCAACACAACCAACAGAAAACAAAGTATGTACCTTGTTTGGATCCTAAGGCAAATAAACTACCACAAAAGAAAAAGGGAGAGAGACACTATTTATAGGATAATCAGGGAAAAGTAGACACTAAATGGATATTAGATGACGTTCAGGAATTTTTAGTACTGATTTTAAGGAAGTGTGATGATACTGTCATTGTTGTTTTTCAAAAGGATAGTCTGGTCGCTTACAAATATATACAGACACGTTTACTGATGAAATGCCCTGGCATCTGAGATTTGCTTCAAAATGATCTGGGGCGGGGAGGGAGTGGAGGAGGAAACAAGATCGACCTGAGTTGAAAATACTGACACTGGGTCCTGAGAGTTCACTACAATATACTCTATACTTTGGTATATGTCTGAAATTTTTTCTAAAAAAAAAAATAAAAAAATAAAAAAAATCAGTGCCTATTTTATTGAGGTATTTGTCCTTTTAACAAACATATTGAAATCATACTGCTCACTATGTATTGGGGATATAGAAACAAATTAATGTTCTCCAGGCTAGACTTCTTATCATCACTTCACATTTCCTGTTTCTAAGATGACATTGGTTTTAAGACACACAGTTGTTTTCGTTGCACCTTTTGATGTCTCCTGATTTAAGGTCAAAGCCTACTTGGGGTGGGGGAGGAGAAATGACAGCCACATTAAGTTACACATTGATTTTGAGATGCCCTGATTTCAGACTATCCAAATGACATATCTTAGAATCAAGGAAGGATGGGGATGCTTATTTTCTTTTGGTTCTATAGTCAATATTTGGTGGTACAACCCGAAGGTTTCCTAGGAGAAAATATTATTGTGTTCGGTGTAAATGTGGTTCTGGTCCTTTATATACTTTTTTCCCCCTAGTGTGTCAGAATCCAGCCAGCAAGTTGAAATAGGTTAATCTGGTCTTATCAGACGTGTCTCAGTCATCTGGAAGAAGATATTGACACAAGAAGTAACTATGGGTATACTCTTTAGAAACGTGTGTTTGCAGCTGGTTTAAAACACTTCTAAGGATTCAAGGTGAATTCAGCAGTCTGAGATCAAAAATGTTTCTGCAGCACCGCCTTCCCGGGCACAGCTGCAGAGAACAGAACCGGGGCTTTGAGCCAGAAGGAACTGGGTTGAATCCTGGCTGTATCAGTTACCAACTGAGTGACCTTGGATGTGTTTCTTACCCTCTCTGAGCCTCACATGCCTCAGGAATAAAATATGTCTGAAGAAACTACTGTTGAGTGTCCTGAGATTTCCACAGAATAACAACATACAGAAAAGCACCTACTGCAGTATTAGAACATAGAAACTCAAGTTCTTACCATTGTCCTGGAGCCCAGGTCAGGCTCCTATGTACTCTGGATGGAAGATTTTAGCCCAACCTTCTGACTGGTATCCACAGTTAACTGGTCATTCTGCAAAGCGATCATTTGGTGG
Organism: Mesoplodon densirostris; assembly: GCF_025265405.1. Classification (NCBI taxonomy): domain Eukaryota; kingdom Metazoa; phylum Chordata; class Mammalia; order Artiodactyla; family Ziphiidae; genus Mesoplodon; species Mesoplodon densirostris. The sequence goes on from NC_082665.1 coordinate 55,531,896, forward strand.
ATTCACTGCCAAAGAATTGAATTTGGGGGATATTTTAGTCAGCTTGGGCTGCCATAACAAAATACCACACACTGGGTGGCTTAAATAACAAACATCTATTTCTCACAGTTCTGGATACCCTGGGAAGTCCAAGATCAGGGTGCCACCAGATTCCCCAGATTTGATGTCTAGTCAGAGCCCGCTTCCTTGCTTCCTGGTTTGCCGAGGCCCTCACCTTCCTCTTTATTTATTTATTTATTTATTTATTTATTTATGTTTTTTGCGGTACGTGGACCTCTCACTGTTGTGGCCTCTCCCGTTGCGGAGCACAGGCTCCAGACGCACAGGCTCCAGACGCACAGGCTCAGCGGCCATGGCTCACGGGCCCAGCCGCTCCACGGCATGTGGGATCTTCCCAGACCTGGGGCACGAACCCGCGTCCCCTGCATCGGCAGGCGGACTCTCAACCACTGCGCCACCAGGGAAGCCCCACACCTTCCTCTTTTTATGAGGGCATTAATCCCATCATGAGGGTCCCACCCTCATTACCTAATCTAACCCTAGTCACCTCCCAAAGGCCCACCTCCAAATGCCGTTACAGTGGGATCAAGGCTTCAACATACAAATTCTGGGGAGACACGTTCAGGCCAGAGGCGATGAATCGGCTGCTTCCACACTGACTTGGAACTTCAGACACAGAAGCTTCAGAACTTTCTCCAGATCTGATCCATGGTCAGCAAGCAAGCTCCTCTGTGGCTCGTGTGGCCTTATCCAGGGTTGCTGGAGAAACTGTGTACTGACCTAGCACAGAGTAGGCGCTCACCAGACGGGGATTGAGTGGGTGACTGTAACTGAAGTGAGGCCACCCGGGAATCCACAGCGAGGGCTGTAATTTTGCACTGTCAACACCAATGCTGCCGGGTTCCTCTTTTGCTAGGGTGTTTATATACCCTCCATGCGTCAGTACTGATCTTGCTTCTGGTCTCAGTTCCATTTCAGAGCTGGGAAGAGCGTTTACCCCCTTCCCAATGCTCTCCTGGCTGGGATTCAGGCAGCACTGAGCAGCCCTATGTAGAAAACTGAGAGAGCTTGTGGCCCGTCCTTGTCCATGCCTGCAGAAGGCTCCAGCACCTGGCTCTTCGCCGTCAGCCTCAGGTGGCGGTGGCTGGCAGGGACCATCCCACGGGCAGCAGGTCCACAGCGTGCAGACACCAGCTGGCTCCTCTCCCGGCACCGCCCCATCTGCTGGATGAGGGTGACACCAGGAGAGGCTGGGAGGAGCTGGCCGGCTCACAACCTTACAATATGTGTGCGCCCATGTTGAATTTGAGCTGGGAGAACAAGGAAGGGTTGTGTTGGAAGGGCACCTCGCTGTCCCCAGGGAAAGAGCAAGGAAAGGTTCCCTTCCCAACCCCCTTTCTAGACCAGCTGACACTGAGATTCTGTCCTTGGGGTATGTAACTTACCTACCTGAGCCTGAATTTCCTCATCTGGGTCAAAGACAGAGAAAATCATAATAGAAAGTCATGTTGTCAATACCAAGCAAACGAAATAAAAGTTAATTTCCCAAATTCCTACCTGCCCAAAGCCTGATGGATGAGATCTGTTGTTTGCTGCAGACGACGAAGCAAGGGCTAAAGATAACAGGACTCCTGCCAAGGTTAGGTGCCAAGCCCACCCCACCTTGACCTTGCATACCTCTGGAGGAGGAAGGGCTGGACGAAAGTTGCAGACTATCTGCAGATTTCTATCCTCCAAGTTTTCCAGGGAGAGGACAGGAAATCAAATGGCTTTGAGAGTCAGGCAGGTATCGTAAATGGATGGAACATGCTGGGGTTTGCATAGTAAACATTAACCACATCCCTCATTTCCACAATGATGCTTTCTCTGCTTGCTGGTAAAACAAGTGGGCCTCCGGGTATGTGTTTTGTTTTCTCATTTTTCGTGGATTCATGATCACAGAAAAATTATTTCACAACTCCAAGCAAAATACTAAACTACAGGCTCAAGTTGCACCTGCGGAAGGAGCTGTGGAAACTCGGGAAACTGCAACACCAGACCCTCACTGGGGGGTGGGCATGGGGACCAGTATGGCCAGTTCTTCTACTGTGTTTATTAACAGCTGCTGGAAATCCAGATTTTTTTAAAATGTAGAACCTCCTGTTTTTGCTCTTTTGCTTTTTCTCCTTTTCTTTTAATAGGCAAATGTTGTTTAAAACTTTGTGTACACCAAATAAAACCTACCTGCCTGTGGCCCATTTGTATCCCACCTTCTGCCTAGTACTTGAATCTTGAAGTGTTCTTGATAAATTATTCCAAATTTAACATTCCACACGTCCTTCCTCATGAAGCTGGGAGGTTGGGAGCCTTTGGAATCCTCAGTGACCAGGGGAGCTATGTCTTTGACCTTGACTTGGGCCTTGTGTCCTTAGGGGATGCCAGGAGGCTGGTGCAGGCTGGACAGAGGTGCAATCTCCTTTACTCAGCAGAATTTCTTTCCTGGGGTCTTTCTATCATCCCAAGGTGCTGGCCTCTTCTGTGGGCCACCTCCTGACCTCTCCTGGGGTGATATTAAAGAAGAAACACGGTCCAGCTGTCCTCACTGACTTTCTTGGAGAGATGACAGACCAGTAGCACTAGGGTGAGCCCTTCGGGCATCAAGATCAAGCCCCTCACTTTACACATGAAGAAGCAGAGATGCAGAAATCTCCCGCCACCTCCCTGGGGCCCACATCTCATGGATGACAGCCAAGGGATGAGATCCTAGGCCTCCTTTTGTCACTGCCCAGCACTGTTTACTGTCGCGCACTGCCCCTGCCCGCACTGGGTACACTCACCCCTCCAGACCTTCTCTGAAGGTTATTGGGCATTGGCACTGCATAAATGGTGAACTTCAGAGCTGAGGCTGGGAAAGGTAGGGAAGGCCAGAGGGAAACTGAAGAGGGGGAAAATTTGGAATACTCTCTGCTGAAAGTGAGCAGAATTCACCTGAGATCCATCCAAAAAAGGATTCTTGCTTATTTTGTCGCCAGGGTCTGTGGGCACCCATGCCCGTGGAGCCTGTTAGGTCCTTCCAGGCAAATTCATCATGTAGGCAGCCCTGGCAGAGGTGTTTCACCCACTGGTCTCACTAGTTCACAGAGCTGCTCCCCCAGGCCCACAAGAGAGGCGAGCTCGGGCTCTGTGGAGACTCAGGTTCCACATCCCGAGGCCTCTCGCTCCATCCCCCGGCTCAGAGGGCTCCACTTGCTTGAGATTCAAATCCACACACTTCTCACTTGGCCGAAGGATTTGCTTCCCCTGATGGAATGTATCCTGGGAGGGAATGAGTGACTTGAAGATTGCTGGTCCTGTGATTTCTAATCTGTGATCTGCTATTTCATCCTAAATGACGCATTCTTTTAAAAAAATCAAGAGCTTCAACTTTCTTTCCAACAACAACCTATTAAAAAAATTGTTAAGAAATGGGGAAATGTGTGAATTTAGTTTTTTTTCTTTCCCTGCTTATGATGGGGGTGGGGGAAGTAACATTATTAAACTCCTAGTTATATGACACTAGACACTTACGTACCTCATCTCATGTAGTTCTCAAAATATTTCTTGAAGGTGTGATATCTATTTTAAAAACTTTTTTTCCTATGTTACAAATGAGGGGATCAAGGGTCAGAGAAAGAGAGAAACTTACTGAATATATACCCCACCTTGGAGGGACTGTCTAATCCCGGCTGCTTTCTTAGGCTTTTGCCCAGTGCCTGGCACGGAACAAGTGCTCGATAAATAGTTGCCGATAATGTTATTTCCCAGGATGGAAGCCAGTGAGTGATGACATTCATGAAAGATGAAAAAAGACCTTGTGAGATGAAGAAGAAAAGGAAGAGATTTGCATAATAAATAGTGAAATGAGAAATGACTTTGATTTATACCACAGCATCTTTCTTACAAGGATTTGGAGGTATTTGACAGTCATCTCACTTGCCTTTTCACCAGTCCTGGCAATATTCCTGTCAAGTGAGGGGACATGAAGCACTGAATGATTTAGAAAGGGTCACACACGCAGCCCAAGGGCCAGACTCGGTTACGTGCTCCTCCGCGCGCACGCCGACCGGCCCCACTGGAATCGTCAGGGCGCTCCCTCTTCAGGCACCTCTGGGGAAAGGACCTTCTGCTCCTACCCCATCCCCATCACCTAGGAGCAGACAGTCACTAAACTCAGCAAAGAGGAATAACTCAAATTCACCTTGGGTTCTTAGCAGGTGGAGAGAAAACAACTTAGAAGAATATGGAGAAGTGTTTAGACAACGCAGATGGGGACAACCTCCCAAATCTGTCTTCTTCCCCAAATCTGATCTTTAATGCTTACTGCGATACCTAGAACATTCCAGGAAATTGAGTTGAATTGAAGCAAAACCTCAAGTAAATACTTTGCTGACCATTTCTGTGTTGCTTTTGTTACTAGAAAAAAGAACATACCAATAACTTTAGCTATAGTACAGGCTTTGCTTATATTAGTCTGATATGGTATCTTTTCATCAGAATCACAGAATGAAGGTTATAGAGGAAGTAGCTTTACAGTCACAATACTTAGGAGATTTCTGTACCCAAACTGGAAATCTAGAGAGACCTGTAAACTGGAAGCTGAGGGGAGTTCACATGAGACTCCTAAGTACACACTTGTTACTACCTGTCTCAAAAGCTTGTCTGAGACATAGAAGTCTTAATTAAATGCAGATGAAAAGGTATCCTGAGTTGATTTTCTCATTTAACATTAGGCTTTCTTGATTTAAGCAGCTCAGTAAGAAATGAGACATAATTGAGTCTTGCTTTTAATTGAACATATAGATATATTTATTTATTTACTAGTTCCACTAAGATATTGCTTAATTTTCATTAATGCTCTTGATTTTTTTTTCTTTCCATAGAGCAATACTCTTGTTAATCTTGCTTGGATGCAGTTAATTGTTCTGTGTTTATCTTCCTGGTTTCACCATTAATGCCAGTGTAGAACCAATTATTTTTATATTTTTCACTGCTCAGAACATCCTTCCTACTGAACACTCATCAATAATGCCATGACTCACAGTATACTGTAATTTTGGGTGGAAGGAATTGAGGAATTGGTTTGGAAGAAGACATGAGAGGGAGGTGTCTATAAAAGGCTCTTCACTGGGAAGCATGGAATGGAAATGTTCCTAATGAAGGACACAAGTGCCCCCTTTTTGATATAATTATGGTTCTGTGATTGGCTTTCTGCATTACTTTTTGTTCCCTTAGAGACAGATGACAGACTAAGAAAAGACTCCTGCATAGTTATTGCATCTCTAAACCCCCAACAAACATAAACGGCAAAATACCTTAATGGACTGTGACATATTGATTCACTACACACCTCTGGCCAAGTTAAGAGTCAGGAGTTGAAACATGACATATGAGGATAGTTCAGATTTCCTCTCTGTGGAAAGTATATAATAGTCTAAGCATCCAAGGCTTAATAGAAAACTAATCCTTCAAGTGAATCGGGGGCCTTTAATCAAGCACTCTCTGAAGCAAGTTCTGCACTCCACTCAAAGGACTTCAGCCAAGCAGCCCCACTTGGCTTTTGATTCCCCTTTGAACTGGGCATCATCCGTGGCCATATGAGTAGGTGGAGAAGGAATAAATAGAAGCCACTTCACAGCCAATTCACAGCATGTCTCCAGCTGCCTGTTTTGCTTTCTATAGACACCCAGGAGCACTGGTGGAGCAGAGACTCTAATCATTTTAGAGAAGAGGGTGAGCTGATTACATATAACCTAAGCCTTATCAAAACTCCTGACTGAAATACTTGCATTGGTGAAAGAATATTTACCAGGACTCGGTATTTTCAACATCCACTTTCACTCCTGTGTACTTGGATTTAGTCTCTGCTAGTTATTAGCCTAAAGGCAGCTCTACATTCTCCATCAAATTCTATCTACAGTGATTAGAGGGCCTGCTCTTAACACATTTTTTAGAGTCTTGAGTCTCAGCCCCTGACATGAAGGAATAAATGGGTGACTTGAGTATTGCTGGCAGGAGAAGCGGGTTCCAAAGACGCTCCATGTGCTATGAGGACAAGCTCCTGTCTTCCCTTCCAGGAAAGGGCAAATCCACTCATCCGATGCCTTTCTCTAATGTCACCTCCTGCCCTCTTGTTTCACTGAGGGAACCAGAAGGTGTCCTAACAGAACACTGTGCTTGGAGGAATCAGGTCTGCAGTGTAGCAGCAATTGTCGTATGAGTTTATACACCAATTCAGTTTATGTTTGATTTGCTTCTTTGGTAATAACCCAACATAGGTAAATCCAAATTCCAGTATATGTTATGTTCATCTCTAGACTATCATGCTAAGTTTTTTCCTTCTGGGCAAAAGTTTAATAAGAAGAGGAAAAAGAGAAATAGTTGACAGTTCCTGAGTGCTTACCTTGGGCCAGGTACTGTGCTAAATACTTCACATGCATTATCTTTCTTCATCTTCATTTGTAAAACAAAGACACAGAGGCCCAGAGAAGTTACGTTACTTGCACAGGGTCACACAGCTGGTGAAGCGCAGGGTGTGGGTGCTCTGACTCTGTGCATGTTGCCGCTCCTCTAAGTTCCTGCACGGGGAGCTGGCTCCAAGGTTTACCAGGTGCTCAGAAGAGATGAAATCTAGAAGCATAGGCAGCATCTCTACTCTATAGAAAAAGGAACTATTGTCAGAAAACACTGAAACCTCTGTGGCCTTCTTCCCAGGGTAAGAACAAATTTGCTGAACTATCCTTTAAGGCACTAATGACTAGGCTGCTGAACACCACCAGCTATTATTATTTTCCAGGCTGACACTTGGCCAGTTCTTTCTCTTCTTTACTTTCAGGCTAATAATTAGATCTAAATCCCTGACAGGACTCTAACCGTCACCCCAGGGGGTTCTAGATTTCTTTACTATTGCTCGCAAAGACTTCATTTAAAAAAAAGCCCTTTGAAACTATAAGTTACACTCAGCCACAGCTTTAAAAAAAATCTATTATCTGAGTCTTTTGAAGAATACATGATGTTGTCTCTCTCCTCATCTTGAGAGATCAAACCTTATTTTTATCTCCAATTTGAAGACTAAAGACCCCCAGGAGGACCAGAGAAGGTAGCCTCGTAAAATGTTTCCATCCACACCTGTGTCATTGCCAGGTTCACTTGGACAGCATCTAGGTTCTTAGAATGTTATTGACTTGGGTATTTTTTTTGTTTGTTTTTAATATACATTTGTTCTCTACATATAGTGAAAATTATGGTGGTGGCTTTGCTTCTCAGGGGACAAATATAAAACTGGGCTTTATGTGAATAAATTAATCTCTTGGCCTCTGTGTGAGGTCGCTTTGAGCAAGACGTTTAGAGGCAAAGTGTTGCTGTCTACCCACCGGTTGCCCTGCTCTCCTCCACTCCCACGCCTCTTTGTGACAGGCGTTCAAGTGGTTGTGATCGTGGAAAGCAGCTTTTCTCTGTGTAAGCATACCTGACCCAAATGGGGCACTTTAAATCCTTTGAGGAGCTACAGGAGTCACATAAGTAAGTAACTGGCTCAGGTGGGGATCGCTGGTCTCACTAACGTCTGTTAAATAAATTGAGTGGCCTCTTAGGGGACCCAGTTGCTCAGGAAAAATCTGTTCTGAGACCTTCCTATCACTTTATATTATGACTCTTTGGAGAATCCCAGTTCGTTTGAGGAGGGAGGCAAAGAGCTGACTGGTCTCTACTAAGCCTAGTCTATTCACATAGTAAAGAAGATGATTCTAGCCAGAAGGCCCCAAAATGATATTTGGTAACTATTCCAGCCAAATATTTTAGCCAAATATTTTCCGGGAGACTGTATCAAATACTTTTTCAGAGATATAAAATTAATACAAGAGCATTGAATTTTACTAAACTTGAGCTTTTGAAAACATTGAAAAATTGTTTTGTATAATTTCGAGCACAATTATTTTAAGGCAATTACTAAATGCCCCACCATCCGTCTTAAAGCTTGAAGCATAAAGAAAGATTCTATAATTTTCTAACAACCTTCTTTGAATGGGAGTGAGAACTGATACTTGTTGATGCTTTCAAATATATTCCTGCATAGGACCCAGGGAAATATTTCTCTTCCACTTAGTAATAGTTGTTACATGAATCACTCCCTGTTTATAGCTAGGCATATAGCTAAAGATATGAGGAGACATGGGTTCTATTGAATTCAGGCTAAAGTTTTATAAATCCAACATATACGCCTACCAATTCAACTCTGAGAATTGAACAACTGGTAATATTGCAATAAAGAAAGGTTTCTTGGGGTAACCAAATATATGCATCCTCTGACTTACAAGGAGGCTTACAAACATTACATTAAAAAAATGTCTGGTTGAGCTGGGGGTGGAAACTCCCCAGAAGGCGAGCAGCATCCCTAGAATAAGCTACCTGGGAGGTGCCGTTGGAGGTGTTCCAGCTCGGGGCTCGCCTGAGGCGGTGCGGCAGCTATTCCTACAACTGCTGGGAAGGAGGCGTAGCAGTGGGGAAACCAAAGGTTCCAATACTTTCCATTTGCCCTCAACATGAGAGCATGAGAGAAAAATTTCCCCACAGAATCTACACAATGATTGGTATGTACACAAAAGTTCACTTCACCCATAATGCAGCCTAACCACAGTACCCCCCCAGCAAACAATGCTTTTAATAAAAATGACTCAGAAAGTCTTTATAGACTGACCTGAAGAGTTAATTACCATGTATTTTAAAAATTAATAAGTAGAACGCTTCCATGGAAGAGAAAATCCATGTTTTAAACAAATATGCTTAAACTTTGCAAACAATCCATTTGTTTAGAATGGAAGTCCACCAGATTTTATGTTGTCAGTTTAACCTTGAGGAATTTTGCAGGCAATGCAAAGAAAATCGGGAGGCATATGATAGTTGTCTTTTTTGGAAGGCAGGTCTATGATTAAATAAGAGTATTCGTTAAAAATAAATTTATTTATTTTTGGCTGTGTTGGGTCTTTGTTGCTGCGTGCGGGCTTTCTCTAGTTGTGGTGAGGGGGGTTACGCTTTGTTGCAGTGCATGGGCTTCTCACTCCGGTGGCTTCTCTTGTTGCAGAGCATGGGCTCTAGGGGGTGTGGGCTTCAGTACTGGTGGCGCGCGGGCTCAGTAGTTGTGGCTCGCGGGCTCTAGAGCGCAGGCTCAGGAGTTGTGGCGCACGGGCTTAGTTGCTCCGCGGCATGTGGGATCTTCCCGGACCAGGGCTCGAACCCTTGTCCCCTGCACTGGCAGGAAGAATCTTAACCACTGCACCACCAGGGAAGTCCCAATAAGAGTATTTTAAGAGGAGGCTCCCAGCACCTGTTACTATGCCATGGCGCTGCAACATCTGTAAGAGAACAGCAGCTGCAGGTTTGTAAATCTGCCAAACTCACCTGCTATCTGACCTCCAGATTGTCATCAGATGGCAGTTTTCAGAACTATAAATCATTTTCTCTCCAAATTGGACTCTTTACCAAGCATTCCTCATCAACCAAATTGGGAAAAGATACCTGGTCTTCCACAAGTGACTATTAACAGAGCTGAAAAGCTGCTGTCTTACAGCCAAATGACTAAATCAATAAATGACTGCTGAATAAGTGGAGTTCTAGTGATTAAATCCATGATCACTTCTATGCAGTCTGCAGTGCTATCTTCGGCATTAAATAATCAATCCAATTATCCATAACTTAGGGTTAAATACACTTCATTTCCCTCTGATCTGATGGATGGGTACTTGAACATGAAGCTTAAATACTCAAACTAAACACTGGGGGTATACTTCTGGCACAGTCTCGCTTCTAACACCAAACACTGTAAATTGTGCTGAAATCTCTGAGCTACTGGTGAAATCGTGTCCTACGTGGATGGTGTTACCGTAATCCATTATTTTCTAAAGCTGTCAAACTTGAGCCCTTGAGCTGGAAAGGTTGCTGCACAAAAATGAAATCCAGTTGCATCTGGAAGCCTACACCTCCGTGGGAGTTCGAATCAGGTTGAGTGCAGTTCTGTGCTACACAGAACAGCTTTCCATGCAGGAGGTAGGATATTAAATGCTTTCTGAACTCCATTAGTTACTCCTGCTGAGAGTGAAAAAATGTCCGCATAAATGCATACAAATTGAATTGCCTATGAGGTAAGGAAGGAGGTGGTACTTTCCTGCCAAATATTATTTCCTGTTCAAATGGATTACAATCACACATACCATGCAGAATCCGAGTACATACCTGCAAGGAAGGTGCCTAAAATCTAATGTCATCTTGATCTGGTTACAATCCCCCGATTTTGCTTCAGTTAACTCCCACTCTGTCCCCCAACCCCACTCCAGATGGAGCCTACATCTCCATTCCAGGCCAGACAGACATGTGGCTCAGGCTGGCCCAGTCGGGATGTCAGAGATGCTTAGCCTCAGTGGCTGAGCGAGAGGTGCATGGCCCAGGCAGAGACCCGAGCTGCAATCTGGGGTGGGTGGGACTATTCAGAAAGGGGGGGGCACTCTTTTTTCCTCCCCTCGACCCTCCCTGAACTCAGGAGAAGGTGGGTCTGGGATCGCGGTCGGTCGTTCTGCCATCACACGCAATCTCTGAAGGAAGGCAACAGGAAGGAGAGAGGCTAAAGCTGAAAGCTGGAGAGGCGTTGATCCTGAGGACACTGCTTGGAGACCCACTAGCCAGCTGTACGTCTAAATTTTCAGTTATATTAGCCAATAAATCCCACTTTTCTTCGATTTAGGTTTACTTTCAGCGGCAATCAAAATAGTCCTAACTGGCAACCAATTAAAGTGGAGAACCATTTCAATTTACATTTCAGCCTTGAAGAGGCTTATCTCATTCTACAGATAAGGAGGCACACTGAGAGGCAGGTAAGTGCCTTACTGAGGTCCTCTGCTAGTCAGGAGTACAGCCGGGACTAGGAAAGTGATGCTTTCACTCTACCAGGGGGAAAATTAATGCATTGGACTTGTTTAGAACTTTTAATTAAAACTTTGCTCTGATCAAAACTTTACTTATTGGATATTGTTATACTTTAAAAAATAATTTATAAATTAATATTTTAAGTCACGCTTTGCATTGTTACCTAGGATATGGACTCGAAAATACATTGATAAACTAAATTTCTCAGTAATGCGCCTGTGGTCTGCTGAAGCAGCAATAGAAATAAGCCCAACGAAAATAGCTTAAAATGTTTTATTAAGTATATATAATATTACAGGGTAATATTTACAAAGTTATGTTTTTTTAAATAAAAAAGTATCTTGGCAAAGATTGCAGATATTCAAAGCTTCAAACAGTGATAAATTGATTTAATACATATAAAAAAAAAACCTTTAACGGTAACACAGCTGTAAAACAACTTTGGTCTTTAAATCACTGCAAAAAATGGCTGACAAATAGCACACCTTTAATTGCTATGGAAGAAAGCCCCCAAGAGAGGATCCTGCACATAGCAACACTGGAGTTTTCTTTAGAATGGTTAATGGATATTTATATGGTGTGGGATCTAATTCTCAGCAATGGCTTTTTGTAAATAATGCTCCGTTTAATAAAAATAAAAATGCTTCCCTCTCTCACCCACCCTGACAACAACACTTTTAAGATTCCACTGATGTTGCCTTACAGAGAAGTTTATTACAAATGCTCTTTTTTTCTCAAAAGGCTAAATTCATGGAAAAGCTGGTCTTAAATGTTAAGAGCTATCAAAAGCCAAAGGCAGGAAAACTTCCTGTTCACTGCTCATCTCTTAAAAGTTACCTGGATTATCCTTATTAGTCACAGAAAATGACTTAACAAAGGACCCCAGTGGGTGATGGCAGTTAGTGATTTTGAAAATATGACACATGTGAAACTAATGTTTTTAAACAAACTCTCCATCAAATGACACACAATAAAAAGATAAAGGGTTGCCCAACAATCATTCCTCTAGTTTCCACCAACGGGTAAATAAAGGGGTATGCCATTCCATGCATACACCACAGATGTCGTTTTTGAATACCCATGTTAGGACAAGAGAAATCTAGGTGATATAGAGCTTAATTCGTATTAATGAGAAGGAGGAATAAACTCACCACTTTTTAAGCTTTATTATAACTCAAACCACAATTTGGTTGGTCACTTACTAAACTGACTACAGCATCCTGAAAAGAGCAATACTCCCAACTATGGGATTGCCCCATTATTTTCATTCTGACATTCTCAGAAATTTTAACAGATTGGTCCTGGGGTTTCCAGGTGAAAAAAAATCATCACCTTTTAAGGTTTTCAGAGCATGTGAAATTTGTCTAAAAAGAAAACTCTCTAGCTCACCCTCTTACAAACACGGGGAAGTCTAAATACAGCCTGCTCTCAGTCATCAAACTTACGGAATGAACGTCTAATGTATGTAAAACACTGCAGGAAGACAAAGGAAGGAAAAAAAAAAAAAGCCTCTTGCTATGTATGGAGGAATTTTTAAATTGAACAAGAGGCAAGACAAAAACCCAACAAAGCTAGGCAGAGACACGTGAAGTACTAGGAAAGGTAAGTAAGAGATGAAAGAGGCAGCTGGACAGATAGGCACAGATCGCAAAGGAGAGCCAGTCAGGGAGGAAGGGCGGGAGGATGTTTTGAAGGAGAAAGAAATTTGATTTGGCCAAAAAGGTTGGAAAGGTCTGTTGCCAAAATGACAAATGGTGTCACTCTGAGAACATACAGTAAATAAAACTAGATGGAAGAGTCAATGGCAAAAATTGGGATCACTAAGTGAAAAAGCAGATTATGGGGGGAACAGATATATGATGTTCAAAACACTGTTAGCAACTTTAATTTGGTGTGACAGAAAACTTCCTGCCATTGTAAGTCTAATTTAAAGAGAATGAACTGGCCCAATGATGCCCAAGTAAGAGGGCTCCTGCTGCTGTGGTCCCTTTTCCAGAGAAGCTGATGAGGAACAGCAAGGGTGGACTTCATCTGGTATTTCTCCTGCTACCTCTGTGTGTTGTCTAGGGCAGTGAATGCCTCAAAAGACAGGCAGTGTTAAAGAGAACACAAAGGATGGATAAGTCCCAAGACTGAACCCCAAATAAATGAGAACTGACTACATATTAAAGGTACAACTCTGGTTCATAAAAAAGTTTACTATAAAGATTTCATACCTGACTTTTTCTTAATAGAGAATAGGAATTTGGATCTTTTTCAAGTCCAACTGCTTTTCCACTCCTTTCATCAAAACTGATTTCTAAAGGAACAAACAATATTAGTGAAATATAAATATTTTCTGAAGGAAAAAGAGCAGAGGGAGCCACCAAATTTGTATAAAGGAATACAGCTCCCTCTACATATGAGAATATTTTGGACAGGAACACAATTAGGGAAGAACTTTTTTTTTCTTTAAGAAGAGCTGTCTTCATAGTGTGTTCACTTTTCCGAGGCATCAGCAGGTTATAAGTTTGGGTTTGCCACGGGCAAACCACTTGGTCCCAACGTAAAATATGACAAGTAATTTGGCATAAAAGAGGCACGTGGGAACATTCAGTGGACTAAGAAATAAGTATTAATAATGCAACTACAAACATGAATGTCTTATTACACAAACAGGAAGAATAACTAGTATTTTTAGAGGGCACTGGTGAGCAGTCAAAAAGCTTGGCAAATTACCTAGAATTTTTTAAAGTTTTAAGTGATCAAATATTCACATCAAATATAAGTCCACCCAATAAAGATCTTTGTTTTTAAATGTTTTCACTAAAAGCATGAAATTAACATTTGCTCTCCTGTAGGTACTCCACTGTTGTCCATACAGAAGATACATGTGCCTATCTTATACATGAGCGCATACACACACACACACCCACAAGGGAAGAAAATCTAATAATCTAAAAGTACTCCAGGCGATCACAACTGTCAGAATGTTAATTTTCTTCTAATGGGGGTAGGAAACGTGGGTTTTGTTTTACTTTTCAATCTTAGAGTAAAGTGAATATGAGGCAGGACTACAGGAGGAAGATGAGGGGTGTTTATCATGCAACACAGATACAACAGTAATAAAATCACCCGTTCAGGGTTGGCCTATCGGCCTGACGGTGACACACGTTATGTTGCCATGCAGAAGACTCATAGTTCAAATCTCAATCTTGGTTTTTCATGCCCCAGATCAGAAAAGAAGCGAAGAAACACTGTAGATTGTGCCTTCAAATCCGAGGAAGGGAATACGTATGTTACAACCATCGCTCTTTCTGCTGAAAAGTGTGAACATAGTTCTCTGAGAATAAGTCTGGCTCCTTTCTGCAGTGATGCTACCGTGTCACTGGACCATGTTCAAAGAGGAGAAAAAGTGCTACATCTCATACAGCAGCAGAAGCAAATAACAGAAGGACAAGACAGGATGTAAAGGGTTGTGTGAAGAAAAGAAGAAAACATCCATCAGTAAAATTACCCTCAATCTGGAAAGGGTCTGGTACACTGTATGTTGAAGGAACAATGTGTGAGTGGCAACCCCCAAGAATGAAGACCATGATCCCCATCAGTATCACATCCCACGTAGGCAGCCTACAAGATGTTCCCAACTGAATTCCTGTCTGTGCTTAATGTTATTCCCGTGACCTGGAAGTGGCAGACACATTATTCAGCTAACACCATAGTTGCCACAGTGGCTGTGAACCTGAGTTTTCGAAGGCTTGACGGAAGCCACTGTTTTCATAGATAGCTCTGGGTAACCAGGTTAGTGCCAGGAAATTTTCACCTTGAACCAATTTAAACTGGTGACCTAGAGTCAAGAGGCCCCAGGATCTGAAAGGCATCATTCTTGGAAGTTGCCCACTCTACTCTGCCCCTAATCGAATAAAAATAACAACAGAAAACTGGATATCAACTGGGCACACAACACAGATCATACTTCTTTTATTAACTAAATTAAAAACGCTTTGAATAAAAACTTAACTGTAACAATCATTGAAAGGTCAATTATTTACTTTCTCCCATAGATGGAAACCAGTTACTTTTCTTGTTTTCTTCTCCAAAACAGTGAATCAAGGCCACGGTGCTTAAACACAAGTGTACTTCTTTCATGTCGTACTACTCTCCAAATCAGAGTCCATCACTTTACTTCAGTTACTCTGGAAAATTGAAAAATGAACATATAATTGCTATGATGTCTATTTTCTATGCCTTAACAAGTTGATGTATTTTAAAATTTGAAAATCGTTTCAGATATATGGTACCTAAAAATAAAGAAAAATTATTTAATCTTAGATTTGCAAAGGTCACAGACATAAACCAGTCAAATCATTAGCCTTTTTAGTTGCAGTAAGTAAAAGGCCAATGCCAAATGGAAATAAAAATCAACAAAATCTGATAATCTCCGTTTGCTGGGTTGGCGGAGAAGCCAAGAGACATTGATTCTTCCAAAGCAAAAGATATTTATCCTAGAACAATATTCTATCACTTTCACTTTAGATCGACGCCATTCATTTAAGGTAAGAGAACTAAACATGTGATTAGGTATAAGTGAAAGACGAAATGGGACTGTGGTCCCAAGAGGGTACCTGGAACCTCACTCACCAACAAGGCAGTTACACTATGGGCATTGTGCATTGTCGGTAGGAAGAACCCACCACAGACATTTGGAAAAAACCCACAAATTGTGAACAGCTAAAAATTAGCAAAATTAAGGGAATTTCAAAGGTCAGTATAGATTTCACGCACTATGAACACACAAAAACTACTGTCTAACTCCTGATACAATGGTGCAAAAAAAGTCACATCTTAAAGGAAACTAACAAAGGAAGAGGCACTCAAGGTTCTCCTACTGGTTTTCTGAAAATGAAGAAGTGTTTAGTTTTTTCATACAACTACAGAGGAATGACACCACAGTAGGAAAAGGAAAAAAAACAACGAAATTAATAAATAAAACACCAGAATGCAAACACGGACAATCCATGCCACACTTTCAGGTACCAGTTCTTTTTTAAATGCCATTTAATGCATTCCTGCTAATCATGGCTTTTTTAGGAGGGCAGTGGTTAGGAGAGCATGCATTTTTTGTCATAAAGGCTGTGACGCAAAATTACAAAAGTGGGATCTTTCTGTGACTGCTTACTGAACACAGTCTAAGCATTGTTTTAAACTTAGTCCACTAGACACAGTCAGCGTGTTTTTAATCTTATGCAAAAATTAATTACACTCAGGGGAATATAGCTTCTTGAGATAAATGCTGCACTTCAGTGTAGAGGTGAGCAGGCAGGTCACAGACTTTAAACAGTAAAATACGAAGCAGACTATTCACATGATCAAGGAATGACTGTAAATAGCAAAGGTATGAAGAAAGTTTTGATAAAATGAAAACATAGTTTTTAAAATGTTAACAGAACTAAAGTATCAGAGCATGTTAAGGTAAAATCAAAATGAATGCTTACAGCACTCAATATCTCAGACTTACTTATCTTTAAGAACTAATAAATATAGGTCTTTGAAAGTCAATAAAAATTAGAAGTTATTAGCCCAGAGTTCCCCCTCCCAAGAGCTGAAGTGCCTAAACATTTCTCTCTCTCTTTTTAAATCCTTTCCCCAAAGGTTAGAACCCAGTTCCTGCTTGGAAAAGCAGAGATATTAAGTCTCCATGGGTTAAATGCAAAAAAATCACCAACACAGGCACAAAAGAAACCCTGTCAAGATGATAAAGATTTGTGCCAAATTATCTAAGTGTCGTATAAAAAGCATTTTAAAGTTACAGTCGCCAGACATTGCATCTGAAAAATACCTTTTTAAAAAAAGAAGTAATTCCTCTTTGTTGTGAGCAGTGAGACTGGAGAGTCTGATTAGTGACACCCTACAGCTTATTTATATTACTAGTTTTGCAACTTTTAACAGAGTAGATTGAAGTTTTAGAAACCAAGAAATGTAGGCCTTTATGATTTGACAGTGTCCCTTTTATTTAAAAAAAGCCATACTTTCAAGAAGCAATTTTATTTCTTTTCAATGTCCATATTTTAACCCACCTATAATTGTAGGTGCATTTTATACTTACCATCATTCATCATTCCTTTTGATTCTTTAAATGCTAAGAATTAGTAACAAGTCAAGCAGTTAGTAAGATTCCACAATTAGAAATCATTTCTAGACAAATATGCAGTTAATATCATGCCAACTATTCCACAGCTATAAAGCCAAATTAATTTTAAGGTTATTATTTGATTACAAAAGCCTTACTGTGGATCATACCCACAGGCTCCACAAAGGGACACAAAGTTGGGAATACAGATCTAGATTTAGGGAGAAAGAAAGTGAGATGTTTTGGTCTCACTCCAAGATGACAACCTGTGTCTTCCTGAAATTTATAATTAGAAATTGAAATTAACTGAAATTCTTCTCTGCCAGGGGTGTTACATTTCATCTTGGCCAATTAAAAAGGCAATAGTCCCCACACCCAGCTATCACCTGGCTAGCACAAGCAACTACTGGAGAGACACAGAACAGTGCATTTTTCTGAGGTGAAAATGTTACAAAAGCGATACTCTTAATTCTTGATGAATAATCAAGAAAAGAGAGGTTAAGGCAATTAAAAAACCTAGATTCTTCCCAAGGCATAGACCGCATTCTAACTACTTTGGGGGCCAATTCAAATTATTATGAACTGGTAATGGATCAAGAAGAATTTATAAATTTGTAATAACCACATACCATTAAGGGGTTCCTCTACAGCTTTCTGGAAAATATTTAAAATATATTTACATAAAATAGAATTTATTTCATGTCCTTTTCTACTAAAATTTATATATGCTAACATTTGAACTATAGATAAACAGTGAATATATATAGTCAAAACCCAAAGTAAAGCAATTAAAGTTAGTTAGAAAAGCAAAGCTTGCCAAGTCTAGCTATTAGTTTTATAATAACTGAATTATTCTCTTAATATTCTTTTTTTATGCAGAATTTCCCACCCCACCCTGCCTCTCTCCGTTCAAGAAATCGTAACTGAGAAGCACAAACACGGATAGCAACATAATAAATAATACAGTTAAGCCAGAGATGAGAACACAACAATCATTTTCAAGTCACGCAAATTGAACTCAGTAAAAGGGAAAGAAAAAGTGTTATGATTTAATGGTCTAATGGCTGGATTATGTCTAACAGAGGCACTTTTAAAACTTCTGGCTGTTTGTGACCAATGTAGCTATGGCACCAATGTTTTTAGAGTGAACACCTGGGGTAAGATGCAACCCCACTTCCCTCGCCTCTCAAGCACGTCTGTTGAGGCTTATCAGCTTTAGGGGTATATGTAATCTCCACTTCCTGCCACAGACAGGAGTCTTGCTTTTGGCATTCCAGACAGAGCTATTATTAATCCTTTATAGGAAGAGGAATACAATACAGTCCTTTCAAGATCTTATTTCCATAAAGTAGCTCTTGTGCTTGTCACCAGGATGAGTCTCTATCTACAAACGTTTATTTCACACCCCCTCATTAATCCCTCTCAGTTTATCTCCTAAATTTGCTCCTTTTCTTGGAATTTTCTCAGGTAGCTTATTAAGGTAGCCAAGATATCGTAAAAACTACAGTACAGTTTGCAGGAAGAAAATGCTTATAAAATGGGGGAAGGAGGGAAATGAATCAATTCAGAACAGCTATTTTTCGGCCATATTTCCATTTACTTTATAGATTATCATTTTTAATGAAATCAATTTAATATAAACTTCTCTCCCACATTTTAAAGCCTGAAATATCATTCTGTATATGCACATCAAATGGATCCAGCAGATGAGGCAATATATTGGAATCGGCTTCCTTCAGCAGATAACGACCATTATTCTTACACATAAACTTTTCAGTTCTGGGTGTGAGAAGACGGCACAATCTTAAGGAATCACTTATTCTATCCCACTGCTAGTAAATGACCAAACAGAAGTTTTAAAATAGATTGGATCTATCCATGCAAAGGTCATGAAATGACTTCAGTGTTCTCTTAATTTTATGTCACACCAAACAGAGAGCAATGGGGTTCAATATCTCAATCACCATTCCTCAGACTAAACCATCAAGTGATCATACCCAATTCATTTAAAAAACTTGAACTTACCCTAGGAGGTTGTATAGTCTTGTGATTGGAAGCTGATGGAATTAAAAAATAAGAAAATGAATTTAATAAATGAAAGAACTTAAGGCAATATTAAGTTTAATTTTAAGATAAAATGTTCACGGCTAAAACTAAAGGTGCCAGAAACTCCACTGAAAGATTTCTGGCTTTGATAGACTATTAAAAAATACAGAACACCCTTAATTATATACATTGACAGAATAAAATGATGCAAATAATCCACCCCAATCAAATAATAAACACACACACTCTCTCATTTGTGCATGCCATATATCCCCCCAAATCAGCCACTTGTTACACTTTGTGGTGGAAAAACTTTGGCATCGACTCAGCCCCTCTGTAGGCTCTACACGCCTGCCTACTTGACCCAGCTGGAATGTGGAAAGAATACGGCAATGACCACTCCATCGCCCACCCTTAGCTCACTGCTATTGTTCCCTGTAGCCCAGTCTTCTTTTTTTCTTCTTCCATCTTTCCAGTTTTCAAAGCTCCACCTAGCTAACAAACTAAAGAAAATATCAGATCCCTCTGAGTGTAGAGAATTATTCTAGGCAGCTAGTTTTAGCTACAATCAAGCCCTTCTCTGTATCCCTTCTTAGCTTTTCAAGTTACCCTTCACTGCTGCTCAATGGATTGGTTAATGAAGATGAAGGTATACAGGGCATGAAGAAAGTGACAAAAGGGAAAAGAACCGCTCTAGTTGCATAGGGAAGAAAAGAGAACTTCCTTACAAAAACCAAGTGAGAAGGTCCCAGAGAAGCTAAAACCAGTCCTAAATACAGAATCAGAGTCCTACAGGTATAAGCATCAAGGGGCAACATCCTGCGAGTGACTCTGTAGGAATCTGATGCTACTGGATAGTCAGTTCCACTGGTCTATGGATTGGATGATGGCACTGAATTTACTTATGAGCAGATGGAGGCAGGCCCCCAGAACTGCTCTGGTCTTCTGTGCTAATAATGTCCTACCACTCCTCCATGTCCACTCTACCAAGCTTTTAAAACTGATGGGAAATGGGGGTGACACCTGACCCAAGCCAATCAGAGGTGACACCTGACCCAACCCAAGAGGAGTCAGAAGCAGGTAAGGCTCACTCCAACGGGGGAAATGGCAACTGACTGGCCTGAAAAGTTTCTCTCTCCCATTGGAACCTGGAGAGGAGACACAGAAAGAAGACTAGAAAGCTGGTGAAGGGAAAGAAAGGTGAAAAGGAGACAGAAAGTAAGCAAAGAGAAAGTAAGCAAAGGAGACAGAAAGTAAGCAAAGAGAGCTTGAAGCTTAGAGCCAAAGGTAAGAAAATATACCAGTGAGAAGACATGAATAGGATAAAAAATAAAAACATTAAGGAGAGGATGAGCTAGTTGGCTAGCAGGTAAAGAACCAAAGAGAAAGGAACTAAGTAACTACACTGGCAGGAGGGCGTCTGCTAACTCTTGTTACTGAGAGGGCAAATGATGACTCAGTCTTTAGAGATGTACTGGATTCTTCCAATTCCTAAACTACTTACTGTACTTACTCTGTGAGGCCCAGTTATAGATCTGCTCTCATGAGATTCCCATCTCTGTTAGTGTCATGTGTGGCTTCAAAGTAAATCTCCTTTACTGGAGGCACCTGGGGAGTGGTTTGGTCCTTGCAACCAAACAAGAAGGAAACCTCTTTTCAAAGTACTACGGAGTGAAATGTGTTGGGAATTTGGGTAAATCACATTTAGCAACCTCCCAAATAAACCAAGCAGAATTACAGAACTTTATTAGGGACAATCATGATAGTTACATGTATATACAACTTACTTTAACTAAACCATGTCCTGTGTCTATGTTCTATCAAGGAAAAGAGATCTGAACAGCTATGTAAGTTTCTGATTGGCAATGTGAAGGGTCAGAGGTAAGATTTTAGAGCTATATTTTCGAGCTCATAAATTATTTATCAGAATTAGTATTAAGAACTGCCAAGCAACTCCTTTAATAACCCTAATAACGTGTAAAGAAGAGTTTCTGAGTTCTGATTCTCAGGTTCAAGGAACATCACATTTGGCTAGCCCATTCTGAAACAAAGATATCTATAAAGAACAGGGATTCAAAGGGCACCAGTCAGCTGTGATCCCTCAAATATTATAAAACCAAACAGTGTAGAAGTGAATTTTGCTTGAGTTAATCCTCTCCAATAGGCGTATGACCTATGTGACTAAAGAATGATTGTGATTTATCTGCTGTTACCATGGGCCTAAGGCACTGACAGCCATGTATATATATATATTTTTAAATCACAAGCCTTAAGCATTCCATACGAGCTCACTTGCAATGCTTCGTCTGCATTTGTTCTTCTCTCCCAGAAACACTTGACCCATGCTATAAATATATTTCCAGGTTTTGAATTTTCAGGGACAACTTTTTCTATTGATTCCAGATTCACCTCTCCTCAACAGTGGGGAAGAAAATATCACTGAGGTCTACATATCTATTTCATGGCATTCTAAAATATCTGAGATGTGGTAAATATGGTTTCTGACTGCTAGTACGTTGATTCATATCAAAACATGACTATATTCCCTTATACTGAACTAAATAGCAATGGCTTAGGAAAATTAAAAAGTATTGACCCTTATGAAGAATGGACATAAGCATCCTACATAGGTAACACACCCAACTTCAATGAGTTTGGTTAGTTCGTTGTAATCTTCTATATGTTCTCACATTCTTATTGTTCTCAGCCCTTGATTTCATTTTATGAAATTTAAATGTTTCAGTAAACAAACAAACAAAAAACCCTAACACAGTTTAAAAAGAACAACAGAGGAAAACTTAAAATCCTACTGTTTAAAGTAATAATTAAGGCTACAAATTTAAACTGTGAAATAATGAAAACGATAAAAGTTAAGTCTCTCATAGGGACATAAACTTACTCCAAGATAGCTTGGTTTTTTTTAAAAAAAAACTATCTGAGGATTTTATTGCATTTAAATCAAGACACATTCTTTAGACTTTTCCAAAACAGAGCCTCTGCAACAAGTAAAAGTTACATTGGAAGCATTTACAATTTTTACTTCCTGATACAAATGCTCAAATTTGCAACCTTAATGTTATATATACTCAGATTTACACATTAAGATTATATATGAAAAACACACCAACTTTTCTAGTCTACCACGTTATCTAAAGAGCTACTTTCCTGTACCTTTTCTCTTCTTGCCCTTCGACTGACCGAAGGTATTTCTCTGAACTCTGGTATCAGACAAGTTGATTTGAAAAGTTAATTTAGAATAGTCTCAAAATGTAAATAAAACTGGACTAAATTCTTAACTTACATATGGTATATTTATATGTCAAACTATCATAAAGAAAAAATAATCTGGGGAACTTTCCAGGATTTCAGTTTCACTTTGAATTTGATGTGAGAATAATACGGTTGTAATTATACTGGTTTCAGAGGCTTCTTAGGGATGTAGCAGTGGAGAAGGGGGGAGAGCAAGGTCAAGGGGGTAACAGCTAGACAATGTCTGTTTCCACTGAGTCAGCATCTCCAGACCTGCTGGTCTTCGTGAGACATGGAAGGCATGTGGGAACACGGGAATAAAAGGGAGCGTGATCCAGATAATGAGGGGGAAAAAAAGAACAAAGAGCTGATCATCAGTCAAAGACACCTAATACTACATCACGCTATATGGATACTGCAGGTCACATACTGTTCTCAAGTATTCATAGGGAGCAACATCAGCAGCAGTGTCATCTTCAAGAACCAGACAAATGGTGATCAGAAGACTCAACAAAAATAGAATCTGTATCAGCAGTCATAATGTGATACTCACAATGCCTACAAATGAATGCCATTCTGCTTTAGAAGTCTTAATAGTACTTTATGGCTTGAACTAAGAAACTTTCATTGAGGAGACCACTCTGACTTATGAACACATAAACTAAAGATAAGTAAATTTTAGTTAAGTATTTTACTTGTTTATCTAATAAGCATTAATTAAAGGGGGGCAAAAATATATAAAATAATTGAACTCAATGATTAGTCAGCAAAAGCTGAAGTTCATAAATAAAGGTAAAACTTCTTTGAAAGTACTATACAAGTCATGTGGGGAATTATTTGACTGTAACAATTCAAAGTTTATGTTAATTTTTAGAAACATATAAAGTTTACCTAAAGCAAAGCAGAAAGACTGACCTTTTTACTCCATTAATTTGTAACTTTTGATTATTTTGACAAATGTTTAAGAGTTTGCTTTACTTCATAAATAAAAAATAGAAATCTTTTATTTAAGGGAGATTAATATAACCAGATTGTAGGAAATATCTTTAGCTTAAGTAAGACATCACACTAGTTTCAGGTACTTAATATTAAAGGCATCTATCTCCATAAACATATTAAAAATAAGAATTTACACAGAGATCTGTTATTTGAAAATTGGAAGACTAAATACAAAGTTTAGAAACAATAAGCTAAGTCCACACTTACTCACAACTGATTTTAAGAGTAGTAAAAGCCTAAAATTTAAAACTCAATGTTCTGATTATACTGGTTTTAACTAAAAATATTTTAAAAAGTCAAGTGCCAGAGGACACTGCTCTTTAATTAACAAAAGTGACAGATTTTGAATTTTAATTCTGTCTACTAGGGGAGTCAAGGTCTGTAAATAGTCTGCAAGAAGAGCAACTGACAAACAGGTCTCTGTGAAAGGACTCTATCATAGAAACAACGGGCGAATTAAAAATCCTTTTTTATTAATTAAAATGAACCCTCGGGGCTTCTCTGGTGGCACAGTGGTTAAGAATCTGCCTGCCAATGCAGGGGACACGGGCTCAAGCCCTGGCCCGGGAAGATCCCACATGTAGCAACTAAGCCCATGCGCTACAGCTATAGAGCCTGCGCTCTAGAGCCCGCAAGCCACAACTACTGAGCCTGTGTGCCACAACTATTGAAGCCCGCGCACCTAAAGCCCGTGTTCAGCAACAAGAGAAGCCACGACAATGAGAAGCCCGAGCACCGCAATGAAGAGTAGGCCCTGCTCACTGCAGCTAGAGAAAGCCCGCACACAGCAACGAAGGCCCAACACAGCCAAAAAAACCCCAAAAACAAAACAAATAAATTAATTAATTAAAAAAAAAGAATCCTCAACAATCTCTCCTTTTATTTAGTATAGAAAAGTTTATACATTCTAAAACATATAGCTATTTTCTTTTTAACTAGTTAATAATCTAAACTTTTCATTAGTTCATATGATTTCTACCCTCTTTTATTGCCTCCCAAATAATTCCAAATTTATTTTAAAAATACAGCAGCATTCACTGTATTTTCTCATTTTTGGAGTTACCAATGCATTTCTTTGGTCCTAAACAGTAAGAATTAACCAAAAACATTTTCCTGGCATAGGCTAACAAAAGTAAGGTTGACTTACCAACACATTTCATATAAACTAATCCAAGTAATTCTGCTAGAGCTATAATACCCAAACCTGAAATCAGAAGAGGACCATGTACTGGGGTACACTCTGTAAAAACAAATGAAATTCTATATTAGAAATTCATATGAAATAATTGAACTTTTAAAAAAGAGCTAGCAATTATAGTAATAATATTGAGTTTTAAGGAGATTAATTCTTTTTCTAATTATCAAGAAACAAAAATTATCTACATATGTTCATCACTATTAAGTCAGTCAGTGAAATGACCCCCAATTACTAAAAGAAAAAAGCCTTTGTCTGTATAATATGTACCGTATCACATCAAGACTAATGGAAAATAGTGTGTAAAGCTAGGGCTCCAACCAATTGGATGGAGCCTGGTTATTTTAAAAGCTCTCCCACAAATATAGGCATAGCAGTTTGACTGCTGGAACAATCAGCCCACAAGCCATATACAGCCAATATTCTTATGGCAATGTGGAAAGCACTGTTCTCAGTGGGGTGAAAATGAGAGTTCTAAAAGAAAAGCTCACAGCACCAAATGGCTGGCAAGGATGTGGAGTGACAGGAATTTTCATCCACTGCTGGTGGTAATGCAAAATGGTACAGCCACCTTGGAAGACACTTTGGCAATTTGTTAAAAAACTAAATATATTCTTAACGTACAACCCAGCAAATGCACTCCTTGGTATTGACCCAAATGGAGTTGAAACTTATGTCCACACAAAAAAATGCACATGGATGTCTAGAGCAACTTATTCTTAATTGCCCCAAACCAGAAGCAGCCAAGCTGTCCCTCAATAGGTGAATGGATAAACAAACTGTGGTACATACATACAATGGAATGTTATTCAGTGCTAAAAAGAAAAGAGCTATCAAGCCACAAAAAGACACGGTTACTAAGTAAAAGAAGCCAATGTGAAAAGGCAAAATACTGTATGATTCCAACTATAAGACATTCTGGAAAACGCGAAACTATGAAGACAGTAAAAAGATCAGTGGTTGCTAGGGGTTTAGGGGGAGGGAGGATGACTAGGCAGAGCACAGAGGATTTTTAGGGCAGCGAAACTTTATTGTATGATATTGTATCTATGACTATGATCCATGTCATTATACATTTATCAAAATCATAGCATGTACAACACTAAGAATGAACCCTAATATAAACTATGGATTCTGGGTGGTAATATGTCAATGCTGGTTCAACAACTATAACACATTTACCACTCTGCTGGGGGATAGCGGAGGAGGTTGTTATGTGGGGTATATGGGGTCTCTGTATTTTCCACTCAATTTTGCTGTGAGCCTAAAACTGCTCTAAAAAATAAAGTCTATATATTAAAAAAAGAAGAAGAAAGAAAAAGAAACAGAAAGAAGAACTCTAAATGAAATCCCTGGTAAGACAAAGTGAGACTAGAGAAGGATGAGACTTTTACCTGAGACACAGAGGCTGAATCCAACCACAGAGAGCACGAGGCCCAGTACTTGAAGGATCAATATGGCAATGGTGAAGAAGGACATCCCCACAGCTGGAGAGAGGAAAAGTGGGTTGAGAGTGTTTAAAAAGCAATCAGTCCTACTTGTGTTCTGTGCAATCAATAATAATACCCTATGACCAAAGACTGCCTCTGGAGTTCCTTGTCAGATGGTAGATTCTTTTCCAGTGATCTAAACCTTGCCTTTCCATACAAGTGGTCAGCTCCAGATACACACATTCAGCAATCTTTAATTTTCACAGTGAGCTGAGGTGGACTGGCAGTTTTTACCCCGAATCTTAAAACAGTGCTGCTTTCACCACCCTTGTGCATTTTACCACGTGAATGGCTATTATGCCTGGCTTTGCCACATGCACACAGAACTGCTCTGGTGGAGAGAACCGTTACACAAACATGCCACTGTAAGCATCTGAACCTCTATCTGTGTGCCTAGATCTGTGATTTTATAACAAATCAATACCCCTCCAGTGTACAGCAAGCCAGAGATAGGCTCTAAGGCTGAGAGTTAAACATGTAAACAGAAACAAACAGACTCTAATGATATAAAAAATACATTAATGATTTACTCCCAAAATGCAGTGAAAATGACATCAATTATAGTTGGATATCTACATCATTTTTTAAAACTACAATGTAAAGATTTGCCAGTAACAACAACAAAAAAATAAATCTATTATTTGTTATTTATAATCCTGTTTTGTAGAATTTTAAATAGAGAGGTTTAGCAAAAGAAGAGAAAGGGCATGTTTAATATCTACTTATAGCTTCAAAAAACTAAAATAAAAATATGAAGATAATCATTAAGGAATTATGTAGCATAATTTTAAAAACCTCTGATATCAAGTATATATGAAAATCATTTTTTACAAGATAACTGAATGCCTTGAAAACTGAAGTTAACCTTAAAATTAATCCATATGGGGAAAATATCACTAAGAATAGCCTGGGAAATCTTTTAATAAACCAACTTCTATTGAGTTGTTAAAAAAAATCATACAAGAATATTTTAACCAAAAATGCTGCTTTTTAAATGAAAAAAGGTGGGCAAAATCATGCTATAACAAATACTCACCTATCATAAACACACAGTACTGAAGTAATATTAATATTGCTGTAGGAATTACAATTAAACCAAGTCCACAAGCGTTCTTTGTTGAATATTCACCTGATAAAAATTAAAAATACTAATTAATATTTTCCTACATACTTCCTATTATTATGGGGTGTTAAAGTATTTAATTTATTAAATGTATTAATTTCAATACTACTCTTATAAACTACAAAAGGTTTAAAAAATATATTTCCCCAAAAACTTCACATAAAATAAATGACTTTTTTTGGATTATTCAAGACCAAGCTTAAGACATTTAAATGTCAACATCTAAGTCTCAACACGTCAAACCTTGAATTGGCTCTTCCCCCTTCTTACCTACCTTACATAATTCCAGTGAGAAACTCTGGAATCTCTTACCATTCCCTTCATTTGCTATATTCAACCTCTCCCAAAGTCAAAGCAGTTGTTCTTTCAAGTTGTCTTCTGATTCATCTCCTTCCTCCCCATGTCTTTACTAACTCCAGTTGCAAACAGAATTGCCAAATTTATGTTCCTAAACATTACACCTATACTGTATTCTGCTCAAAAAACAACAAAGGCTTTCTACAGTTTACACGTGTGAGTCCCAGCCTGTCTCTGCGGTTCCTTCCATGTGCTGCAGACCCTTATTTCCCACTCACACTGCCATCCTTCACAAGCAACTGCAATTTCAGATAGATTTGCTTCCCACATTTGTTCCCACTTCCAGGTCTTGGCCAATGAAGTGTGCCTCTGGAGTGCGTTGAATGGTGGCCCTAAAGATATGTCCACCTCCAAATCCCCCGAATCTGTGACTATTAACTTAGATAGTAAAAGATATGATTAAGCTAAGGATCTGAAAGAAGGAGCTTACCCCGGATTATCCAGGTGGGTCCTGAATCCAATGACAGGTATTTTTGTAACAGAGAGACAGAGGGAAATTAAGTGGAGACATGGAGGGGAGGAGGAGACAATGTGACCAAGGAGGAAATCAGAGTCATGCTGCCACAAGCCAAGGAGCTGCACAGATTGCCAGATACACCAGAAGGTAGAAGAGGCAAGGAATGGATTCTCCACTAGAGTGTCCGAGGGTGTATGTCCCCGATAACATCTTTATTTCAGATTTATGGCCTCCAGAACAGTGAGAGAATTTCTATTGTTTTAAAATACCCAGTTTGTGATAATTTGTGACAGCAGCCCTAGGAAACTAATATGCACCTCCCCAGAAATGCCCTCAACCTTATCAATCCTTCTTGCCCTCGTAATAACTTTATATCTTACCTGGAATGAAAAGAATGGCTCCAATGATGACAATGATAGTGAGCACTAGTCCAGTAACTGACAGAAAAATGGTTTTCTCCTTTGTATAACTGGATTTATATTTAAGTGCTTAAAAAAAAACACACGAAGAATTACATGAACTCAATCACAAGAAGTAAAGTCATTTCTGTAACTTACAAGGTGCAAAGATGAAACTGATAACTTACTACAATTGAATAACCTTTGAGGAACAAGTCCTTCACATCATGTCAAGCCATGTCAAATCTTTTTCACAATATATGAAATACATATATGTCAGTGGCTAAATGGTGTCATGGCAGTATAAATATGGATGCTGAATTTATAGGTGACACTTTATTCCCCTAGAATGAAGTTATATATATCAGGCTTTTTTTTTTTTTGCGGTACCCGGGCCTCTCACTGTTGTGGCCTCTCCCATTGCGGAGCACAGGCTCCAGAGGCGCAGGCCCAGAGGCCATGGCTCACGGGCCCAGCTGCTCCATGGCATGTGGGATCTTCCTGGACCGGGGCACGAACCTGTGTCCCCTGCATCGGCAGGCGGACTCTCAACCACTGCGCCACCAGGGAAGCCCTATCAGACTTTCTTAACCATGGCATTATTAACATTTTGGGTCAGATAAGTTGTTGTTAGGGACTGCTCTCTGCATTACAGAATGTTTAGTACCATCCCTGGCCTCTGCACACTACATGCCAGTAACAGCCTCCAAGATGCGTCAATCAAAAATATCTCCCGACATTGTCAAATGTCCCCTGAGAAGCAGAACTGCCTCAGGTTTACAACTAACATACACATTGCTGATGAGAAATAACTGGCTAATTGGTAATAGCGACAAAAACAGAACTTTCTTCCACCTTACATAAAATTAGTAAAGCATCTGGAAATCTAGACATTTTGTTTTGAAAAAGTAGAGTAAACATTGGACAAATCACACCCTCTTGAAATCCTGAGGTGGGGGGAAATGCTTTAATTGTTCAAGTAAAATAATTTCATAAAAATAAACTACAAATAGGCCTTAACGTATGTGTTACGCTTTTGTCAAGTATCCAGCTTCCCTAAAAGAATAATGTAATGCATAAGCTTAAAAATGTTATTTTTTTAATCATATATTCACCTTTTGGGTTTTGTTTTGGTTAATATTAAAACTAATTTTTCACCAAGAAAGTTGCTAAAAGCAACCTAAAAGCAGACTGAGTAGCAAAGAGAAATAGAGTGCATGATGAAATTCTGTTGTTTCCTCCACACACGGTACTCTCCATGCCATTTATCAATGGGCGATGGTCCTGAGGGGGAAATTTTAAATAATTTTATGTTTAGCATTTAATTTGCATCCACTAAAATGACAAACAGATCAATTATAGTAAAAACAACAAATAAACTCCTAAATGACCATGACAAAATCTATGTTTAAGGTATTATAACCTAGGGTTAGATTATAACCTGTGGTTAAGGTATTTAAGGTATAATACAGGCACCTGAATTTAAAATCTCTACTCATACTTTAGACTGTAAGCTCAACTTTTTCCTCTTTAGAGGGAGATGGAGGGCCAATCAGTAACCAGCCCTGAAGGTAAGTGAAATCCATATTAATCAGAAAAGAGTGAGAAACAATACAGCAAGCTCTCCAAACTTTCATTTGATCCATCCAGCCTCGAAATTTATGTGACTATGACTCAGTCATGTCCCTGCCTTCTTACAGGGCAAAGATTTTGGGCTTGCCTATTTTCTAGGGTCAAACACTGGCTAGGATGAAATTCAGTGTATAGGTCACAAAAGGCACAGACACAGAAAAAGAAACTTTCTCTAGACATGTGTCCATTTTAATCCCATGCTTCCATTTTAATCCCATGTATACTATTATTTAAAGAGAGTTTGAAAGTTCTGCAAAAGGGTTATAAAATAGAAGCTGTTTCAAATGTACTTCACAATCAATCAAACATTCATTAAGAGACTCTTCTAGGTTTAATTCAGTGCATAAAAGAGCTACAAAGATCAAGCAACAAGAATTCACCTTAGAGTCCAGTATAAATTCACACAAAAAGTCTGACTTACACCATGCTTAAGAAAAGTAAGAGTTTGAACCTCATATAAAATTCAATCTCTTCAGGCTTACAAGAGCTGTAGGAGAAAAATAATGTCAACAATACCAACAAAAATAAAATGCCACAAAATGCTATTATTGACAGGGTTGTTATCATAGAATGGTCTTTTCAAAACCTTTTGGAGGTAGCTTTCATTCCTGTTGATTGGTTCAACTACTAATTTTCAAGGCTACCTAACCTCCTCCTCAAAATTAAGCAGCAATTTCTAACAAATTTCTAACAAATATACAAATATATAGTGGGGTCTACTTAAGTAACCACAGGCAATGAAAGGTTATCTTCATGTTTTCTTTAGTAAACCTTTAAAAAGGGTTTCTTTTCACTCATTTGCTTTGCTTACAATGGCCACATTTTAGCAGGTCCCATAGCAAGTTTGGAGAAAGTATCTTGTTGCTAGGCTCAGATGTCAATGTTTCCAGCTAGCTAAATGGTCAGGAATCTGATATAGATGCCACAGAACCCACTAATCTCAAGGATTTTTTTTGTGTGTGTGATCTGTTCTTGTCCTTTAATAAGTGGATTTGTTCTTATTTATCAAACCTATCAAAACTTTAAATGTAACAATGAAAATAAATTCAAGTAATTCCCCAAACATTTAGCATTAAGATAATTTAATGTGTTCTTAACTGCAGGCTCTTATCAAACTTCCTGGTATGATTTTCTGTCAAAAATCCTCATGCTTTCAACGACAGACCTTAGCTAAAAGTATTGAAATCAATGCACAAAATAAAATAGGGGAATTACAATATTTACATTTTTTAAAGACTTTTTTATTTAAGTGCAGTTTCAGGTTTACAACAAAATTGAGAGGGAGGTACAGAGAATTACCATATACTCCCTTCCCCCACATATGCATAGCCTTCCTAATTATCAACATCACTCACAAGAATGATACTTTTTTTTTTTTTTTTTTTTTACTAAGGATGAACCTGCATTGACCCATCATAATCACCCAAAGTCCATAGTTTACATTAGGGTTCACTCTTGGTGCTATACATTCTATGGGTTTGGACAAATTTATAATGCCATATATCCAATATTATATATTATACAGAGTATCTTCACTGCCTAAAAATCCTTTGTGCTCTGGCTGTGCATCTCTCCTCCCCACCACCCACTCCTAGCAACCACTGACCTTTTTTTTTTTTTTTTTTTAACATCTTTATTGGAGTATAATGGCTTTACAATGGTGTGTTAGTTTCTGCTTTATAACAAAGTGAATCAGTTATACATATACATATGTTTCCATATCTCTTCCTTCTTGCGCCTCCCTCCCTCCTACCCTCCCTATCCCACCCCTCTAGGCGGGCACAAAGCACCAAGCTGATCTCCCTGTGCTATGCGGCTGCTTCCCACTAGCTATCTATCTTATATTTGGTAGTGTATATATGTCCATGCCACTCTCTCACTTTGTCACAGCTTACCCTTTCCCCTCCCCATATCCTCAAGTCCATTCTCTAGTAGGTCTGTGTCTTTAATTGTCTGCATAGTTTTGCCTTTTCCATAATGCTTTATAGATGGAATCGTATAGTATGTAGCCTTTTCAGATTGGCTTCTTTTACTTAGGAATATGTATTTAAGGTTCCTCCATGTCTTTTCATGATTGACAGCTCATTTTTTTTCAGTGATGAATAATATTCCATTGTCGGGATGTACCACCCAGTGTATCCATTATCCTATTGAAGAATACCTTGGTTGCTTCCAAGTTTTGGCAATGATGAAGAAAGCAGCTATAAACATCCATGTGTAGGTTTCTGTGTGGACTTAAGTTTTCAACTCCATTTGGGTAAGTACCAAGGAGCACGATTACTGGATCATATGGAAAGAGTACACTTAGTTTTACATGAAACCACCAAACTGTATTCCAAAGTGACTGTACCGTTTTGTACTCCCGCGAGCAATGTATGAGAGTTCCTGTTGCTCCACATTCTGACCAATATTGGGTGTGGTTGGTACGTACATTTTTTTTTTTTTTTTCTTTTTGCGGTATGCGGGCCTCTCACTGTTGTGGCCTCTCCCGTTGCGGAGCACAGGCTCCGGATGCGCAGGCCCAGCGGCCACGGCTCACGGGCCCAGCCGCTCCGCGGCATATGGGATCCTCCCAGACCGGGGCACGAACCCGTATCCCCTGCATCGGCAGGCGGACTCTCAACCACTGCGCCACCAGGGAGGCCCGGTACGTACATTTTTAACAGATACTTATAAACTTAGTGCTGCCTGACACGGGAATACCAAATATATGGGGAGACAAAATGTCAAGTTTTTACAACAAATTAGGAATTCTAAAAGTTTCCTTTTTATACCATCTATAAAGTAATTAAATTAGCCAGCTTCTCCTCAGAGATGAGATAGGTTGTTCATTCGCTTGCTCTATAAATATTTACTTTGTGCCCACCATGTACTGGGCCCTTTTATTAACCCAAGTCATATCAACCAAACTGAGGTAGGAGTAGAGGTTACTTTATTCAGTAACAGTTGATCGAGCACCTACTATGTGACAATCACTATTCTAAGTGCTGACAGTGAACAAAGACAAGTACTTCTGCCTCAGTGCTCCTGACATTCTAATATGGGAATGAGTGTGTGTGTTGGTGGGGAATGTGTCATGGGAAGTGTTACTCCCAGATCTTCTCCTCCAGTTAAATAAAAGGTGTGGGTCTACCCTAGCCTAAGAAAGCCCTATTATGTATTTAATCTTTCAAATTCAAGCGAACAGAGAAATGACATGTCCCTCTAGCCACCCGAAGAAACGTGGCTAATGCTATGAATAGATACTCCATTAAGGCTTTCTTGTCTCCTTGTCACTGACATAAAGCACATACGAGACAGAATGCAGGCTGTGGTAGAAGATGTCTAGTGAAATTACCAGGCTCAACTTGGAGATCAAATAAAACTATCATCTTAGTTTTCATGACACCCCAAAGATGGTATTCAATAAGCCTACAAAGATCCACACAGGCTGAAGTCCACCCAACAAAACCCTAAAATTCATGAACTCAATGCCTGTTATAATGCATGACATTTAAATGAACCCTTACTAAGTGATTAGTAAGTTAGTGGCAAACAGGAAGGTTAACAGTGAGGTAAAATGCACATCAAATAAGGAAAAAATCATAAAGGGAGACACATTTGATTTTATTATTACAGTGCTATCTTCTGATAACTCTCGGAAAGTAATTTTGGAATGTTTTTGGTTTCTGTTGAGCTGCACATCAATATTGTCTCCAATGCAGGATAAAGCACATCTCATAAGTTTTTATAATTTCAAATTTTTTATTAAATTAAATTGAAATTACTATTTTAAAAATATTTAACACACATTAAAAAAACAATGAAGGCTTTGTGAAACTGGTGCTGGATAAAAATGAATATTAATGCCAATAATAAACTGATTACTTGCCAGAAGGAGAGTAAAATAATTTTATAATGGACTCCATATACTATCCAACTTGTTTCGATGAAATAATTTTGTCAAAATGAAGACTGACTAGAAATCACATTCCCAGTCTACAGGACCCGGAAATAAAAGAGCCCAAGTTTATGAAGCCTGGGCTTTGAAGTACTTTGAATATAAAAGGTAAAAGAAGAGGATTTCTAACACACTAACTTCCTTTCCTTGGTTCCAAACATTCCTGGTCTTGTGGATGGTGCCACACCTTCAGAATATATGCAGGAAGTTGGGACATTTGAATTTGGAAAGGGTTAAAGGAATAGCAACTGTATTTCTACAAAAGAGTATACTGCTAAGCTATAGTTTTGTTCAGTTCCTTCCACAATAAAATCAGTGTATAAAAACACGATTTAGTAACAGAACTTGATAATTATGTGGACAGGACCAAGGGAAAGCAATGGGAGTCCAAGATTATTTAATAGAATTCTTTGTAATAATATCTATCATGATGATATTTTACCTTTGTGGATAGAAATTTCCTGGTGCAGTTAGTATATGTCTTTACTTCGGTCAGAATGATTTTTCTAATCTACAAAGAAATTCTGTTCCATTACTTCTTTTAAATGTGCTTTCATGGCCTAATCACGTTCAATATTAAGCTAGTCCTCAAGATTGCACTCAAGGACTTAGTGGGATCTCAAGGCTGTTGTGATGGAGAATTTGTTTCCTTGAATTTTCCAACAATGATTTCTATAGAGACCCCTAACCAATTTCTATAGAGACCCCTGAGCAGTAACCAAAATCCTTGTGGAAGGAATAATCTTGAGCAGGGACTAGAAAGTTAGAAAACGAAATGAAAGATGCTTAGAATGCACAAATTTGAAATAAATTACAGCTGTCCTCTCCTTGCCCGGTTCTGACATGCATGGATTTCAGTTACCATCATTTAGTTAAATAACACAAGTCCCCCCAAAACAGAGTTCAAATTTCAGCTACCACAATATATTAACTGAGTAACTGCATAAAGTGTAAACTTCTCTGATATCTCCTCAATTCACAAATCACTACATAAATAACAGATGTGCATCATGATCAGTGACCAATCATGTTACCCTTTTCGAAGACTGCTGGTGACTGGTCACGGCACATCTGTTATTCAATTCACGCACAGACAGCAAAGCATATGTCGTGTTACCTCCTGTCTCCCAGTCATAAGCCACTGCAACATTTTACAATGGATAATCAAAAGAGGAAACTGGGCAATAAAGGTGAGGGAGCAAAGAAATGAGATGTGATCATGCTGGAAGCGAAATTCGAATAGAAGGTAACTGGAGTTACAGAATAGCTGACTGTGGAATGTCAACACTATTGCCATTCAAGAGAGTCTAGATATGCAGCCAGAAGAACTTAGTAAAAGTGAACTTATTGGCCTACATGAGGACAATGAGGCGGCTGTGACAAAGAATGAAGATGTCCCAGAGGACGTGACTCTGGCAGAAAAACTTCACATGAAAGGAATTCTTTGCGATGGATAGTTCATGACATTGAAAGTGATGGAAGCTGATTCAATCTTAGAAAGGAGTATGACAATTCACCAAGGCATAGATAAGATGCTTGCTCTGTATTCAGTTATATGAGAAGAAGAGGCAAGCATTCTTCAAACTACTCTTGATAAAATTCTTCAATTCTCAATGGTTTTTTATGTTTTAATTTATCATGTACTAAATATTAGTTTTACTATTTTTTTCATTTCCTAATACATTTATTACTGACAGTAAGAGAGGTTTTAATGTTCTGACAAAAAGTTTAAAGGTCACGGAACTATAGTAAATTTTGGCATTTATTATTAGATTGTTTTGCAGAGTTTCAGCTTATATGGTCATTTTTATAGTCCCGCAGTTCTGTGTAAAGCAGGGATTCACTGAATAATACAACAGTTCTAAAGAAGAAAAAATAAGAATAGATACTCCTATCTCAAAGAATTTCAACATGTTATCCAGTTATATTTTTAACGTCTTTATTGGAGTATAATTGCTTTACAATGTTGTGTTAGTTTCTGCTGTATAACAAAGTGAATCAGCTATATGTATACATATATCCCCATATCCTCTCCCTCTTGCGTCTCCCTCCCACCCTCCCTATCCTACCCCTCTAGGTGGTCTCAAAGCACCAAGCTGATCTCCCTGTGCTATACAGCTGCTTCCCACTAGCTATCTATCTTATATTTGGTAGTGTATATATGTCCATGCCACTCTCTCACTTCGTCCCAGCTTCCCCTTCCCCTTCCCCGATGTTATCCAGTTCTTGGTTTGAAGTTGAACCTTAATCCTATAAAAACTACGGGTCTTGATGGGCAGCAATTGAAATCATTCATCAAACATCTAAGTGATAGAAAATACCTGTTATATTGTCAAAGAGTAAGGAAGGACAACCCTGAAAATCAGCCAGGAACATAATTGTCAGTATAGTGGAAAACTGAGTTGGTACAGTTTTCAGAACAAAAACAAAATACCTGAAATGCAATACTATTAAGAAAATTGTTACTTTGGTTAAGGCTCAGTGTTTGATTCTAGGATTCTCTGAGCTGTTTGCTAAGCGTAAGATTCTGCTTAAAAGCTTGTAAGTTAAAGCTAAAGGCAAAGGTATTTAGGAACATTTTCCTGTGAGAGACCTTTGTCTTCAAAATGTGGTCTAAGGCTCATCACATTTGGGACCCCTTGGCTTGGTTTCCAGAGTTTAGAAGTCTCCTCAAGGCTTCTTTCTCAGTAGGATCGATGACATCCTGAGATACAGTTCTGGTATAAAGAAACTCTTTCTCCTCAAAGTGAAAGCATAATCTGCTGTCATAACTGGATGTTTAGCTGACAGAAGGTTTAGGTTTTATCTTGGATCACCAAAAAGAATGACACTCAGAGCTAGAAAAACCAGAGAGAAACCCCCTGTGGTCAAGTACAGAAAAAGTTAAAAGGAACTAGAAATTTAAAAAGTCATGGGTCTGAGTTACTATTAATACTTTAGAGCGTGTAAAGACATATCAAGTCTTTTTCTTGATATAAAAAATGCAAAACCAAGCAGCAAGTGGGGAAAAAGGGGACTTTCCTGGTGGTGGAATCCCCAGGCCATAAACAGGAGGCCTCCTACAAAGAGTACCAAGGGAGAAGTAGATTTAGATTCATGTCTACCCTGAAGATGTGACAGAAGGCACAGAGCAGTGCTACAAAGCCAGGGGCACTTTACGTTTCACTTCTACATCTCTAGCATACCACCCAGTGCCTAGTAATCAGTAGGTACCCTGTCAAAAGACATTTATTGAATAAATAAAGTGTGTCCACATTCTACTCTATAAATAACAGTTTCTTTTACTCAGTGTGTATATCCAGATATAGGTTCACCCTTCTTGGGAAAAGAAAACAAAAACACATTCAAAATAATTTCAAGACAGGAAGGCACTATAATGTACTGGTAAATAGCACTGTTTCAAATCCCAGTACTACCAAGAAACAGTTGGGTGATGGTGGGCAAATTGCCTAACCAATCTGTGCCTCTGTCTCTTGTCTATAAAATGGGAATGATAACAACAGCATCTATCCCCATAGAGTTCCTGAAAGAAGTAAATGTGATTTCAGATGTAGAGTACTTTGCATAGTGCCTATCACACAAAGCAAGAGCTCTACAAATATTTAGGTACTATTATCAACCTTTAAATGTGAGCACAGGCTGGGTGAATCAAGTATATAGGTACCTCCTACACACACACACACACACACACACACACACACACACACACACACTACATTTACTTGTTCTAAGATGAGCCTAATTAAAAAATTGCCACTATGTGGACATATATACACTACCAAATGTAAAATAGATAGCTAGTGGGAAGCAGCCGCATAACACAGGGAGATCAGCTCGGTGCTTTGTGACCACCTAGAGGGGTGGGATAGGGAGGGTGGGAGGGAGACGCAAGAGGGAGGGGATAAAGGGATATATGTTTAGGTATAGCTGATTCAGTTTGTTATACAGTAGAAACTATCACACCATTGTAAAGCAATAATACTCCAATAAAGATGTTAAAAAAATTATTTACAAAAAAAATTGCCACTAAAATATTTTTTTAGGTTTATGATCACATTCCTTAAAATATGATCAATAGAAGGGAGTTCCCTGCTGGCCCAGTGTTTAGGACTCCGTGCTTTCACTGCAGGGGGCACGGGTTTGATCCCAGGTCAGGGAACTAAGATCCCACAAGGCATGGCTGCCCAAAAAATATGACCAATAGAATAAATATAAAAAAGAACATTTACCCTTACTAACACAAAAATGAAAATTAAGATGATGTTTTTTTAACCATTGAATTACCAAAGATTTTAGAATTATAATGATGTCAAGCTTGTGAAGTGAAAGACAGGTATTCTCACCTGCAGTAGTAATTGATACAATGGTCCTGGAAAGCATGTTGGCAACATGTATCATGAGCCTTAAAATACCGTCTCTGCCATTTCTAGTGTTACATACCTTTAGTATGTACTAAAGGTATGTAACACTAGATACTTTCATAGTATCAAGAAAATTTGGAAATATCCTTAATATCCATCGAGATGAGAGTTAAGTAAATTATAGTACATCCATAAAAGTAGAGCACAGGCAACTACAAAAAGATTTCTGAAAACACGGGAGGCAAATCTGCATTTACAAGTATGTAAGCTATGTGAGTCCATATATGGTTTTTCCTTTTTCAAGAAAAAAGACAGAAAGGGAAGCAGAAATTCACTAGAATACCTCAATAGTTTATTTCCAGGCTGTGAGACTCTAGATGATTTTTTTTCTCTAGACTTCCTATGTTGTATAAGGTATCCTAAAGTGATATGTATTACTTTTTTTAAGTCAGAAAAACAATGGTAAAGCTTATTTTGTAAGAATATGGCTGATAGTGAATACACTCCTGGTTCAGTCCACTAAAAATAATATGTTACTAATGGTAATGTCATGATCAGCACAGTTCAATCAATCCAAATGCAACAAATCACACTTCAGTGAAATGATTTCATGATCTTAGAAAAAGGCTATTGCCTGTTTAAATCATATGACATAGGCCTTAAGGTCTGAGTCTACAAATAGGGTTAAAGGCTTTCCTTAACATCAGTGGATGAGGTCTTGGTGCTATACCAGTCTTTTTCTTGATATAAAAGACTTACTGAAATTCTATGAAAATTTCCACAAGAATTTTAGACACTGTTTTGAAAGTAAGAGTTGTGAAATATCTTGACAGTTTTCTCCCTTAGCCCTTTCTTCCTCTTTTTTGCCCTTTTAGACAAAAGTTGAGAACAGATTTGAAATCACAAAGCATTTCCAGAGTGCCATACATTGAAAAGCATCCTTAGAATACATACTCAGTCATCTCCCTTCCATTTTTATGTATCACTTTAGATACATATGACAAACTTCTGAGTAAAATTCATGAAATATATAATAGGTCAATCCACTACAATATTTTACTAGCTTTCATTTTATAAAGGTTGCACTAGTGAATAAAATAAATAAATGAAATCAGCCATTAATTACTCCTTGCCTTATATAAATGTTTACTGGCCTTCAATGACTATTTCAGTGTGCTATAGGGAGATGAGAAATAAATCTTACATTTTAAAAGTTTAAAAGTTTTGGGACTTCCCTGGCACCATGGTTAAGAATCTGCCTGCCAATGCAGGGGACATGGGTTTAAGCCCTGGTCTGGGAAGATCCCACATGCTGTGGAGCAACTAAGCCCGTGCGCCACAACTACTGAGCCTGCGCTTTAGAGACCGTGAGCCACAACTACTGAGCCCATGTGCCACAACTACTGAAGCCTGTGCACCTAGAGCCCATGCTGCACAACAAGAGAAGCCACCTCAATGAGAAGCCTGCACACCACAACGAAGAGTAGCGTCCACTCACCGCAGCTAGAGAAAGCCCACACGCAGCAAAGAAGACCCAACACAGCCAATAACCAACCAACCAACCAACCAAATAAATAAATAAATGAAGTTTAAAAGTTTAGACTACTGAAAGTAGTCCAGTTTCCCTCTTTTCCACATACCTGTCCAGTTTTACCAACACCATTTATTGAAGAGAGAC
This sequence comes from Mesoplodon densirostris, assembly GCF_025265405.1. Taxonomy (NCBI): domain Eukaryota; kingdom Metazoa; phylum Chordata; class Mammalia; order Artiodactyla; family Ziphiidae; genus Mesoplodon; species Mesoplodon densirostris. Next base: position 55,571,859 of record NC_082665.1, read on the forward strand.
TGTATTTCCCCCACTGTATAGTCTTGGCTCCTTTATTGTAAATTAGTTGACCATAAGTGTGTGGGTTTCTTTCTGGGCTCTCTATTCTGTTCCATTGATCTGTGTGTCTGTTTTTGTGCCAGTAACATACAGTTTTGATTACTAAAGCTTTGTGGTATAGTTTGAAATCAAAGAGAGTGATAACCTGCAGCTTTGTTCTTCTTTCTTTCTTTCTTTCTTTTTTGTTCTTCTTTCTTAAGATTGCTTATACAGGGTCTTCTGTGTTTCCATGAAATTTTTAAGATTATGTGTTCCAGTTCTTTAAAAAATGCCATTGGTATTTTGATAGGGATTCATTAAATCTGTAGATTGCTTTGGGTAGTATGGACATTTTAACAATATTAATTCTTTCAATCTATGAGCACAGAATATCTTTCCATTTGTCTGTGTTGTCTTCAATTTCTTTCATCAGTGTCTTATAGTTTTCAGAGTATAGGTCTCTCACCTCCTTGGTTAAATTTATTCTTTTTGATGCAATTGTAAATGGGATTGCTTTCTTATTTTCTCTTTCTGATAGTTCATTCTTAATATATAGATATACAACAGATTTCTTTATATTGATTTTGTATGCTACCACTTACTGAATTCATTTACCAATTCTAACATTTTTTCCATGGAGTCTTTAGGCTTTTCTATATGTAGCATCATGTTATACATAAATATGACAGTTTTACTTTTGCCTTTCCAATTTGGATGCCTTTTATCTCTTTTCTTGTCTGACTGCTGTGGCTAGGACTTCCTATACAATGTTGAATAAAAGTGGTGAGAGTGGGCATCCTGTCTTGCTTCTGACCTTAGAGGAAAAGCCTTCAGTTTTTCTCCACTGAATATGATGTTAGCTGTGGGTTTGTTATACATGGCCTTTATTATCTTGGGTACACCCACTGTGTTGAGTGTTTATCATAAATGGATTCGTTGGATTTTGTCAACTGCTCTTTCTGCATCAATTGAGATAATCAAATGATATTTTTCTTTTGTCTTGCTAATGTGGCATATCATGTTAAATTAATTTGTGGATATTGAAACATCCTTGCGTTCCTGGGATAAAACCCACGTGATTGTGGCCTATGATCCTTTTAATGTACTGCTGAATTCGTTTCGCTAGTATTTTGTCAAGGATTTTTGCATCTATGTTCATCAGGGATATTATCCTGTATTTTTTTTTTTTTTTTCCTAGTGTCTGACTGGTTTTAGTATCAGGGTAAATCTGGCCTCACAGAACAAATTTGAGGGTATTCCTTCTTCTATTTTTTTGGAATAGCTTGAGAAGGATAGGTAATAACTCTTCTTTAAATGTTTAATAGATTCACCTGTGAAACTATCTGCTCCCAGACTTTTGTCTGTTCAGAGTTTTTTGATTCCTCATTCAATTTCACTTCTAGTAATTGGACTGCTCAGATTTTCTATCTCTTCCTGATTCAGTCTTGGAAGATTGTGTGTTTTTAAGAATTTATGTATCTCTTCCAGGTTGTCTAATTTGCTGGTGTATAACTGTTAGTAATAATCTCTTATGATCCTTTGTATTTTTGTGGTGTCAATTGTAACTTCTCTTTCATTTCTTATTCTATTTATTTGCGCCCTTTCTCTTTTTTTCTTGATGAGTTTGGCTTAAAGGTTCATAAATTTTATCTTTTCAAAAAGCCAGCTCTTAGTTTCACTGATCTTTTTTTACTGTTTTTTTTAAAGTCTTTTTTTACATTTATTTTTGCTCTGCTCTTTACTATTCCCTTCTTTCTACTACTTTTGGGCTTTGTTGCTTCCTCTTTTCTAGTTCCTTTAGGTATAAGGTTATATTGTTTATTTGAGATTTTTCTTATTTCTTGATGTAGGCTTGTATCACCATAAACTTCCCTCTGAGAACTGCTTTTGCTGCAATGCAAAGATTTTGGATCATTGTGTTTCCATTTTCATTTGTCCCAGGTATTTTTTCATTTCCTCTTTGATTTCTTCAGTGACCCAATGGTTGTTTAGTAGCATGTTGTTTAGCCTCCATGTGTTTGTGTTTTTTCCATTTTTCTTCTTGTAACTGATTTCTAGTTTCATACTGTTGTGATAGGAAAATATGCCTGATATGATTTCAATCTTTTTAAATTTACTGAGACTGGTTTTGTGGCTTAGCATGTGATCTATCTTGGAGAGTATTTCACGTGCACTTGAAAAGAGTGTGTATTCTGTTGGTTTTGAATGGAATGTTCTATATATGTCTATTAATTCCATCAAGTCTGATGTGTCATTTAAGGCCAATATTTTCTTATTAACTTTCTGTGTAGATGATCTATCCACTGATGTAAGTGGAGTATCAAAGTCCCCAGCTATTGTATTATTGTCAATTTTCCTATACTACTTGCTTTATATATTTAGGTGCTCCTTTGTTGAGTGCATAAATACTTATGAATGTTATATCCTCTTCTTGGATTGATCCCTTTATCCTTATGTAACACCTTTGTGTGTGTGTGTGTGTGTGTGTGTGTGTGTGTGTGTGTCTTCTCTTAAAGTCTTTGTTTTAAAGTCTATTTTCCTTGATATGAGAACTGCTACCTCAGCTTTCTTTTTGTTTCCATTTGTAAGGAACATATTTTTCCATCCTTTCACTTTCAGTGCATGTATATCTTTAGGTTTGAAGTGAATCTTTTGTAGGCAGCATATAGATGGGTCTTGTTCTTGTGTCCATTCAGCCATCCTGTGTCTTTTGATTGGAACATTTAGCCCATTTACATTGAAAGTGGTTATTGATAGGTATGCACTTTTATTGTCATTTTGTTAATTGTTTTCTGGTTGCTTTTGTAGTTCTTTTCTGTTCCTTTCATCTTTTAGTTTCTTCCCTCATGGTTTGATGACTTTCTTTAGATTTGTGTTTTGGTTCCTTCCCCTTTACTTTTTGTGTAGCTATTATAGGTTTTTGGTTTGTGGTTACCACGAGGTTTATATACATGAACCTATATACACAGCAGATTGCTTTAAGCTGATAGTCACTTAAGTTCAAACACATTCTGAAAAGTATGTTTTTACTCCCCCCAACCATGTTTTATGTTTTTGATGTCATATTTACATCTTTCTATTTTGTATACACAAATAACACTTACTGTAGTTATACTTGATTTTACAACTTTTGTCATTTAACATTCACTTTTTAAGTGACAATCCACTGCCTTTATTATATATTTGCCTTAGCAGTGAGAGTTTTCCTTTCATATACTTTCTTATCTCCAGTTATGAGCTTGTCTTCTCCACTTAAAGGAGACCCTTTAACATTTACTGTAAGGCTAGTTTATGCACCAGCTTGTAAGGTGGTGATGAACTCTTAGTTTTTGCTTGTCTGGGAAATTCTTTCTCTCTCCTTCCTTTCTGAATGACAACCTTGCCAGGTAGAATATTTTTGATGGTGATTTTTCCTTTCAGCATTTTAAATACAGCATGTCATTCCCTTCTGGCCTGTAAAATTCCTGCTGAAAAATTGGCTGATAACATTATGGGAATTCCCACGGTTGTGACTAGTGTTGCTTTTCTTTTGCTGCCTTTAAAACTCTCTCTTATCTTTAACTTTTGTCATTTTAATCATAATATGTCTTGGCGTGGATCTCTTTGAGTTCATCTTTCTTGGGACTCTCTGTGCTTCCTGGACCTGAATATCTATTTCATCCCCCAGATTAGGGAAGTTTTAGACATTATTTCTTCAAATACATTTTCTGCCCCTTTCTCTCTCTCTCCTCCTTCTGGAACCCCTATAATGTGAACGTTTGTATGCTTGATGTTGTCTCAAAAGTCCCTCAAACTATCCTCGTTTTAAAAATTCTTTTTTTCTGTTCAGTTTGAGTGATTTCTAGTACTCTGTATTCTAGATCACTGATCTGTCCTTCTGTATCATCTAATCTACTGTAGATCCCCTCTAATGTATTTTTCACTTCAGTTATTGTATTCTTCAGTTCTGATGGATTCTTTTTTCTATTTTCTAACTCTCTGTTGAAGTTCTCACTGTGTTCATCCACTCTTCTCCAGAGTTCAGTAAGCATCTTTATGATCATTACCTTAAACTCTTTATCAGGTAGATTGTTTATCTCTGTTTCATTTAGCTCTTTTTCTCAGAGTTTTACTTGTTCTTTCATTTGAAACATATTCCTCTGTCTCCTCATACTGCCTAATTCTCTGTTTATTTCTATGTATTAGGTAGGTCCATTACATCTCCCAATCTTAGAAAAGTGGCCTTATGTAGATGTCCTATGGGGCCCAGCAGCAAGCTTCCCTATGGCTACCAGAGCCAGATGCTCCAGGGGTATCCCCTATGTGGACTGTTTGTGCCCTTTTATTGTGTGTGAGGCCAACTCCTGGGCACACTGGTGGGCAGGATAGGCTCCCCAGCACTGTTGGCTGTGCAACCTGTCAGCATGCAACTGCTACAAGTCGCATGATTGCTGGTAGGCTGTGCCGGCCCCCAGAGCTAATATGCTAGAGGGAGGATTCCAATATGGTGCTCACCAGTGCAGGTGTCAGAGTGGTAGAACGAGATCAAAAAAATGGCTGCCACCAGCGTCTCACTTCCAGGGGGAATCCCAGCTGCCTCCTGTTTCTCAGTGAGGCTCTCCAAGATAAGCAAGTCGGTCTGACTCAGACACCTGTCCAACTGCTGCCTCTGTGTTGGGACTTGGAACAAGTAAGTTTCTGTGCACACCCTTTAAGAGCAAAGTCTTGGTATCCTACAGCCCTCTGGCTCTCCCAAACATAAGTCCCACAGGTATTCAAAGTCAGATGTTTTGGGCACTTGCATTCATGGCTTAGGACCCCCAGGATGGGGAGCTGAATGTGGGGCTTGACCCCCTCAGTCCTCAGGGAGGATTTCCATTGTTGTGATTTCCTCCTACTTAAGGACCCTTAAGTGTGGGTCCTGACAAGACCACACCTCTGCCCCTCCTACTCATCTTGTTGTGGTTTCTTCTTTATATCTTTAATTGTAGAGTACCTTCTCTGTTAGTCTTTAGGTCATTCTCAGAGACAGTTGCTCTGTAATTAGCTGTAACTTTGGTGTGCTGTGGGAGCAGGTAAGCTCAGGGGCTTCCTACTCCGCCATCTTGATCGCTCCTTCTATGTCATCCTATCTTGTCAACACCAATGTAGGCTGTAACCATCTCTTTACCAAAGAAAATAATGTATGCGTAAATGCTCTGTAAATATTAAAACCAGTTGAGTGAAAGGTATTGTTATTATCAGGATTCCCAATGTTCATTCTTAAGAAGTTAAGGAAAAAAAAAACCTTCTTAGGAATTATAAGTGAACTGAAGCAAAGTATGAGGAACAATACAGACTTCAAGGAGAATATTAACATTGACTGTATATTCTTATTTACCATGTTATCATGCTTGCTAATACAATTTGGTTAAATAAAATATTTCACCAGCATTGCCTGCCAGAAATAACAATTTAACCACTAAAACATAAATGAAAAATAGAAATAAGTACTTACTCACAACACCAAACTGTCCCCAGAATAGAAGTATAGCCAAAATTGGGAAAATAACAGTGAGGATATTTTCAATTGGAGAAAACCATGAAACTGGGAAAAGAGAAAACAAAAATCACAATTAACATTTACTATAATCACTGTAACTCCTGCCCATGAATAGTGAACAATATATTTTATTGTGGAGATGGAAAATAAAAACAATTAAAACTTTGGTCTTAAAATAATTAAATAACAAATTATACATATAATTTAACTTATACGGCAAATTTTACTTATGAAACAAGAAACTAGTTCTTTAAGTGCTTTTCACCACATTTTCCCTAACCTATGACTTCTGGAAGGAGGTAATATGGTACAGGAGCTGAGAACAAGGTTCTGTAGCGACAGCGCCTGGCTTTGAAACCCAACCCTAACTTACAATCTCTGTGATCTTGGACAAAGACTTAACACCTCTGTGTTCTTCAGTGTCCTCATTGTTACACTGGGATAACTGGACTGTGGTAATTGTTAACGAAGTTAATACATGAAAAGGGCCTAAAACAAATCTTGGCACTTACCAAGTGCTCAGCAAACATTAACTACAATTATTATTATGTGCTCCTACAGTGAACACCTATATGTGTAACATGCCAAGAATTTACCTTAAACCAACAATGAAGTCTTTCTGTAAAGACTTACTCAGAGTATCAAAGTGAGGAAGTTGTACAACTGGGTAGCTTCACCTTACTCTGACTAAAACCAAGACAGATGTAAGCCCTAGCTTTTCTCAGACTTACTCTGGAATAGAAGATGTATTTATGAATAATTAGGCTTCAAATGATTGTTTACATATAAAGTAACATGAGGGGCTTTAGGTATTAAGTGGTTTACAAGTTACCTAGAGAATAATATGAAATGATATGTTCTATATAAAGGAAATTGTGAGTTTAAGTCTTCAAAAAGATTTGTTGAGAACTTTTGAAAAATTAAGTTTAATTGCATCTTATCAACTCTTAAGATGATACTTTTACCTGTGAGATTTCTTCTCTAACAATAAAGCCAAGTAAATGCACTGAAAGCACTTCAAAGTTTGCCTGTGAAGAGGGAGTGTGCTGTGCACATTTTCAAATCTTCCACTGCTCTGCCTCTGTATCAGCATGCATGAAAACCTGTGGGCTTTCATACAGTAAGACTAGCCATGCATTTCTTCTGTCAGCTTATAATGTGAAGCTCTGGTCAATGTTCACAACAATCCACAGAATATAACATTATGCATTCTATCTCACAGATATTAACTTTCCATAATCTAGCATTTTGTGCTACACATAGTAGAGACTCAACTGGTTTGTTGCTGAAGGTTCCAAGAGTCAAAAAATAGTAAGTGAATGAAAGACAGTTTTTTGGGGTGGTGGGTGGATGCTCTCAGGGTTGCAGATCTCTACCAAGAGACAGATGTTTTCAGATACTCTGAATTCATATCTTCATTTCCAACTGAATTACTGAGCATCTTCCTATACCAAAGAAAACCCATTTCAATTCAGTCTAAAATCCTACCAGGAAAAACCTTCATGAATCATCTTTAGTTTTTTGTATCTAATGCCCAGAGGATTTGGTAAAAGCTCAATGACCTAATGACTACGCTTAACCTATTTTTCTCTACTTGCTTTATTATTTTTTTTGAGTTGTGTACATTAACTCCTCAAATCCTCACAACTATTACATGCCTCCTTATCATTGAGGAAACTGAGGCCTAGAGAATTAAGAGTCTTAAGTATCTTAAATCTTCATGTCCCAAACTGACTCCTGAAACTCCTCCCCCTACTCCTTCAGCAAACCTACCCTCTCAGTTTTCCCCATTTCAGTAGTGGTGATCCCATTTCTCCAGTTGCTCAAGCTAAAAACCCTGGGGTCATCCTTGACTCCTTGACTTCTCTCACACCTCACTTCTGGCCTGACACTAAATCCTGTGGTTGCTACCTTCAAGATACAGCCAGAATCTGATCTCATGTTCAAAGATGGGCTGACAATGAAATGTTCTTTCTTCACTGGCCTCCCTCCTTACACAACAGAACAATCTTCAACAGTCTTAGCAAATATTAATAGAAATCTGCCAGTGAAAATAAGAAGTGTGTTTGACCTGGTGTGACCATTCATTTTTCACTTATTACACAAACATTTATTAAAAGCCCACCATGGGTAGGGTAGTCTTCTAGGTACCTGAGATCTAGCAGTGAATAAGCCAGGTGGGGCTACCGGCTTGAGGAGGGGGAGGGGCTGAAGAACATACTCTTGTGGGTAGTAAGGCCTCATGGGGAGAGGAACTGGCTCTGAGCCTTGGACTGGAAAGGGCCTCCTGCCATGTGAGGACAGGGGAGAAGATATGCCAAAGGAACAGCAAGTTGGAGCAACTGAATGATGGCCAGTGTAACTAGAATTTAATGATACAAGATAAGATGGAAAGAGATTGCTGGGATTAAGAACTCTCTAATTACCTGTTACCTCTCTCTAATTTGTTAAGGTGCGAAAAATCTTCTCAGCTTGTTAAGAAAGTTTGGATTTTATTCTATAAGCAATGAAAAGTGATTGGAAACCTTCAAGTACGGAAGAAAAGTGACCTGATTTATTTAAAATCTTCTTTGGCAGCCTTGAACGGAATGGATTATAGAGAAGCAGGACCTACCAGAAAGTTAATGCAGCCAGCAGGTAATAGCAGGAAGGTAGGACACAGCCCACAAATGCAGTCCTGAGTTCAGTTTTACTCATCAAATTTAAAGACATAATAGGGAATCGTCCCAAAGGAAAGTGGCTAGAATAGGGATGCTGAAACCATGAGCAATGGCTGAAGGAACTGGGTATTTTTACCTTAGAGAATAAACTTGGAAGAGAAATACCATACCTCCTAGTGAGTGAGAAATTGCAGGGTTGCAAGTTTTAGCTTGACTTCAGGAAGAATTGGAACTGCCTGATAATAGACTAAAATCCTCTGGGCAGTAACAGTCTCATCCTGTCATGCGCTTACGTAAAAATTTGAACGGGAGGGGGCGGGTCCGCGCGGGCCTCCAAGCCGCCCGCCCCGCAGCAGAGAGGTCACAGCGAGAGGTCGCAGCGAGAGGCCGCCCCCAATGCCACAATCGCTGGAGGAGGTCGGTGCGCCGGGCTGCACCGTGGCCTACTGCCGGCAGGAAGGGAAGGATCGAATCATATTTGTGAACAAAGAAGACCATGAAACTCCAAGCAACGCGGAGCTGACGGCCGACGACTCCAATGATCCGTACGGGGAGCACGGACTGATCCTACCCCACGGAGACCTCAGCTGGAACTGCCCATGCCTTGGGGGCATGGCCAGCGGGGCGTGTGGGGAACAGTTCAAGGCGGGCTTTTCCTGCTTCCACTGCAGCACAGAGAATGTCAAGGGGTCGGACTGTGTAGACCAGTTCCGGGCCATGCAGGAGTGCATACTGAAGTACCCAGACCTCCATCCCCAGGAGGAGGAGGAGGAGAAGCCAGCGGATCGGTTAGAGGAAATGGCTGCCTCTGAGGCCACCACAACCAAAAAAGAGGAGGGGTCCAGCTCATGAAGGCCTGGGGCGAGCTGGGCTCCAGCCTCCTTCAGAGAGGATGAACCTCTCCAAGAAAGTGTCTCTCCCTCTGTCGTTCTGTGCACTGTACTGTACAAAATAACTTACTGTGCTGATCAGGGGTCTTGGCCCCTTGACATATACACTGAAAAATGGGTTGTATGTATGTGTGTCTGACATAACCTATCAGCGAATGTAGCGGCCACTTGTGAATTCTCTTCTCAGATTGTCCTGAATTTTGCCACTTTGAAATAACGTGCTGAATAATCTCAGCAACCAAAACTCATTATCTGGAAGTGTCTCCTGTGAGTGAGCTGATTTATTGTGATTCCTTGTATCCCTTTTAGTAGATTTTTTTTTATTAGCTTCTGCTTTATAACAAAGTGAATCAGTCATACATATACATCTGTTCCCACATCCCTTCCCTCTTGCGTCTCCCTCCCTCCCACCTTCCCTATCCCACCCCTCCCCTTTTAGTAGATTTTATATCTAGTTGGAAAGCGAAATAGAAACAAAACATCTTCCTTTAAAAATGCTGGAGTGGGGCCATTCCTTGTAGAAGAGGCGGGATGATCAGCCCTTGAGTATTTGACGAGGCACTATGCTTCATTTCTGATATATTTTGGTTTCCAGTTTGCATTGAGCTCCAGGTTTTCTACATTTGGAAAACAGAGCTTTGTACCCTCTGAGTGACTCCCTTTGTAAGTGAAGAGAAAGGCTGTTTTTTTCTGTTCTTGTTATTCCAAAAGCCCTGGTTTGGGGTCTGTGTTCACATTGGCTCCGTCTCAGCCTGTTCAGATGCAATGTTCTTGAGAGGTGGGGACCTAATCATTACCAAAGTAGCACCCGAGAGAGGAAACGGTGTCAATTAAAAGGAAAGCATGATTTTTACCTGAAAGAAAAATTTTTTTGTTTTTCTTTTTGTTTTTTTTTTTGTTTTTTTTTTTGCGGTATGTGGGCCCCTCACTGTTGTGGCCTCTCCCGTTGCGGAGCTCAGGCTCCGGACACGCAGGCTCAGCAGCCATGGCTCACAGGCCCAGCCGCTCCGTGGCATATGGGATCCTCCCAGACCGGGGCACGAACCCGTATCCCCTGCATCGGCAGGCGGACAGAAAAATTTTTTTGAATGACCAACTAGCTGGGGTGTGATAGAAGTAATTCAGGAATTACATGGGCAGATAGACCAGATGACTAATAGCTGACTCTATACCTCTATGCAGAAATAATAATAAGAGCTATTTCAAAGACAGAGGGTGGGATTATAGAACAAAAAATATTATTGTCTAAGTGATTCTTAACTGGAGCTTATCAGAATTACCTGGAGTTTATCCAAACGCCACATACTCTCCCCTTTCAGCTTCTACCCCGATAACTGTGTGTGTGTGTGTGTGTGGCAGGGGTGGGGTGACCCACGAGTCTCTCAATTTAAAATCACTGCTGCGGGCCTCCCTGGTGGCGCAAGTGGTTGAGAGTCCGCCTGCCGATGCAGGGGATACGGGTTCGTGCCCCGGTCTGGGAGGATCCCATATGCCGCGGAGCGGCTGGGCCTGTGAGCCATGGCCGCTGGGCCTGCGTGTCCGGAGCCTGTGCTCCGCAACGGGAGAGGCCACAACAGTGAGAGGCCCGCATACCGCAAAAAAAATAAAAAATAAAAAATAAAAAAATAAAAAAATAAAATCACTGCTGCATCTCCCTGCTGTAATTTGTCTTCTCTCACTGACATGAACATGTTACCTCTCTCTAATTTGTTAAGGTGGGAAACGTTTGAGGATCACTGAATTGGATCTTTGAGTATCAAATGAGATGCTAGGGAAAAACCCAATGTTTTATATAAAACTATGTATATGCCCATTAAGCTACTGATTTGTTAGAGTAATTAGTACTGTCAGATGACTAACTCTTTGTTTCCCAAGGGGAGAAGGAGACAAGATACTTCTCTAAGGTCCCTTTCAGTTCTGAGTTTCTATGGCACTAAGAAAATAAATTAAGCTTAAAATGGACTAAGAACAATATTAGATATTTTTCCACCCCAGGATTAAGAAAGATGATCCAAAGTCAGCCAAACTCTTATTCCACCCAAGCTACATCTGACAACTATGCCCATTATTCTCCAATTCCTGGTCAGGTAGAGTGGCTCGCAGGAAAATAAACCTACTAGTGGAAAGGCAATGAAATGATACTAAGAGGATGTGGTCTGTGGATAAGTGCTTAAATTTTGCTTCCAAGTTTAAACATTATAAAAACCCAGGACCTCATTTCTCTTATCATTGTGTACAAAATGGGATGACCTGAAAGGGCCAAGAAATCACTCTAATCAATTAAGTGTGCCTCTCCTTCAAATATATACAAGGTACACCTCCATGCACAGAGAACACGTTTCCACAGAGAAGGATCACGATAAAATTTCTGACACTAAAATTCAAGCCAAATTTTTACTTGATGCTTCAGGACTGTGACGGGTTTTTTTTGATGTATTGACTTGGCTAGGATATAGTCCCCAGTTATTTAATCAAAGCCAGAATTCTAAGGTAGCCCCCAAACACCCTGCCCCCTGAAAGCAGCCTTTTTAAATTCCCTCCCCTGGAGGGAGGGATGGGACTGTGAATATGATGGATTTCATTCCCGTGATTATATTGTTTCATATGGCAAAGAGATTTTGCTAAATGTAATTAAGGCCCCCAATCAGTCGACTTTGAAAGAGTGATTATTCTTGAGGGAGAGGGGGCAGACCAAATAAGAACTTAAAAGGGTTTGGGATCGTTTTAGCAAAAGAAATTCAACATGTTTGAGAGGGATTCAACAAGAGGAGGATTCTCCTTAGCTGGCTTTAAATATGGAAGAGGCTGTGTGGCAAGGAATGGGAACAACCTCTAGGAGCTAAGAGAAGCCACCATCAGACATCCAGCAGAGAAACAGGGACCTCAGTCCTACAATCACATGGAATTGAATTCTGCCAAAACCATGTGTGCTTGGAACAAGACCGTGAGCTTCTGATGAGAACACAGCCTGCTAACACCTTGATTTTAGCCTCGTAAGACTGGAGAACCCAGTCATACCATGACCAGAATTGTGATCTACAAAGTGGTGAGCTAATAAATGGGTGTTGTTTAAAGCTGCTACATTTGTGGTTGTTTGTACATGCACTTGAAAACTAACACGAGGATCTCAAAATGCCTTCATGTCAACATTATGAACATAACGTATCTCATGATGATGGTAATGGAAATAGCAACTTTGCTAAACTTGAACAGACCTTTTAAAACAAAACCCTAGGGCTTCCCGGGTGGCACAGTGGTTGAGAGTCCGCCTGCCAATGCAGGGGACACGGGTTCATGCCCCCGTCTGGGAAGATCCCACATGCCGCAGAGCAGCTGGGCCCGTGAGCCACGGCCGCTGAGCCTGCGCGTCGGGAGCCTGCGCTCCGCAATGGGAGAGGCCACAACAGTGAGAGGCCTGTGTACCGCAAAAAAAAAACACAAAAAAACAGAAAAACAAAAAAACCAAAACCCTAATAGCTTATTCAGAAAAAAGTAAAATTTTAAGCCTCTCCAAGTTTTTGTATCATTAATACTATAAGTATAAATATTAATAACACATTTTATAACTATTATTATTTACATTTAGTAATCTGGTTGTTTACAAGGTGTTTCCACAGAAACTATATACAGTGGTGATAAACATACTGGTTTTAAAGACAGACAGATCTAGGTTAAAATCCTGGCTATGACTCTGGTCTTGAACAACTACCCTGAATCTCTCATGCTTCCTCATCTTTTAAATGGTAAGACCTATACCTATCTCCTGGAGTTCTTGAGTTCAGAACACAATATACATAAACTATCTGGCACATATACATAAACTATCTGTGCCCTAATAAATGTAAGATTATTTTACTGTTCTTTTGTACTATCACTTCCTTGAAAGCAGGGATTATGTCTTCATCAACAATGAATCCATAGTGCCTAGCACAGTGCCTGACACATAGTAGGTGCTCAATAAATCTTTGTTAAGTAAGCAAGAGATTTTGAACAAGCCTGTGATGGAAATGGTATTCCCATCTTACAGGTAAAAAACAGAGGGCCAGACAGGTTGAGTTTTTAATCCAAATTTTCTTAAACTAGAAAATGGTAATGTATAGAAAAAGCTTTCTAAATTCAAGTCCTGTGCTCCATCCATGCTACTATACTATACGTAGGCACCAGAGGTATATAAAATCTCATAGAGAGGTATACATATCTCATAGGTAGTATTTCTAAAATACTGTGCTCCAAAAAAAGGGCACAAAGAATGGCCACCCTTAATTCACATTCTACTAACTGGAATTCTCTATTACGCAATTTCTATTCCTCACTTATGCCTATATTTGTGAAAAAGTACCACATTGTAAAAATGGTTTCTACTGCCTAAATCCCAAAGTCCCCATGATGGGTAAGTCTCATTATCACAATACATTTGTATTCCACTATAAAAGCCCTGCTCCGGGCTTCCCTGGTGGCGCAGTGGTTGAGAATCTGCCTGCTAATGCAGGGGACACGGGTTCGAGCCCTAGTCTGGGAAGATCCCACATGCCGCGGAGCAACTAGGCCTGTGAGCCACAACTACTGAGCCTGCGTGTCTGGAGGCTGTGCTCTGCAACAAGAGAGGCCACGACAGTGAGAGGCCTGCGCACCGCGATGAAGAGTGGCCCCCGCTTGCCACAGCTAGAGAAAGCCCTCGCACAGAAACGAAGACCCAACACAGCCAAAAATAAAAATAAATAAATTAAAAGAAGGCTCAATGTTTTAAAAAAAAAAAAAAAAGAGTCCTGCTCCAATTAACTTTTTGTGCAGAGAGAAGGTTTTTTTTTTTTTTTTCCAGTAAAAAATGGGTACAAAATAATGACATGACAACAGTAGATGCTGGCAAGGATGTGAAGAAACTAGATCACTCATATGTTGCTGATGGGAATGTAAAATGGTACAACCACTCTGCAAAACAGTTTGGCAGTTTCCTTCACTTTGTTATACAGCAGACACTAACACACCATTGTAAAGCAATTATACTCCAATAGAGATGTTAAAAAAAACAAACAAACAACTAAGCATACACTTGCATACAGCTGAATAATTGTACTTCTGGGCATTTATTCAGCGGAATGAAGATTATGGGCACCTAAAAACCTCTATATGGTAGTTCACAGCAACTCCATTTGCTGGAGTTGGAAAACTGGAAACACCCAAAATGTCCTACGATAGGTGAACAGTTAAACAAGCTGTGATATACCCATACCATGGGATACTACTCAGCCAAAAAAGAGAGAGAAAGAGAACAAACTATTGATACAGGCACAACTTGGATAGATCTCAAGGGTACTGTGCTGAGTGTAAAAAGCCAATCTCAAAAGATTACATACTATATGATTCCATTTACATTACATGACCAAAGTACAGACATGGAGAACAAATTAGTGCTTGCCAGGTTAGCATGAGGGAGAGCTTTGTGCAAATGAAATAGTTTTATATGCTGATTGTGGTGGTAGTTACATAAATATACATATCATAAAATGACAAAGAATATACATCCATTGTACCATTGTCAACTTCCAATTTTTTTTTTTTTTTTTTTTTGGCGGTACGCGGGCCTCTCACTGCTGTGGCCTCTCCCGTTGTGGAGCACAGGCTCTGGACGTGCAGGCTCGGCGGCCATGGCTCATGGGCCTAGCCGCTCCACGGCATGTGGGATCTTCCCGGACTGGGGCACGAACCTGTGTCCCCTGCATCGGCAGGCGGACTCTTAACCACTGCGCCACCAGGGAAGCCCCAAGTTTTGATATTTTAGTATCACTGTATAAGAGGTAACCAACCATTGGGGTAACTGAGTGAAGAGTACCCAGCACCCCCAGCACCCCTCTGTTCTATCTTTGCAACTTCCTGTGAATCTATAAGTACTTCAAAAAATAAAAATGAATGCAAAGCCAAATGTCTGAGACCTCTGATAGAATTTTCTACATTCTCTACAGTGAAACAGTACCTCCTCATTTGAATGGTCCCAGAGTAAACACAGTTCATATTTTTATAGGGTATTTTGAAAACAAAGAAAGATGAAACAATCACACACAAAATTATAAACTTTCTCTTCATCTCAGATGTTGGTATTACTTTCTCATCTATCTTCATTCCAACTTCTGGCCTTCCAAGTCTCATATCTTGAGTTGACTGCTCAGTGACCTACACTACACTAAAAAATTACTGGGCCCTATGCCTTGTATTTTCATTCCAATGAAGCTGTACATTCCTTCAGAAATTTCAACTAGATATTAGGTTATCCAATTCCAGATTAGACTCCTGATGAAAGGTATACTCTAAAATAAAGAAAAAAAGCTCTTCAGCCCAAATTAATATCAAATTAATAAAAGTTACAGTGTAAGAGAGATTTCTGAGCAGAAAAGCCTTCCAGATTCTGCTAGCCTACTCTAAGCCATCTCCTGCCCTCCCTCTCACAACAGCCCAGGCCAGCTTCAGCAACCTGATACCTTCCTTCATAAAACAAACACCCCAAGAACACAATTTACATCTGCAAAGCACTTTGGTTCACAAAGCACTTGTACACAAGGGATCTCATTTGGTGCTCATTAGACTGTAGAATACATAAAAGCAAGTATCTATTTTCATCCCCATTTTAGAGATGAGGTAACTTGACTTGGCAAAGTAACTTCTCCATACCATAAAGGCGAACAGTTAAGTTGCAGAATAGGGGATATAACTCAGATCTGTTGATTCCCAATCCTAAGCAATGTCAAAATATTCTATCAACCTAAGCACCCCATTCCCAATGTGGTAACAGATATTTAGTAACAGTAAATGCGAGAAGAACAGAGGCAAACAGCGGATCCAATTGAACTGATCTGATCCCATTAAAAGCAGAGGTTCTTAAAAGTATGATCTAATCCTGAGATCGGTAATATGTCTAGTGATTCTAAATAGAGCTTTCAAAATAGGAGGTTGAAATGTACTTCTATGTGGTTGAAGAACTCAGCTGGCACAACAAAGAATAGAAAGAAAGGAGACTTTAAATTTACTTCAGGTAACTACTGCTTTATGCAACTCACCAACTCAAGTTTGTGAAGAAAGGGCAGAATAATGGTGCTATAATTTAAATAATTTTAAATAAATAAATTAAATTGGATCCCTAGCTCTCCCACATCTTGGCCAAGGAAAAAAATAACAAAGCAAGGCTAAGCACAGGAAACCTCAAGGAATCATCTATGATAACCTGATTTTTAATATTCTGATTCTCCTCCTAATCTGTTCTTTCCAGAGGAAGCATGGCTGGGACTTGTCAACCCTTGATCAAAGTGTAACATTAAAAAAAAGGCAAAATAATTGGAAAAAGCCTTGAAAATTAATCACATGAAAGAAAGTACTTTTGAGGGCAGCAAACAGAAATGCAGAGTAGATGACCCCTGGACTGCTCACTGCAATATAACAGCCCTCAGACAAAAAGTTTGAGAACCACACCATGTACAAACAAACAACAAAGGAGATTTACTGTGAAAAGCGGAAGAGCATATAAGATAAAACTCATGATCTTAAAGCTGCTAAACATTCTATCAACATTTATTATTAATAGTCTGCTTTTTGATTCAAACAAGTCGGTGGCCCCATTTTACCCCCCTTTCTAACAGGATCATGTTGCTTCAGGAGAAATAAAAGGGAAACTTTATATAGAAGTCTTACCAACACGGTATTTTAGTTCTACGATGGTTTCGCCTTCTCTGCTTAATTCTGTTACTTCACAAGTGTAGTTTCCTAAGACGGCATCAGATTTATCCATCGTCAAAGAGGCAATGCCATTTAGTAATTCTGATGGTGAGATTTTTGTACTAGTAAAGTTATTGCTGGGCTTGGACTTTTGCTGACCTCCATCAAAGATGAAAATGTCTTTTCCTTTAAATTTCCACTTGACATACAATTCAGTAATGTTCTTCGCCTCCATGTTATTAACAAAACATGGGATGACAACAGTTTGATTGCAAATGGTATATTCTACAGATTTGGTTGTATTAAATATTAGCTGAGCTGAACCTGGAAAAGAGAAATAAAATTGTTTCATTTCATTACAGAATTCTATACTATGAGATTTTACGTATGTTACAAATCCTTAAGATAAAGAGAAATACTTCTATTGTTCACTTAAGCAAGCAAGCAGCTATAGAGAAGAGAACATGGGCAAGGTTAAAAAAAGAAACAAATTATTTTAATATTAACATACACAGCTGACAGACAACACTGTACACCTCTTGCTTATTCATTCCCAGTAAAACAAAATATACATTCTCACACATCTTGGGAATAAATTCAGCAACTGTGTTAGAACATGCAGGTGTAGTATCTGGCTTTGGAAGCTTTGAAGTAATCATTACTGTCTTCCGATACATGTAGAAGAATACTATCCTTACTATGAGAAAATTTTAAACAGAAAATAAAACCAAATATTATATTCAGCCTTAACTTCTATATACTCCTCCAAATAGAACTTGCTAAACTGATATGAAGTTTATCTCTATCCCTATGTTGCATTTCCGAAAAAGGTGTCAGGCTCTACTGTACTTAAATATAAAAAGTAAATCACATGAATCACATCACATCTTTCCACTAGGATGGAAAGTCTTAGAATGCTAAGGAGAAAAAAACATTCTCTATGGCTATTTTCCCATTGCAAAATACAGACAGCAACAGACATTTTGTATGCGAGTATTATGAAAGATTATACACAATTGAATGGTATTTTCCCACTCCCACATTTCATTGAAACTAAGGAACAACTTCCAAATGTATATTACAGGTATCCCTTCCTTCTAGAAACCATAAACCACCCAAAATAAAGCTAAGATGTAAGTTGAAACCAAGAGCAGATACTGCTAAATAAGTAGCATATATTCCATCAACTCTTCAATAGGATAAACTACTGGTTGTTGCCTTATAAAAGAGGGATTGAGAAATGAATCATCTTTCATCTAGAATGTGCAAAAATGTGGAGAAGTTGTAGTTGTCTTCCACATTCTTTAGCCATTTATCAACTCTTTCATCTATGTAGTTCCTTGGTGTTTCTCTCAAAAAAAGCACTAACAAATATAAATAAAACCTCAAGTTTAATCACTCATCTTTAAGATATTTTCCTTCATTGGGGCATAGGATGTTATTACTCTAGGAACATAATTACTATTCAATAAATGCCCACTGAATTGAATGCTAGGATGCAGAGTGGAATATGAACTGAACAATGTTCAAGAAGCCTGAGAACAAATCCCAGCTCTGTCATTTTTCAGTATGCGACCTTAAGCAATTCACTTAACTTCTCTATGCCTTGGTTTACTCTCTGTAAGTAAGAGGATCAAAAAGGGCTTCCCTGGTGGCGCAGTGGTTGAGAGTCTGCCTGCCGATGCAGGGGACACAGGTTCGTGCCCCAGTCCGGGAGGATCCCACATGCCGCGGAGCGGCTGGGCCTGTGAGCCATGGCCGCTGAGCCTGCACGTCCGGAGCCTGTGCTCCGCAGCGGGAGAGGCCACAACAGTGAGAGGCCCGCGTACCGGAAAAAAAAAAAAAAAAAACGAACACTGGGCTGCTTCACAGAATTGTGGTCAGTATCACAGGAGAAAATATATTGGCAAGTGCTCTCTAAACAATACTGTGCTATAAATATGTAGGATGATACTATAAAAACTAAGCACTATACAGCATTTTAATGTAATGCTCCAGACCTTCTCTGACTGGCAGGCCTAAATTGTTACATTTCTGGGAATCTGCAGTCTGAAGCAATTCTGTGGGCATCCACAGCTCACCTCTCCCTAGTTCTTTATATTTCTAGCCACCCAAATATCAGGAAGCCCCAGGCAAAACCTGGACTTCCAAATGCATTCTTCAAAACCTTGGAGTTGTAAATTATTTCCCCTGAGAAATAAGCATTAGGGGGAGACTACAGTGTACAAGGAGAGAAGAAAGTGGCTATGACGTTGGAATTAGAAAGGAAGGAAAGTGTCAGAAAATATGGTCAACGATTTTGAAATGGACAAAAAGATTACTGGGAGTCCTTTCAGCAGAGTGCTGGGCACTGTCTGACAGATCCTTTTGGAATATCTGATTCTATAGGGGCCTGTGCCTTTTGCTAAGACTGGGCTGCTTTTACAATTTTGTAAGTTGTAGAAAACTGATGGCAATGCGAATGATTCATATCCATAGAGACACAAATAAACTTTGTTCTGCCATTGATTTCCACCTGGTGGAAGAGAGGAATTTAAACAATTACATTTTAGGGACTTCCCTGGAGGTCTAGTGCTTAAGACTCAGTGCTTCCACTTCAGGGGGCATGGGTTTGGTCCCTGGTTGGGGAACTAAGATCCTGCATGCCTTGCAGCATGGCCAAAAAAAATTACATTTTATTGAGCTGAGGACATTGACCAATTTTGCATTTGCTCACAAATTCATTTCACCATTCCTGATTTCCCATAGGTACATGTGTCTATTCTTCCAATTCTCTTTTAAAACCAAGACGGTTGTACTGTCTTGCTGGTTTGCTTATTAATGTGAAATAAAAACTTTGACACATGTTCATTTTATATTTGTTTGAGTCAAGATTTTACCTTCTAAAAATTATCCTTTAATTAAAGAGATACAAGTGAAGAACTAAATTATCCCAGTGATCTTTTTTAGAAGTGGTAAGACCGCTTCTAAGTAAGTAAGAAGCAGTCAGCAAGCATTCCACAATTTCATAACTTATGTTTAGAAATGAATTTTCTAAAGAATACAGAAAGCACTGATTACTCTGTTATTTGTTGTAATATTAATGCTAACATTTTTATAGCTGAAGCAATTTAAGTAGAATAAATGCTGTCAATAACCTTCAAAGTGAAATTAACCTGGATAAACTATAATTTGAATAATCCTTGCACTAATAATTAATAAATATAGTCCAAAATGTTGCTCCATCAGCTGTTAACTACAACTTCATCCTCTATAAACATTTGTTAAAAAGCTATTAAGTAGTAAAATTATCTGATTTGGTTTTTCTCTATTTTGCCTACTGCCTTCTGATGAAACAGCAAAGTGAAGAAATGATCTAAAATATACAGAGCAAATAAAGGATCATATAGATAATTATCATGAATAAGTAAGTTCTGAATAATCAAGAAATGCCTACAGCAGTCTAAATCAGATAGAAATTGATCAGTATAACCATCAGCCATGCCAGAGTTACAGATAAATTAACAAATGAAATGAGAAAATTAACTTATATCAAATGCCAAAAATATTGGACCTTACAACCACTGTGAATACAGACCACCAACTCAAACCATCTCATACCACAGTCCTCAAAACAGCTGCTATACACTTTCAGAAACAGCTTAATACATGATACTCACAGTACACAGGTCTAGGTCAGAAATGCTAACATTCAGCAAATGTTTATTGAGAATTACCTGATCTGAAACACTGTGACAGGATGTGGGGATACATTAATGGAAAAAAATGTAGGAATTATCTTTAAGAAGCTTAGAATTCTCACTTGGGGGACTGATACATACTTTTTATAACCCAAGGTCATAAGGGCTGTCCTTCCTGTATGAAGTGCTATGGATGGGCAGGAAAGTAATCAGTCTTACGGATTTCAAGGAAAATGTTTGTTGGGTCTTCCCTGGTGGCACAGTGGTTAACAATCTGCCTGCCAATTCAGGGGACACGGGTTTGAGCCCTGGTCGGGGAGGATCCCACAAGCCACGGAGCAACTAAGCCCGTGTGCCACAACTACAGAGCCTGCGTTCTAGGGCCCTTGAGCCACAACTACTGAGCCTGCGTGCCACAACTACTGAAGCCTATGTGCCTAGAGCCCGTGCTCCGCAACAAGAGAAGCCACCACAATGAGAAGCCCGCTCATTGCAACAAAAAGTAGCCCCCGCTCACCACAACTAGAGAAAGCCCGCGCATGGCAGCGAAGACCCAACACAGCCAAAAATAAAATAAAATAAAAAAATTTATTTAAAAAAAAAAAGAAAATGTTTGTTGCTACTAAGGGAACAACAGAAGATTGCCGTAGACCCTGACCATTTAGGCCTTCAATCTTTTGTCGTTTCACATGTTCCACATAAAAGTTCTCTCCTTTGTAACAACTCTGAAATCACTCTCCTTTTGCAAGAGTTTATCTTATACTCTCCGAAGGAGTCCTCTCTTCCTATTTCAAGTTGAGTCCTCCAGATAAGAAACCAGAAGCTTCCAATACTTCCACCTATAAATTCTCCTGCTACCCCAACTATCCACACCTCTCTTCCCCTCACTTCCTCCTCTTCAGAAATGAAACCTGTCACCTGAGAGCTAGTTTACATTTCTGCCCCACACTCATCAATCTCCTCGAGGACTTTCCCTCGTTGTCTATCATCCTCCGACATCCCTCAAGTTCATTTACAGTAGGTTTAAAAAAACTTCTTTAAATGCTTGAATATTAGCCGACTGAAAAAAATAAGTCCCTTGTACTTGTCTCTGTTTCCTAGCATCCTAGAAAGATAATCTACATGCATTTCTTCACCTCTTATTCACTTCTTTTTTTTTTTTTTTTTTTTTTTTTGCGGTATGTGGGCCTCTCACTGTTGCGGCCTCTCCCGTTGCGGAGCACAGGCTCCGGATGCGCAGGCCCAGCGGCCATGGCTCACGGGCCCAGCCGCTCCGCGGCACATGGGATCCTCCCAGACCGGGGCACGAACCCGTATCCCCTGCATCGGCAGGCGGACTCTCAACCACTGCGCCACCAGGGAGGCCCTTATTCACTTCTTAAATCTCTGCCACCTGGCCTCCATCTTGGCCTTTTTCACTACAACAGCTCTTGCCAAAGTCACCAATCATCCCCTGTGAGAACGGAATGCACGTGGTTCACTCTCTATCTTGACTTCTCTACAGTTCTTGAGCCAGTGGGCAGCTCCTTTCTTGCTCTTGTCTCTTGGCTTCTATGTCTCTGGATTTCCTCCTAGAGCCTTCTCCACCTCGTTGCAGCATTTTTCTTTATTGAAATTTACTCCTTGACTCACAATAAATATTAGGTTCCTAAGGACTTCCTGTCCAACGCTGCCCCCCACCCCCACCCCACCCCCGCCCCAGTATTCTCCCTCACTCCAGGTTTTAACTACCCACGCATTTTATTTAACTAGGCCTCACCTTTCTCCTTAACTGCAGACCTTGGAAAGCCAACTGGCTGCTATGTGTTTCCACTTGGATGCACTACAGTTACTTCAGAGTCAACATGTCCAGAAATCTACTTACCCTCTGCCTACCTCTACCTTCATTCCAAATCCTCACTTCCCTAAAGTATTTTCTATTATCTACCAGTCAACCAGACCTGGACCTACGAATCACGCTGGATTCTGCCCTCTCCTTAGCCATGAAGAGTTCTTGTTAGGCTCAGCCTATTTAACAGTTCCTAAATCCAATGTCTGTTGTATGAATTAATTAGGCATTCATCATTTCTGCCTTGAACTATTGCCATACCCTCTTAACTAGCTCCCTGCCTTCAGCCTCAATGTTTCCCCATCCCAGCCATGTATTTTCCACAGTTCCCGAAATAACTGTTCCAAATGCAAATATACACTCTTTTGCCTAATATACTTTAACAGCACCTGCCGCCCCCTGACTTTCAGGCTAAATTCTAAGGGTATTAGCATGGAATACAAACTAGGTCCTTCAAGATCCTGTCCAGCTCCACTTCCTGTACTCCTTCATTTCCAAACTAAGCTCCAATCATAATGACCTTCTTGCAATTCCATGGATATGCAAATGCACTCTCTTCTCCATGCCTTTCCCCCCACACACAAGCTGTTCCCCAGCCTAAGGAGGCCTGTACCTTTCACTGGGTGTTCAGGTAAGAGCACAAACTTTGGAGTCAGACCTTGGATGGTGACTTAGCACTTCCTAAGTGTATATATAACCTTGGGCAAGTTACTTAATTTCTGTATCTCAGTTTCCTCATCTATAAAATGTGAATATTGATAGTGTACACCTCATAGAGATTTCGTTAAGATTTAATCAGATAAAGAACATGGAGTTCTTAGTTCAGTGCCTTTCACATACACAGCAAATGTTCAATAAATGGCAGCTACAGTTCACTAACTTTGGCTCTTCCTGAAAGCATGGTTGAGATGTTCAATCCTGTCCCCTTCGTTGCTACTACTCAACTGTATTCATCCCTCCTTATTGCTCCCACTGCCCCCTCTTCAAGTGCTGTCACTGCACTTACCATCAAATCTTGTAACTACTGTTTTACTTTACTGATCTCTCCTTTAGGATCAAAAGATAGTAATGCAAGGACAATGTCTTCATTTGGTATCCTATGGATCTAACCCAGGGTCCAGCAAGTAGGACTTAATATATTCCTTCTGAATGTAAAAATTTAAAGTATGAATTCCAAGAAGGGAAAATCTAAACATCGTATCAGGGAAGATTCACTCTTCTTACATATTTCAAAAGAATCCTCCACTGTTTCTTATTTCTATAGACCTGATTACAGTATCGTGAAGCTACATATTTTAATGAAAAATCTAAATCAAGTCAGTTGCAGATTGGATGGAACAGTTCCTTTAAAATTACTTGTCATGTCTAAGAATGCTCTTCCTACCAGGTGGTGTTTAAACTGGGTCTGGAAGGATAGTAGGAATGTCATAGAAAAGTAAGAGCTTTCTAGGCAGAGTACATAATGAGTACAGGGGAGTGAAGAAAGAGAATAACCGAAGGCTGATGATTATTCAGGTGAGCTCTAGGAAAGGGCTGGAAAAGATGGTTAAGAAGTATTGTAAAGGCTTCCTTGAATGTCATTCTGAGGAGTTTGGAGTTGAAACCATAAGCAGTAGCAAACCACTCAGACTACTTACATTAAAAAAAATAATACAGCAGTATGAAGGGTGAATTGCGGCAGGAAAGGAGATGGGAAAGAAGATACATTAAGAGATCACTGCAGTAATCCAGGCAAATGACAACTGAAAAGAAGGCCAAAAATTACAGTAAAAAAACAAAAAAGGAAAATCGACATAAGTCAGGTGTGGGAGGTAAAGGAGAAGAAGAAAGAAGAATTGTAAAGTTGTTAACTAAAAAACAAACAACCCAATCCCAAAATGGGCAGAAGACCTAAATAGACATTTCTCCAAAGAAGATATACAGATTGCCAACAAACACATGAATGGATGCTCAACATCACTAATCATTACAGAAATGCAAATCAAAACTAGAATGAGATATCACCTCACACCAGTCAGAATGGCCTTTATCAAAAAATCTACAAACAATAAATGCTGGAGAGAGTGTGGAGAAAAGGGAACCCTCTTGCACTGTTGGTGGGAATGTAAATTGATACAGCCACTATGGAGAACTGTATGGAGGTTCCTTAAAAAACTAAAAAAACTACCATATGACCCAGCAATCCCACTACTGGGCATACACCCTGAGAAAACCATAATTCAAAAAGAGTCATGTACCACAATGTTCATTGCAGCTCTATTTACAATAGCCCGGACATGGAAGGAAACTAGGTGTCCACTGACAGATGAATGGATAAAGAAGATGTGGCACATATATACAATGGAATATTACTCAGCCATAAAAAGAAACGAAATTGAGTTATTTGTAGTGAGGTGGATGGACCTAGAGTCTGTCATACAGAGTGAAGTAAGTCAGAAAGGGAAAAACAAATACCGTATGCTAACACATATATATGGAATCTAAAAAAAAAAAAAACTGGTTCTGAAGAACCTAGGGGCAGGACAGGAATAAAGACACAGACGTAGAGAATGGATTTGAGGACACGGGGAGGGGGAAGGGTAAGCTCGGACGAAGTGAGAGAGTGTCATGGACATATATACACTACCAAATGTAAAACAGATAGCTAGTGGGTGGGAAGCAGACACATAGCACAGGGAGATCAGCTCCGTGCTTTGTGACCACCTAGAGGGGTGTGATAGGGAGGGTGAGAGGGAGACGCAAGAGGGAGGGGACATGGGGATATATGTATATGTACAGCTGATTCACTCTGTTATACAGCAGAAACTAACACACCATTGTAAAGCAATTATACTCCAATATAGTTGCTAAAAAAACTAAAAAATAAAGTAAAATAAAAATAAAGTTGTTGGCTAAAATATCAATAGTATGCATAACTAGTTAGATTATGGATTAACTATACAGAAAAGAGATTTAGGGGTGATTATTCTTTCAATATTTAATAAGCTGAGTATTAAAAGTACCTGTGATGCAATGAAATGGAGATGTCCAGTAGATCCCAGGATATATCAATCTGGATTAAAGAAGAAAAGTCTGAGCTACAAAGACTTGGGAATTACAAGAATATAGGCAGTAATTGAAACTGTGAGCATGAACAAGATCACCCAGAGAGTCCTTGCAAAGCAAAGAGAGCAGGTACCAGAGAATAAAGTGTTGGGGAATACCAATATTTATGGAGCAAATAGTTAAAGAGGAACAAACCAAGGATGTGAGAAAAAGAAGTGATAGAAGTAGGTGAGGCAGCAAAGAATGCCACTGCAGACACCAAGGAAGGGTCTTAATATGGACAAAACAGATGTCAAGCAGGATGAGTAAAAACAGCCTCTAGAGATTTAAAATTTCACCATTAGCTTCTTTACCTGCAGCAATGTCAGCAGACTAGGGACTCGGCAGTATAAGAAAGCAGAGAAAGAAGGCAATAACAGAAAGAGCGTGGAGGCCGGGACAAGGCCAAAGTTTTTTGGGTTGTTCTTCTTGTTTGTTTTTAATATGGGGTGAAACTTGAGCATGTCTGCTAGCTAAGATGAAGGAATCAATGAAGAAGGAAAGATCTAAAGTACAAGGCTTAAGGATTAAGGTGATTAGGCAGGTCTCCAAGATGGTGGAAGTGAAAGAGCTGTAGACAGGGGATCCTTTCCTTGGAAAGTGAATAGGAACACTTGTGACACTGGGTGAAGGAGGAGAATGAGACGAACGTTGCCTAAGATATTATAGACAAGTTTAGTAATGGTGGGCGGGAAGTTGAGAGAGTCCACACCACACGTCACTATTTTTTGCAGTAGAGTAGGAAGTTAATTATTTGCTTGGAATGGATGTTCAGGATTGGCATAAGAACCCCAGCAGTCACTAAGGTGAATGAAGCAAAGCTCGTTGAGTAAAGATACCTGCGAGAAATGAATCCTACTAATATTTGCCATCAGGCTTGGTCTCTGGTATGAAGAACTGGAGTCTCAAACTGAATTGGGTTAGAATGAGGGTCAAAAGGAGGATTTAGTCAGATCTCTCCTCAACAGAAACTAAATAAAGTCTGGGGTAAAATGGAGGTGTCCACACCTGTTTAGTTCTGACTCAAACTAATCTCCCACTGGGTTTTAAAGTGGCCTCATAAGAACAGAAATGGTCAACCTAGAATAAGGCCCGGGGCAGTTTAAAGTCAGTAACATCCAGAATTACAGCCTTATCAAGCACTTAAAATATATTAAGTACTACTGCGTTATAAAAACAAAAAATCCCTTCTCTTCATAAACGACACTTTAAGTTATTAAGAGGCATACAGTCTGAAATTTGTCTGTATGTCCAAGAGGGCCTTGCAAAATGCTTAGAGCATAACATGGGCTCATACTTGCTTGAAACAGGAAAAGCAATTTTGATAGACCCTGCACTTGCCAAATGCCTTGCCTTGTTTTTTAACCTATAAGTGTGACATGTATTCAAATATGCACTCTTTCTCCTAATCTAAATATTAAACCCTGGGATTGACCAGATTCTGAGTTTTATACAACTGCTCCATGGAGATGGAATAAAATATTCAGAGCAGGGTGTAACTTCTAATTCCTGTTGCAACTCCATGTAACCACAAAGAGGGAAAATTCAGGTTCTATTGTCTTAGTCTAGGTATATCAGAATCAAATTTCCTGGGTGCTCGATATTTTTTTAACTTTATTACTATAATAAGTTTAGCAAAATTGATCCTACACTATCATTCTTGTTCTTTTATCATAGAAGAAATATCAGCACTAGTACACAAAGTGCAAGTTGCTTTATCACAACCCAAGAGTGCATTATATTAGGCTGAGGCACAAGATATAAAAATATAGAAATTTTTCTCTTGTATAAAAAGGTATGACAGCCAACACCTAAAAGATGGATAAAATGGTTATATGAAAATTACATCACGAAAAGAACATAAATGTATTAGAAAACAACGCCTATAGTAGCTAGAGTTGAATTAACATCAAGGAATGTAAACTTAGTTTTAATAATGCATTTTGGATTTAGAATGTTTATCAATTTTGGGAAAACCACCTATTTTTCATCTTTAGAACCTGGCCTTTCAAATCTCCATTAACAATTCAGTGGCAAAGATAAAACATCTGCCAAAATACAGATGACAGCATGAGCAAATGTCCTAATGGTAGGCATTTAGTGTAATGCTTTAGCATACTGCCTCTAGACTGCTGGGCAGCCCCGGAAATAAGTACCTTTAAATAGGCATTTACTTCCTTAAAATGGCACATTGTGGTTAAAAGTCATATATCCTTTAGGAGAAAAGAAAACATTTTTGTTTAAGCAAGCCAAATGACTACTAGACTTACACAATAAAAATGTTGTTTTTAACCATGTGTACCTTTGATTTTAAAAACTCACTTTGAGCGAAGAAAAAATTCAACCACTGATAAGACAGTTCATATCACTGTCCTTATGTGAGTAGCGTTTTATTTACCAGTTAGTGAATACCACTGAAACTGCTGATGTGCTTTTAAGCAATGTATAATTGGACATATGGGGAAGGGGGGAGGAAAGGAGAATAGTAACTCATTCTACATCTTGTAAACCAATAAAGGATGTTGTATTTTGCCTGTAATTAGAAGGAATGGGCATTTCAGACAATTTCCTTTACTACAAAGATCAATGGAAACTGTAGTGGTTACCTGGAAGTAGCCTTTGATTAACAATCATTTATAAATGAAACTGCAGGCAAATCAAACCTGAGTACAAATAAACGTACAAACCCATGACTTCCTTACTCATTTTAGAATCTAATTTCAGTCTCCCAAATACTTTGGTTTATAACTACTGGTGTTCTGAGACTGTTAACATCTCTTCATACATGTTCTTTTAAAACTACATATTAAACACACTTGCACAAAAATCCATTATATCCTATGACAAACACTATCCCTTCCTGTTTTATATTCAACACTTAACTCAAATGCATAATGCCTCTGTTTTGGTTTTTTTCAGGTTATTATTAACTAAGTACAATGAAATACCATAAATTCTGAATTCTAAGACTCTGTAGGGACTTGAGCACACTACTATTGTATGTAAATGAGTGCTAATTATATGTGATCATACCTATTACTAAAAGAGGCCTAACCATTTCTATCCCCAAAAGTACCATTCTAGCACTTCTTTCTAATCTACTTGAAAATAGGACCCCGTTTTTAAAACAGTACATTATTTACACTTCTTACGCTTCAAACTAGCTTTGAGACCAACGGTCTGAATTAGTAATATTTTATTACAAATTCATAATCGGGTTCAATATAAGGCTTTCTGATCATACAACAGGTTTCTGAAAGCAGTATTATTTGAGCTATAATGATAGTAATGAGCAATGAGCCGTTAAGAATGATAACAGAAAACACTACCTTACCTAATATCAACCCTTCAGATAACAGAGATTGATTATTAGCAGCTCCAACATCCCAGGCGGCTTCAGAGTGAGGAAAGAGCTAAGCCGGGACTTAAGGGCATTTTGGAAATAGCTTGGAAGTCACAAGCCTTTATGAATGGCACAGTGAGGCTAATAACCCGTTTAAAATGTAATTAACTTAGCATTCTAGAATAAAATGTAACAACTGCTTGTTACTGTTACTCCAACTCAATTCTGAATTTTACAAAAAAGTTCACAAGAGGCTCTACAGATGTGAAGTGTGACAGGCACTGTAGAGCCACGAAAATTCCCATTCCTTCCTCAGTTGTTACAGACGAAGCACACGTTTTAAAAAAGCGAAATGGATTCCAAAAGCTTGGGGGGGCCAAAACGCCTTTGGCGTCGAAAGACACCAAATCTCACTCTGCCGCAAATATGCTTTGACTAGAGGTTACTGTCTTCATACTTCAAGCGAAATCTGTATTACTTTTAAAATGGTTCCCCTAAAAAAAAGTAGGAAAACTTGAACGTGCAGTTCGGACTGTATTAAAGTGGTTGATGGGGCGTGGGAGTAGCGAGAAAGAGTTTCCATCCAGGAAGCTTGTATCTAGGGTAATAAAAAAAAAAGGCTGCCAGAAGAATCTTCTGATTAAACGCTGGGTTGGAAATGAAACTTAACTGTGTCCTTTACGTCCCCTTAACTCCTATGTTCAGGTGGGAGGGCAAACAGGAGAAACCCCTTCTTTCAGACTTCGCCAAAATGCGCACTTGCATCGCATGAGGCTCGGGCCCTCCCACTCTCCCTCCTTCAACCCCAAATGCGTTTAAAGCACTGAGGAGAGAGAGGGTGCGAAAGAGGGGGGACCCTAACAGCTGCCAACCCCTCTCCTCTGATCGCGCCCTTTCTCTCTACAGCTAATTTTTGCGCGAGGTGCACGGTTTGGAGTCTTCCTCAGTGTGTGCATCTGGAGGTGGAGAACAGGGTAAGATGAGCCCCGCTCTCACCCAGGGGAAGAGGAAGAGGAGGCAAAGGAAGCAAAGAAGGGGGCGCAGATTACCCGCGGGGCCCTCCCACGTCCGCACCCCGGGCGTGCAGGGCCCGCGTGCCCCGCGCCCTGGCCACCCTCTCCAGGGAGCCGCCGGGCCAGAGGGGGCGCAGCCCACACACCCGCGGGGGCGGCGAGACACTAGCCGCAGAGCCAAGAGCGAGTGACCACTCACCGCAGCGCGCCGAGCCCAGCAGCAGCAACACCACCAGGGGCCACATCTCCGCCCCCGCCGCGGGGTCGCCGCCGCCGCAGGTGTCTGGAGCAGGCGCCGCCGCCGTTAGAGAGGACCGACCGCCGCCTCCCGTCACAGTCAGGACCGGGTGCCCAGGCGGCTTGGCCGCGCGCAGGCGCGCTCCCGCCGCCCCACACCCGCTCCCCCTCCCGCGCGGGCCGCGCACGCGCGCTCGGCTTCGCCCCCCGCCCCGCCGCGACTGCTGTTGACGCGTCGCCCTTCCGACTCGCGGCCTCGAGTTCCCGCTCCCGCCAGCTCCCCGGCGGTGGCGCGCGCCGGGCATCCTCGTCAAGCCCTGCCGCCCCAGTCCCCCGCCCCCTGTCAGTGTCCCCGAGGCTGAGCGCGTATTCTCACGCTCACCGGGACCTCATTACCCCTGTCCCTGTCTGCTGTTACCTTTTTGCCTCCCGCACCGCCGTGGGCCCCACTGTCCTCCCTCCACTCATCCTCTCCTTCTTTCACTCCCATCCTCACGCTTCAGGAACTACCGCCCCCAGGCGCTGCTCAGCCGGACCGCGGAGCCCCGGACCCTCTCTAGCCCAGGCTCACTCGCCTCTTCCGGGGTCGACGTTCTCCTGCGCGCTTGGACCTTGACGCCTCCACGCCTCTCACTTCTGCCCGTTTCCCCTGAAGCTCCGCCGCCTGCCGCAGGAGCTCACACCGCGTGGGGGCGTCCCGACGCTTTCCCCCGCGGGCAGCGAGCCGGGGGCACCGCGCCGAGGGCACACAGGTGGCGGGCGCCTGTCCGCAGGGAACTTCCGCGCTCGCGTCGTGGGCTCCGGCGCCCTCCTCGGTTCACCTGCCCGCAACTGCTTTTGTTTTCCTAGCGGCTCTCGGGTTCTCAGCTCTTTTTCTCGCCTTGTTCTATAGTGTTTTCAACCTTTGAACGGGATTACTCAAACAAGTTCCACTCGCGGTGGTAAACACTTTGAGATGTGGTTAATTATGGAACCCTAGGGGCGATCAGGCATGGTCACAAACGTTAGCAGAAGTATCCAAGATGTCCCTTCCTGCAGAGTCACTGGGCCTGGTTAGTGATCTCGCCCTGTGCACTCCTGCTCAGTTTGGGTTTAGCTTGCTTGAAAAATGGGTTCAAAGTGTGGCTCCAAGCCACAATATGGACAAGGCCTTTGAATAGCTCACCGAATCACACAGGCCACATCATTCCTACTAAAGCAAAAGCCCTTTTAGAACTACCTTTAACATTTACCCTAAACGATGAAAACTCTTGTCAAAAAGTCATGCTCTGGTGACTACTCTGATGGCGTGCATATCCTGTCTGCTCCCTTGGTTGTTTTTCTCTTACGCCGTGGAAAACAAAGCAATTTTCCACCGCAATATTCCACTCCTCCAAATCCTCTACCCATGGCACTTCCTCCATTGCATCCCCATAGTAATAACACCCAGGAAACAAAACTACCACTCTGACCCTCTGTAGCAGTGTACTGTGTAATATACTGTGTAACTCTTCCCTATGATTATTTTTTGTGTAGACCTCTTCCCCACAGCGTTATCAGTTCTTTAAAATCAGAGAAGGTATTTTAAGTATTCCCTTCTCCATGACTTCCTGATGAACTGGGCAGACAGAAGGGGTTTTAAACAACTTGTTGATGTGACTTGAGGCAAGTGTTGCTCCAGTGAAATTTGATAGTTTTTTAATGATAAAAGAAAAAAGAGAGAGAGAGAGAGAGAAAGAAAGAAAAAGAAAGAAAGAAAGAAAAAGAAAAAAAAGAATTGCCTGGCAGGTATCTTATTAAAACAATGGGTAATAATTATGGTAGTAATGATTTGAATAGCAGCCTTGACACCCTGAGGCTACTAAAGAGACTGATGGATTCTCCTCCCACTGCTGCTTATGTGGATACAAAAGAATCATCCATCAGACTTTGAGCCTTCGGGACATTGTGTATCACAGAGCAGCTGGTTGGCTAAATAAGATTGTCTGCTGTCCCTGAGATCAACCAACCCCCCTAAAGCTGAAGAGTGACTGGGAAGGACTGTCCCCAGCTTTCAGAGGTAGAGATCAGTGATGCTCTATTTTATCCTGTGAGCTGCGGAGGCTATGTGCTTAATGTAGCTTTGTGCAGAAAATGGAATAGGCTTAAGTCAGGTAAAGGAGAGGCCACCTGGGTGACCACCTCTGCTCTTAGGAATCTAGCTGGGATAGGTTTTGATGGTGGGGCAGGAGGAGACCTGTTCCAGGAGAGACAATCCAAAGCAACCTACGTAGGTTTGATGATCTTCTCTCTGGGATAACCTTGGGCTCCTTTCTCTAGTATCTAACCACCTCACATTTGTGTTTCCCTTGTAACATTTGCAAGCATTTTTATTTGGATTTTGATCTCATCTTATCTTTATGTGACGGGCTTTCTTGGATGGAAGACAAGGGAGTAGTGCATAGAATGTTTGGAACAGAGGTAGTACGCATTAGGTATATTACCTAAATTAATCTTCATAACAGCCTTAGAATGGGTATTATGATCTTCACTTTAGCGATGACAAAGGGAAAGAGGGACGATGAGCACATTGCCTATGGTTCTGTGTGATACTTATCTCTCATTTGCGTCTAACTCCCTTGCCCTCTTTTTCCTACTTTTTCTTTTCACTCTGTAATGTCAAAGATGTTATAGTTTCCCCTTTGTAGATGAATAAACTTACAACCCCCAAATAATTGCTACCCTTTACCATTATCAACACCCTTATAGATGAGGAAAGTGAAGCTTGCTCACAAGCTCAGGGAGGGGATGGTGGTTGGTCTGACTTCAAGGCCAATGAAAATGTTCATAAGCTTCCCTTCTGAATTCATGGTCAACTCCCCTTTCTTTCACTTTCTAGCTTAACAATACATCTACTTTTATCTTCCTCCCCAAACCTACATGCTACCACATAGCTCATATTGATATGATATTGTCTAAAAATTTATATTGATACAGTTGTATCCTTACTGTAGTTTTTCATTCAACTAGACCTTTTCTTTGGCCCCATGTTGGTGTGCCATGCAGTGCCATGCATTGTCCCTGATACTCCTGAGAGCTAGCTCAGGACTGTACCTGCCTAGCTGTGCAAAGCCTGTGCTTTGTGCAGAGCCAGATGAACCTTTCTACATAAGCGGACCCACGTCAAAGGATCCCACAGTAGACCAAAGCCCAGGATAACCCCAGTGTAAGTTAAGTCCTCCTACTCTGTATTTTTAGTCATGTTTGGTGCATATGAGTTACTTTATTATATTGAAAGTACCTGTTTGTGTTGCTGTCTTCAAGTTCAATAGCGACTCCTTCCTAGACTGTAAGCCCAATGAGGGGAGAGACCACGTGGGTCCTATTCATTGCTAGTCCCATTGCCTGGCATAGCATAGGTAATCAACAAGTGGTTGTTAAAAGGGTGAATGAAAGAATTATAAATAACCTCTCAAGGCCAGGAACTCCATCTTCTATGATTGTCTGGCAAATCACCCATCATAAGGGGATGTTCCATTCTGAAATTCTGTGAACTGAACTATTGAGCTAACCCTGGTGCTTATCTGGTATACCAGAGATTTTTATCACCACTAAGTTCCAATTTTTTGGTTTATCAATCATCAAGCTTGTTGAAGTACCTGATGAGTATTATCTCTCTTCTTAGCGTCTCTGAATATGATTTTTTCCTTTTGGGTTTGTTTTTTGTCATGAAGATTCTTGCATTTTTAACACTTCTGGCCAGTGTGATACAAGCTAACTTCCGTGCCCTGGACAGGCGCTTTACACTCGTAACAATGGACTTTTCCATGCTGGGACTTTTCTACTTTCAGGCTTCTGTGCTTCAGTCATGCTGTTCCCTCTGCTTCACATGTCCTTCCCCACACTTTCTTCTTCTCTCTCCAACCCAAAGAATTCCAGCTCATCCTTCAAGGCCAAGAGCAAATTTTACCTCCTCCAAGAAGCCTTTCTCAACCCTACTTTTCCTTTTTCGCATAACTCTCCACCACTTTTCAGGTCTAATGACCTCTTCCATTATATTATACTTTGTTCATGCTGCTAATAAAATGTGTCAATATATATTTCTTTCTACATACCTGTCTCCTCTTCTATCATGTTAGCTAGAAAAAGAGTGAAATGTTTCTGAGTATATTTGTGTCTCCAGGGTCTGGCACAGTACCTGGTTGAGATCTAAGGCTGTGTGTGTGTTAAATCAATCAAGAGAAATCAGTGTGCTATGTAGTATACAGAAACACTTTAGCCTAGGTTTGAGTTACAGCCACGTACTACCAGTTAACCTTGGACAAGTTATGTAACCTTTGTGAGCCCTAGTTTCCTTTCCTCATTTTATAAGCTAGATGATAAAATGATAAAAATAATAGAAATTAACTCTTCAAATTGCCTTGACAATTTAGTGTTAACACTTTTACAGTTACATAGAGCTGTGCCTGGTGCACAGTAATCACCCAGTCAATATCAGCTCTTTTTATTACAATCTTCTTACAGTGAGATGGGTCTCCTAGATGGGCAGTGAAGAGTATTTCAGAAAGATCACCAATTACTGATCTGGAGCCCTGCAAAATTACTGTGGATTGGTGAACCATCTACAATTTTGATTTAAGCTAGAGGCACATGGCTGTGCCCAGTGGGTAGGCCTTAATCCTCTTGCGCTTCTGCACACCGTGTTCGTGATTGAATGCTGAGGGACCCACATCTCTGTCGCCTGGCTCAGGGCCCAGTGTCCTAGGATGTTATTTCAACTTGACCCAGTTATTAAAGCATAGGAGTCCCAGTCATTAAATAAAGCCGTGTAGCAATGAGGGTCTGTGTTCTCCGGTCAAGGACTGGGTTTGGTTGGTTAGGCAGCTGGAAGATATCGACGTGTGACTGGGGAGATGGATTTGGCTTAGAGAAATGGAAGGAAGGCTCCAGCAGCAGGAAATGATCTTCGTCCTCGCCCATGCTTCAGTTAGGGGCAAATACTCGAAATAGAAACCGCCTCTCAGTAGGAGGATGGTAAGTAGGACTGAAGGTTTCTGGTAAGAGATATCCTACCAGAGAGATGACAGCCTGATCTGGTGTGAATTTCCTTGTGGATGTCAGATGTGCACAGGCTTGTTTTGCCTGGGTCAGGGAGAAGCACAGCGTGTCCTGCTCCTGCTGCGGCTGCTGCTAGTGGCTACCCCCGTGGGGGGCCCGTACTCAAGACGGCGGGAAAGCACTAGAGAAAGGCAGCTTCTACTTTAGGTTGTAAAATGGCCAAAGGCTTATTTCTTTAAGAGCACATAACATTTGGGGTCCTGGAAGGCCCCTTGTATCTTGCCTAACTCTCCTCTCTGAGGACAGGTAACACACATGTAGCAGGTCACACTATGTACCAAGACCTCACCAGGCTAGTGTGTCATTTTCTATGGCCGCCAGAACTAATTACCACGAATTTAGGGACTTAAAATAACACCCATTTATTATCTCACAGTTCTGTAGGTCAGAAGTCCAGTGGGCTCAGCTGGTTTCTCTGCTTCTGGTCTCACAAGGCCAAAATCAAGGTGTCGACTGGGATCCTTTCCCTTCTGGAGGTTCTAGGGGAGAATTCGTTTCCAGGATCATTCAGGTGATTGGCAGAGTTCAGTAGCTATAGGACTGAGGTCCACATTTCTCTGCTGGCTGCCATCTAGGGGTGCCCCTTAGTACCTAGAGGCCTCTTTTGGGTCATTGTGTATAGTTGCATGTAGTCTCAAAACATGTCAGAACTAGCAATGGTACACAAAATCCTTTTGTTGTCATATTTCTTCTGTCTCCCCTTATTCTGCCACATTTCTACGACTGACTCCTCTGCCTTCCTCTTCTACTTTTAAGTGCTCAAGTGATTAGATTGGGCCCCTCAGGTAATCCAGGATAATCTCCCTATTTTAAGGTCTGTAACCTTAATCACATCCACAAAGTCTCTTGCGATGTAAAGTAACATATTCTCAGACTCCCAGCTATTAGGGGCTTGGAAGTCTTTGGGAGGCATTGTTCTGCCTACCACAGGTAGGTTCTTTTATATTTATGTCCCTCAGTCCTCATCACAGGTCCATAAGGGAAGCCTCATTATACCCGTCGTGCATGTGTAGAAACGGAGGTTCAGAGAGGCTTATATCACAGGGAAGAGACAGTGGAGCTGCAGTTTGAATCTTGCTTCAGAGCTCACACCCCTTCCTCTGCTAGAGGGAAGGAATAATGCAAGCAAAGCAATTGCATGATCTGTTGCACTCGCTGCAGTTCCCACTGTTGTTTCACTAGTGCTGTTTCTCAACTTAGTGCAGTAGTCACCACTGTGTCCACCAAGTTTCCAGTTCTCTTCCTAGGTCTCAGATAAGTGTATCCACTAGGCATCCGCAGAAAACAGGTGGCTCACTCCAATGAAGTGATTTAGAAGAGAGAGATTAAGGTGGTGGTCCCCACCCACCCTGGCCGTGGACTGGTATTGGTCCGGCTGGTTAGGAACGGGGCCGCACAGCAGGAGGTGAGTGGTGGGAGAGCGAACGAAGCTTCATCTGCCGCTCCCCATCACCCCCCATCTCTCGCATTACGGCCTGAACCGTCCCCCGCAACCCCATCTGTGGAAAAATTGTCTTGCACAAAACTGACCCCTGGTGCCAAAAAGGTTGGGGACCCCTGGATTAAGGGACTGTTTGCAAGGATGTGGGTGGGGTTAAAGGAAACAGACAAGGAAAGGCAAGGGCTGTTAGCTAACAATAGCTATTGCTCCCAGGTCCCTAGGTCTGGAGGTGCAAGAGGAGGAAGTGGTCACCAGAAAGAGAAAGGAGAAACTGAAGGAGGGCTTCCAGGCAAGAGCTGTGGCCTTTGATAGAGGAACACAGCCCCCACCAGCCTGCTGGAGAGGAAGGTGTCAAAGTAAGTAGTCAGGCTTCACTCCCTCCCAGCCTCTGAATTCCTGCTGTGGGCAATTCTCAGCTAGAAGCCAGGGGAGGGGGGGAAAGCTCTGCTTAGGCAGTTCTTGAAGTTCAGCTTTCCAGGCTCAGGAGAGTATGGAAGGGTGGAGAGTTGACCTGAGGGAGAATATCCAGCACAGCAGGACTATCCCTCCCTATCCCCTTGAAACTGGGTAAGACTGACTTTGCCCAGTGTATTAGTTTCCTAGGGCTGCCCTGACAAATTACCATAAACGCGGGGGCTTAAAACAAGAAAAGTTTATTCTAGAAGTCTGAAGTCAAGGTGTCAGCAGGGCCCTGCTCCCTCTGATGGCTCTAGAGAAGAATCGCTTCTTGCCTCTCCCTAGCTTCTGGTAGATGCTGACAATCCTTGGAATTCCTTGGTGTGAGCTGCAACACTTCACTCTCTGCCTCCATCCCCACGTGGCCTTCTGCTCTTTCCATATGTCCTCTCTTCTTACAAGGACACCAATCATTAGGTTACATACTAAATTTAGTATGATATCATCTCCAGACCCTTAACGATCAATAAATACATCAACAAAGGCCTTATTTCCAAATGACGTCACATTCTGAGGTACCAGGAACAGACATGAATTTGGAGGGGAGACTCTTCAACTCACTGTAGCCAGTAAAGTGTGTTAGGTCTGGGCATGGGATTTGCTGCTCTCTCTTCCCCTCCCCAGTGGCAATTAGCAGTGCTCCAGACAGCGGCTGCTCCCTCAGCCTGGGTCCTGGAGTGAAGATGGAGCAAAGCGGAGCCCCAGCTGATCTACAAGGGAAACGCAACAAGAATAGAAATAAGTGTGTCATCTCTCCTGAAGGGATAGCATCTGAAGTATTTAATGACCACAGTCCAGCCCTTCAGAGATATTTCCAGCCGCTAATGCAGCTCCCCATTTCCTTCCTTACATACAAAAACACCCTTGAATACTGGCGTTAACCAAAACCACTCTGCAGGCTCACTGTTCTTCTCGGCTCCAACTCCACTGGCAACATTTTACTGCTTACCATTCCTCTTTGGGGCCAAGGTGTAGGAAGAAAGGGATTTTAAAGACAGCCGTTTGTATCCTTAGATGGGCAAGTTTTCTAGAAAAAGAAGAATGAAGGCTAGAGCACATGGGTGTTCTTTGAAATTAGCTGCAGAGAAACTGTGTACATTTCAGGCCGAGAGTCTCGTCTCCAGTTTCAGAAGAATTCCCCACCTGCAGCAGCTCGGGATGTCTGCTGAGGAACCTTTGTTCTCCACCAAAACCAGGGCTCCCTACATGTGCTCCCCCCCGCCGTCCCCTACTGTGGCCACAGCACAACATTACTCAAGACACTGTGCCTCATGAGGTTTGCTTATTGATGCTACATGAGTTCTCTGGGTACATCTGTCAACTTACTTTTCTCTAATACTGGTCTAATTGCTATGGGTGTGGGCCAGAGACTCTAACTATCATCAGATGGGCTTTAAAAGTGAAGTGGATAAACTAGGATCAAACTGCCAGACAAGACAGATGTACATATTTGGAATCATGAGAAGGGTTGCCTGATTCCATGTGCCTTTAACCTCACTTATCTGTCTGTCTTGAATGGCAGCCTGGACTTGAAGTCTCCCACATGCCAACTACCACTGCTGCTGCAGCTGCAACTTCTACTCACTTTCTCCCAACCATAGGTCCCATGAACCCCAATAGTAGGAGGAAAAGGAAACGTTATTGCAGCACTGTGCTTAGAGGGCTGGTTCTCTAAGCATGGTATCTGGATCAGCAGCTGGGAACTTGGACCTTACCCCAGAAACTCTGGAGTGGGACCTAGCAATCTGTGTTTCAGGGAGTCTTCCAGGTGATTCTGGTGTATACCAAAGTTTGAGAGCCACCAGCTTAGGGTTTGATCTCAGAAGTCAGGTGGCCTGCCTAGGAGGTCATCCATCTTGGTAAAAATATCATCAGCTTCTCTGTCCCCTTTGATTTGCTGGGAAAGACCCACATGTAGTACGGTGGAGAATCCCTTGGAACCCCGGTTATCTCCTGGCCCTCTGGGCATTTTGTATTTGCTGTAGGTCACAAGTTCTACCCAGGCTGTGGTGGTGACCTGGAGACAGAATCATGACAGCCACAAGAGAAGCATCTCACATGGGAGCAGGGATTCTCTGACGTCTCATGGTGAAGCAGCACATATCCCACCTCGTTCTGAGAGAAACAGATGTGTGCTTTAAAGAGGCTTGAGGATCTCTTCAGTTCTATATTTAGTGAGTTTAGCAGTTGTTTAAGAAACTGGTTTTATTGTAGTTGACAAACGGCCTTTCTTGTGTGTCCATCAAAGTACTTAGGACCTGAAATCTGTGTTAATCTCTTGAGTTTCCACTACAAGATGCCATTTTGATAAAATGTAGAAATCTTCCATATGGTTATGTAATTGTGCTTCTTTGTCTAGAGAATGAAGTAAGTGAAACCGGGGGATCCCCTGGAGAAAGGACAGATCAGTACCCATTTCACCAAATGACAAATTCAGAGGCACCCACGAGGCAGCATGTAAAGTAGGGGAGAAACGAGTCGCACTCTATCATAATTTAAAAGAAAATGATGTGTTCATTTTAAACAGTCCAGGGGCTAGACCACCTGGAGCTGGCTCTGGTAAACTAAGGTAAAGGGCTCGTCTTAACCTGTTCTATCGCTGGGAGGTATGTGGCATACTTGTCATGGGGAATGCATGAGCGCTCCTTCCTCTGGAGATGAGAGAAGGGCTCCTGATGGACGAATCAGTCAGATTTGCTGATGGATATATTCCTCTCCTTCAGTTGTTCAGATGATTCTCTTAATTTTGTCAGCAGTACTGGATTGCCTAAGAAAGTCCACGGGTTTGCTTGCACAGCACAAAATCTGGTGAACTAGGAATTTTATATTTTGCCCTTTTTTGGTGAAAAGGTTGCATTTCTCAAGCTCTTCCTCCTTTCCACTCTCAGAACCCTCACTGTGTTTTGGAGCATGGTAAATATGGTCCCAGAAGGCCAATTGAACATGTTTGTGATTTGTGCTCCAATAGTCACCTCCCCTTTCCCTGTCTCCTCTCTTTGGGGGGCTAAGTCTATGCCTATCCAGCTTCCTTTACCTCCCCAAGAAGTGACTTTGTACCAGTGGAACTGGAAGCTAGATGAAAAGCTATCAAAGCACTAAGGGAAGGAATCAATGGTAATGTATGTAAGTGTGTGTATATATCACAAGTGACAGGCTCATTTCCATGCAAGTTAAGATATTCTCAGTGCCTCTAATTGATGCCCTGCATATCTGTGCACACACACACTCTGATGGGGATATACATGGCTGGATTCACCCCGTAGAGGCAAAGTGGACAGCTGCCCATGGGCTGGGATTTGATTTTGCTCTAGGACCCTCTCGGTGACTACCCCCACTGGCCCAGGCCCTTTGCCTTTTGGGAATTCCCACATCACTGTCCTCTTTGGGTTCAGGCACTGAAAGCTGTTTAAATGCAAATTATTGTCTAGGTGGTAGAGACATTATTATTCATTAATATTTGGGTTTTAATGAGTTTATCAGCTTAGAAGAGAACAGGCCAGAGTCTTTTGGTAATAGAAGCCAGAGAGATATGTTTTAATAATGATAGGTGGAAACAAAAGAGTGAGATAGGAAATACTACAGAAACTATAGCCATAGGCTCAAGGAATAGCACAAAGACACTAGTTACATGGTAAGGAGTAAGATGGAAATAGGAAAGTGGGAAATAAGGTGGCTCCTTGAGTCCACAGATCATTTCTGCCAGGAGCTCTCAGAGATTCTTTCCTAGGCAGGAGTGTTTGTAGAAACCCTTGCTGAGACAATGCTAAATTTCGCATTTGCTTTGCCAGCACTATTTCCAAGGATTTATATAGTTATTTAAAGGTATTTATTGAACACCTAGTACATACCTAGGCACTGTGGGTGTATCAGAACAACAGACCAGACAGAACCCAACCCTCAAGGAGCTTGCCTTTTAGTGTGGGCTGCAGGGGGTGGGCAGAGACAGCAGACACAGTACGTAAGGGAAGTGTGGTAAGTTAAACGTGATAGAGGCTCTGGAGAAGAAGAAAGCAATGAGAGGGGCTGGGGAGGGAGTGCCATTTTAAATGAGGTGGTCAGAGAAGGCTCACTAGAAGCTGACATTTGAGTAAAAAGTGAGTAGGGAGTAAAGAAGCCACACAGATGTCCACGAGGAGATCATTTCCAGCAGAGGGGAGAGTAAATGCAAGGTCCTG
The DNA here is from genome assembly GCF_025265405.1 of Mesoplodon densirostris. Taxonomy (NCBI): domain Eukaryota; kingdom Metazoa; phylum Chordata; class Mammalia; order Artiodactyla; family Ziphiidae; genus Mesoplodon; species Mesoplodon densirostris. The sequence continues at coordinate 55,612,982 of NC_082665.1, forward strand.
CATCAGGAGTCTGGCTGGCTTGTTTGAGGAAGAGCAGGGGTGTTGGAGGTAGGAGGATCTGTGGGTAGGGCAGTGGACAGTGTGGTCAGACGAGACTGAGCACAGGGGAGAATAGTTGGGGATAAGGTCAGAAGACCGTGGGGAGTCCAGTTCACACAGCACCTTATAAGACTTAACTTTTACTCTGAGTGAGAAAGAGTTTTGGGGGGCAGTGTCATTAGCCAACCTTCAATTTAATAGGCTATTGCTGGGGTCGGCCAGAGTTGGCAAATGTTCTTAGTAGGTCACGAGGTCTCTGTTGCAACTCCTTGATGATGCTATCATAGCACAAGGTAGACTAATGAGTGTGGCTGTGTTTCAACAAAACTTTATTAACAAGAACAGGGGGCAGGCCAGATTTGGCCTGTGCTGATCCTAGAGTTGTTGCAGTAACCCACCAGAGAGATGAAGGTGGTTTGGGCCAGGGTTGTAGCAGTGAAGTTGGATCAGATACTGGCTACATTTTGAAGGTAGAGCCCGCAGGACTTGCTGTCAGACCAGATGTGGGGTGTGAGAGAAACCAAGGAAACCGAGGAGAGAAGCCAAGGGTGACTCCAAGGTTTTTGGCTTGAACAAATGGGGTCACCACTATGGAAATAAATGGAGAAAACCCAGTGGGGAGGTTCGGTGTGGGATTGAGGGGAGGGCATCAGGAGTCAGTTTGGGAAATGAAAATGTAAGATGCATTTAGGATAAAGGAATTGGATCATATGTTCCCTAACTCTCCATCCAGCCCTAATATTCTATCATTCCACAACTGTGAGAGAATGAACATCTACCCTAGTGGCTTCTGCGGTAATTGTGTTCTTCTGGGAGACCTTCCACGCTGCATTACTCCATCTTTCCCAAATGCAGTTGGTGATTATGCAAGCTAGAGATCAGTTGCTGGAAGGGAGAAACACTGAAAGGGAGGCAAATGCCAGCTGAAACTACCAGGGTGGGACTTGGAAGAGTAGCAGGAATGATGTATGTGCCCGGGCAAATTCCTGTGTATCTTAGTTTCCTGGAGGTTATTCATACTGGAGGGCTGTCAGCCCACCAGGCTAAGAATGTTCAGTTTGTTTTCAGAGAAAAAGCAAAGCATCTTCTTCGACTTCACCTCTGCTCGACTCTCAGAACGGCCGCGTTTCAGACCCACTCACCCTCTGCATAGATACCCCAGAGTTGGGCACTGACCCTGACGGCCCGGGGGGACCCGTGGGACACAGACATGGTCTTTGCCATCAGTTCAGCAGGCGATTTCCTCCCTCTTCTTCCTCATCTCTCCTCCCTGGGAGATATGTCTTCTGTCTGCCCAAATTCCTTCCACCCCAGAAGTGGCTCAGTGCCAGTGGGGTTGTTTACTGTGTGGGGAGCTGGCAAACCACTTTGGGAGTGAGCTGATAGTAATAGATTTAAAATACGAGCATTTATCAGAGCAGCAGATGGAGGCAACAGAGTGGAGCTCCTAGAACGGAGGGCAGGGAGTGTTTCATTCAAGTGTAAAGCGCGCGCCATCTAGACTCAGCTGGCACCAGCTCACTAAACCAGTGAAGAGAAGGAGGAAAACAAAAAAGGCCACCTTTGTGCTAGGTTCCGGAGGTCACAGCATTCCCTGACCGCTGGTCCTCGGTGTCTCAAAGACTGCATTCGCTCCAGCATGGGAAGGAAAACCCTTCTTGGTTGTTTTCCTTAACATATTTTACTTCCCTAAAACTTACTAATTTTAATAAAAATTCCGAAGCTCAGAAAAAATGGAAATATAGACCATTTCATTTATGTATGTGTGCATTAATTCGTTCGAGAAACACTTATTACCTGCCTAGACATGCCAGGAGCTGTGGCATACTCTGGGACAGAGAACCAGGCAGATGTATATGTTGTTGTTGTAATTCTTAAATATTACAACTGTCAGAAGTATTTTCATTTTCATTTTTTACCACCATCTCCACAAAACATCCTAAAAGTACAAATACATTCAAGACCTATTCTATTTACTGTTTGAACTAAAGGAGTATATTTTTTAGTGGTAAATTTCCTTAGGGCCCAAGTACTATACTCAATACACTAGTGGGAAAAAAAAAAAACCCATGATATTAATTTCAAATCATCTGTTTGAGAAGTGTACTATTTTTATCATGTCAGGGTAAAGTCGATAAATTAGAAAACACTGAGCTGTTGTCTAATCTCCAATCTACATGCTCTTAGAATTGTTCTTTTTATTTATTTATTTTTTGTTTGGTTGGTTTTTGTTTGTTTGTTTGTTTGTTTTTGCTGTACACGGGCCTCTCACTGTTGTGGCCTCTCCCGTTGCGGAGCACAGGCTCCAGACCTGCAGGCTCAGCAGCCATGGCTCACGGGCCCAGCCGCTCCGCGGCATGTGGGATCTTCCCGGACCAGGGCACGAACCCGTGTCCCCTGCATCGGCAGGCAGACTCTCAACCACTTTGCCACCAGGGAAGCCCTGTTTGTTTGTTTTAAAATCATTTATTCATCAACCTTTGTTGAACATTTATTCAGTTTCAGATTGTGTGATTCCTTGGGCAGGTATGAAGGTGACTGATAGACATTCCTGCCCTGCACACCTGCCCTCCTGCACTACAAGGGCTTGGACCAGAACTATATTCAGGAGAGCTAAGGACCATGGAAGGAAAGAGCCAGGGAGCACCAGGGTTGGAGAGGGGGACTGTGGTGAGGATGATCGAGGCTTGAAGGAAGGTCTAGACTGGATTAAGCTGACCAACAGTTCTCAGCAGGACAGGTATTGCTCCTTCCAGGAGTTTGAGAATCTTAGGGGGTGTTACTGGTGGTCACTGATGGGAGGTATTTAGTGGATGAAGGCCAGAGATGCTAGATGTCCTGCTATACATGGTTCGATCCTATATCGCAAAGAACAATCCTGCATCCAACATGATGTTTGAGTGTCCTGCCAGACATTTATCTGGCTGAAAATTTGGTTATAATTATCTGAGCCTAAAATCCAACTCATGTCATTATATCACAAAGTACACTTTGCACGGTTTTAATAAAAATTGCATTTCCAGGAAGATGACTCTCTATGAGTCAAAGATTACATTCTGTTCTTTTTGGAATTTTGCCAAGAGTCAATCACCATCCTGAAAAGTCACATCACTGACTGTCTCATTGATCATGGTATTTGTTTTGCCGATACAATACACCTGAATTGGTTCATTTGTATCTCTCAATCCCCAGTGGTTCTAGGCAAACATTTGTTATGTCTTTGAGTGTAGTTGTGCCCAAGCATTTACATACAGAAACACATATTTTATTCTGTACTACTTGCATTTTTTTCCTATTATAGTTAAAGTATTATTTTGGATTTTTTAAAATTATGAGTGTAGATACGTTACCCATGACATTTGTTGCAAGATAGTAAAAAGCAGGTTACTTTTAAAAAATATATTAAAAAGGGGTTCTAAGGTGAGAACCAGTGAGATGGGCAAAGTAGGTGGGAAAAGCATTCTAGGCAGTTCTCTAAAATGTGAATAAGAATCGCCTGGAGATTTTGTTAAAATGTGGATTCTGATTCAGTCATAAGCTCCTGGGTGATGCTGATGATGCTGGTCCATGGACCACACTCTGAGTAGCAAAGGAGAGGAAATTGCAGGTGTGAAGGTATGAAGTCTTGGAAGAGTTTTACCAGGAACTTAGTATAATCAGAGCACAAAATGTGAAGGGTTGTACGGTGGGAGATAACTTAAAGAGGGAGGCAGGGTGAGAGCAGGGAGGACCATGGCCACCCTATTTTGACTTCCGTTTGTAGACAATAATGTGCCCTGAAAGGATTTTAAGCAGAAATGTCTAATGTTACATCTCTGCCACCATGTGGGATGGCCCTTCGGGATGTAGGAAGTCCAGTGAGAAGGCTTTTACAATTAAGTCTCGTGAGAACATAGTAATAATAAGGACCTGACCTGAGGAAGCCACAGCAGAAGTGGAAGGAAGAACACAAGCTTGATGATTTGGAGTTAGATTTACTGGGACTTGGTGATTGACTGAATGTGGGTGGTAAAGGACAGGAAGGATGAAGAATGACTTGCAAGCTTCTAGCATGAGCTCTAGGTGTATGGTGATGCTATTATTGACCAGCATTGGGAGCAGAGGAAGGCATACAAGCTTGGGGGCAATGTTTAAGGAAACTGATTTTCAGATAAATGAATTCCCAGTGCCTATCCTATCAAAAACTAGAAAGATGTCTGGTTGGGCTTTGATGTGAGGACTTTTATTGAGCATATTGTGGAGAAAAAGAACCCTGTACACGGTGGGAATGTAAATTTGTGCAACCACTATGGAAATTAAGGTTTGGAGTTTCCTCAAAAAATTAAAAATACAATATTATATGATCCAGCAATCCCACTTCTGGGTATATTCTCAAAGGAATTAAGATCAGGATCTCAAAGAGACCCTGCACTGCCATGTTCATTGCAGCATTATTCACAATAGCCAAGGGATGGGTACAACTTAATGTCTATCAACAGATGAAAAGATAAAGAAAATGTGGTATATACACACAATGGAATATTTTTCAGCCTTTAAAAAGAAGAGAATCCTGCCATTTGTGACAATATGGATGAACCAGGAGGACATTATGCTAAGTGAAATAAGCCAGATACAGAAGGACAAATAACACGTGATACCATTTATATGAGGAATCTAAAATAGTCAAACTGATAGAAGCAGAGAGTAAAATGGTGGTTGCTGGTGCTGAGGGAAGACAGAAATGGGGAGGTGTCGTCTAAGGGTACAAAGTTTCAGTTATACAAGATAAACAAGTCCTAGAGATCCACTGTACAACAAAATGCTTACAGTTTACAATACTGTATTATATACTTAAAAATTTGCTGACATGGTAGCTGTTACATGTTATTACAAAAAATTAAAAATAATAAACGAGAGGGCAGGAGGAAACTTTTAGAGGTGAGGAATATATCTATGGCATAGATTGTGGTGATGGTTTCATGGATATATACGTATCTCCAACTCATAAATTGGTATGCACAAACTACCTCCAGCTTTTTGTATGTCAATCAAACCTCAATCAAGGACTTCCCTGGTGGCGCAGTGGTTAAGGAACCGCCTGCCAATGCAGGGGACACGGGTTGGAGCCCTGGTCCGGGAAGATCCCACATGCTGTGGAGCAACTAAGCCCGTACGCCACAACTACTGAGCCCGCGTGCCACAACTACTGAAGCCCGCACGCCTAGAGCCTGTGCTCCACAACAAGAGAAGCCCCTGCTCACCGCAACTAGAGAAAGCCAGTGCACAGCAGAGAAGACCAGCGCGGACAACAATAAATAAATTTTAAAAAAAGATTATTATAATAATAATTTTTTAAAAAAACCCTCAATCAAGTGGTTTTTAAAGAAGCGTACTGTATGTCACTCTAATGGGCATCACACATACGGGTGTTCTTTTGCCATACTCTAGTGGATTTCTGAAGGAGTGGGGGAGGAACATGTACAATTCCTACAAGCTCCATGGTTGTCCAGGCCAGGTGTTAAGATGAGAAAAAAAGGGGCAGTATTAACACACTTATTTTATTATGAACGTGGATGATGTATAATAATCTGGTAGGTGTCAGAGAGCAGAAGACACAGGTGGAAAGAATTCCTGCTTCCCAGGGTCGATCTCTGTCTCTGTCTCTGTCTCTGTCTCTGTCTCTCTCTCTCTCTCTCTCTCTCTCTGTCTCAACACACATGCGCACAGACACACACACATGCACACACCAGAGTTCTGTCTTTGTGCTGCCGCCAGTTTACAGACTTTGGCATGGCAGGGAATTTGAGGTGGTCCTGTATGGTCATGGGCCTGGCATCCCCCTTCTTGTGTTTAATTGTATCAAACTCCACAAACGCCATGAGCAGCTAGTCTTCTTTGAGTGCTCAGGACCAGTCCTTGCCCATAATCTTAAGTTACCTTATTTCATTTGATTTTCACAATGACTCTAAGAATAAATTTTGTAAATGAGGAAACAAGCTCATAGAGGTCAGGTAATTTGCCTAAGGTCACGCAGAGAGAAGAAACTACAAATCTAGCCTTGACCCCATTTCCTTTCTTACTCAAGCTGTGATTCATTTCCTTTAACCTCTCCCAGTTACACTGAAATAATCGCTTTTCCTCTAACACCCCATGTTGCTTTACACCTCTGTACTCTCTGTGCACTTCTGCTTGGAATCCTCCTCTCTGATATTCAGCTGTCAAAGTCCTGCCTAGTATTCTGTCAAAATCCTACCTAGGGACCCTCATATCTGCGCAGATTCTTCTGAGCCTCCTGCCTGGATGCCCTGTACACATTCCCCTCTTGCATGCATCACGCTCCATGTAATGATGTGTTTACACATCCCTCCCTCTCTCCAGGCTGTGAGCTTCTGGAGGCAGGGCCAGTCTTAGTGTTCTTGCCTCACTGTGTTGGGCAGATATTACTGTCCAGTAAGGGCTTTTGAACTAAACTGGTGTCTACAGTCCCTAGTGGGTTCTCAGTAAATGTCACTGGACATAATAGTGCCTGGGAAGAACAAACCAGTTTCTAGAGAATGTAAACACTAGCAATGGGGGGAAAAAAAGTGGCTTGGAAAATCATAATCTTTGAACGCATTATTTATGTATGAAACTTTTAACGATTGTCTTTCTCTCCTGTAATCCTTCACCATTAATATTAGGCTTACTTATTAAGTTTAATTTATTGGGAGTCAATATTTAATTTAAAAATGTAATGCTTATTAGGGTTTTAATAAATAACATGTAATAACTGCCAATGATATTTTAGCATATAAAACACTTAATTTTTAACATAATTAATTTTTAAAGAAAATGTAATAGAAAAATTACGCTGCATGCAACTCTACACCTTGACCAAGTTTTAGGTCTAATCTTATCTTTGATTCTCTTTGTGTTTCTCATTCCACAGCTTTCTCTCCTTTTTCCTTCCTATTATTTCTTCAGTAAGGTTTACGTGAAAGAAGATGGACTTTCTTCAGGGCTACTGTAACGTGGGGAAAACAACACTGACTAAAGAAAGACAACAAAATATAGTTACTTTTAATATATAGGAAGATATAAAAATGTCTACAAATAAACATTTTTGGGTTTAAACTTTAAAATTCCATTTTTCTATAGGCTGTGATTAATTTTATTATAAATTAACAAGTATTTAAAACATCTGCAGTGCTGCCTGTCCTGGCTTTTGTGATTCAGAAGAGGTTCTGGGGTTTTGGGTTACACACACACACACACACACACACACACATATATATATATAACTGAATCACTTTGCTGTACACCTGAAACCTTGTAAATCAACTATACTTCAATAAAATAAATAAATAAACCAAAAACCAAACCAAACCAAACCCAGATGCAAACAAATGTCCTTAGCAAGAGAGCTCAATTAGTAAATTGTAAATTTTCACTGTCAACTCTAAAAAAATAGAAAAAAATTCCCTGAAAGCATCTGTTAGAATCTTCACGGAACAGTCACTCAGATAACCACAAGTAATGTTAGTTTATCATGCAACCATGTTTTTCAAACTGAGGTCACCACACCTCCGAGGATTACATGAGTTACTGGCCAGAAGTTTATGGGAAGCAACTGAAAAAAAATGTGGCACATCTCCTTAAGTTGTTAATTTGAATTAATGGATTAAACATTATTTTTATATAAAAACCAGTACAGGTCTCTTGAGGAGAATGCAAATTTCTCATGAAATTTTAAAGATAAAAATAACAAGAGACTGCAAAGAAATGTTGAACTTGTGATAAGCTGCTTGGGCTGTGTCCCAGACTGCTAGAAGTACACACAGGATTTTCTTTTCTTTAGTTAAGTGGAAAGGTCAGAGAAGTATTGTATAGGATTCACATAGAAACAAGGACAATAGCAAGAGGTGCACAACAAAATGTTGGAGATTGGAATGTTGTTCAATGAACAGAGTGAGCTAAAAAGAAAAATCCAGGATGGCTCTAGCAAATGAATTATCTTGACATCACCTCAGCAGGTGAATGCTTCATCCTCTGCCCTTAAGATAACTCTGTCTAGGGTCTACATGACTGCTTCGACAGTTCTTACTGCCACCAGCCAACCACGCTCTCCATTCCTTTATATATCTTTTGCTTTCTTCTTTCTTATTGTGTTTGCCTTCTAATAATTTTAGTATATCCAGTAGTCTTTCACATCCTTTCCAGCCTACTCTCTTTCTGGGTATCTTTTCTTCTGCTCCATCTTTCAAATGCTCAAACCAATTTGTATATTACATGTAAAACTCTCCAAAGAGGGAAGGTAATTCCTTCATTTAATCACCATTATCCCTATTTTGATATAAATTTTGTGCCAAGCTGCCTCATAGAGCACCAGCCAGCCTACATGTTGTTTGCCCTTGAGTTCAGTTCCCACTCCTGGGGAGGTTGGCTGTTGTTGTGTCAGAGGAGTACCACAGCTTAAGGATTAAAATCACATCAGTTGAAGGATTCACCTGGGTCAGGTTTCCTCTGCAGGAGACTGTGGAAGTGTGTCATGGGCACTCTCACTCCTGCCTTCTCCAAAACAGCCCCTCTAAAAGATGTCAGAAATGAATTCCTTTAGAAGGAGGCACAGCTGATATAACAAGATAAAGATCTAAAGCCCTTTCATTGACACCAGAAATCTGGATAGAATTATATAGAAACTTAAAGAACAAAAACTTTGTTTGAAAGGACCACATAGGTAATGCAGGTATTCTTTCTTATCTATTTTTCTTTTTGTTACTTTTTTTTTTTTTTTTTTGTATCTCAGTTACAGAACATTGAGTTGACCATACTCAGTTCCCAGCCCACCATCACTATTGGTCCGAGCAAGGCCTCCCTTTGTTGATTGAGTGATTAATTGGAATCCTCTCCACAGTGTCTCTGACAGACGTTTTAACCTACTTCTGGAACTCACTATCTCTAAAGGGAACAGCTAATACCATATATAGAGCCCTCCAACTCTTAGATAATTCTTTCTTACATTATACCAAAAATAACTTTCCTATAAGTTTGCCCCAATGTTCCCAGGTTTTTCCTGTAGAACCATACAAAAAAAATCCATTCTTTCCTCAACTGATAGCCTTTCAACCCTACAAAGTCAGCTATCATGAAGAAGTAAATTTTCCCTTTTCTATGTGAAACACATTCTATTTCTTAATTGAGTCTTCATATGATGTGGGTTTAAGACACTTTACTACCTAGTCACCTTCCCTTGGACAAACTCTAGTTTGACAATGACTTTTTAAAAAATAGGTATTTAAATATTTTGAAATTGATGTGCTCGGCCAGTGCAAAATATCATGGGTGCAACCCTCCCCCGACTTCCTGAATTTCAGTTTCTATTAATGCATCCTAAAATTTGTATTCATTTTTTAAAAATAATACCATATTTTTGACTCTCATTGAACTTTAAATCTTTTTCAAGTGAACTGCTGTCAATCCAGAGCTTTTCTACCTTGTATTTAAGTAGTTGATTCTTTGAACTTAGATGCAGAACTTAACATTTAACCCTATTAAATTGTATATCGTTAATTCCATTCCACCTTTCTCCTTTGTCAAGGTCTTTTTCAAGTTTGATTCTTTAAAATGGTTTATCCGTTTTTCCTCCCACTTTCAGTCATCTATTAATTTGATAGACAAAATTTATGTTGGAATTCACCTAACTTACTGATTAATATGTTTAGGATTTTAGGAAAGAGGGCAAAGAACGTCAGAGTGGCTCTCAAATTTTAATGTACAAAAGAATTATCTGGGACATTTGTTAAACATGCAGATTACCAAGTCTCATTTATGGAAATTTTGATTCAGTAAGTGTGGGATGGGACTTCACATGTGCATTTCTAACAAGCACCACACGTGATTCTGATGCTTTGGGTCCTAGGCTACACTTCAGAACATATTTAGAAATATCTTTAAGCCTGAGTTGACAGTAATGTGTTCATTCATTCTAATAGGGTGGTTGTCTACCACAGTGCTGAACACATGGTTAATACTGAATGAATGAGTGAAGGGATGAAGGAATGAAGAATGGGAAGGAAAGCTTAGCTGATAACCCAGCTTATATTTTTCCATGTTAATCATGATACCAATATGATTGACTTTTTCAAATACTTTGTTGCAATTAAGTTGTATCTTTGATATTCCCCACTGGGAAAGGTGTATTTTGCATGACTTATTCTTCATAACATATGTAGTCTCCTAATGGTCGTGTCCTTTCTAAGTGCTCACACGTCATGCATTTAATTCCTCTAAAATTTCATTGAGAATTAAAGGGTGTTTTATATTAAAACCCAGAGATCTCCCTCTACTAATTCCTGCTTGACTTATAAGAAATTAGGGTGTGTTTTTAGTGTTTGACTTATTCGTTCCCCTTCAGGCCATGTTGTTCATCTTTTGTTTTAACATCTTTGCAGATATTGGATTGGCCAAAAAGTTAGATGTTACAGAAAAACCCGAACGAACTTTTTGGCCAACTCAACAAAATAAGAACCCAAGTGCCAGACACTTCAGCACGGAGAGGTTTCTTACTTTTCCCCTGAATTTACAGTTTTGAAAACTATCAAAGTCCACAGAAAGACTCAAAGACTAATACAATGTTCTTTACCTAGATCAACAGTTGCTAGCATTTTGCCACATTGGTTTTTTTGTATCTAGTTATAGCTAGATTTCTTTCCCCTGAACCAACTGGTCACCATGTTCCTTTAGTCTCTTTTAGTCTAGAACAACTCCTCTACCCTGTTTTCTGCATTTTGGGGATGGACGTCTGCATTATCTAAGTATGCTTCTTGTTTGTGTTTGTTTGTTTAGTATTTTAAGTGTTGGCTTTCAAATCACAGTTTTATGTATTCAAAAAATAAAATTAGGGCTCCCCTGGTGGTGCAGTGGTTGAGAGTCCGCCTGCCGATGCAAGGGACACGGGTTCGTGCCCCGGTCCGGGAAGATCCCGCATGCTGCGGAGCGGCTGGGCCTGTGAGCCATGGCGTCTGGGCCTGCACGTCCGGAGCCTGTGCTCTGCAGTGGGAGAGGCCACAACAGTGAGAGGCCCGTGTACCGCAAAATAAATAAATAAATAAATAAATAAATAAAAATAAAATTAAAGAATATATTTTTTTAAAGCTAACTTTAAAATTTGTTCCTAAAGGGGGATTGGAGTTGCATATCACAGAATTCACTACAAATTTTAAGGAATCAGATCCTGAGTACAGGAGAGAGGGACAGAAAGCTGGGTGGAAGCATCCTAGACCCTGTGAAATTTAAGAAAGCTTCAGCAAAGCCATTGGGATTTCTCCAGACAAAATCAGCCATCAGATCAGGAAGAGACCTGCCTTAGCATCCCTGACAGCACAAAAGCAAGGATGGATTTCAGATCCCAGCCCTGGGTCTGTGGGAGGAGACCTGAGAGGTGACACAAGGCTGCCACACCAGGGTCATGCCATCTTCTTGGGGTGGTCCTCATTTGATTGATTGCAGGGATCTCAAGGCGAACTGCCCTCTCACCCCAACTCAGGACAGATCTGGAGGGTCCCCACCGAGGCTCTGTCAAGATTTCATCGCAGTTCAATGTCTCACTCTGCTCAGTCCTGCTTCCTTCCTTTAGCTACACCAGTTGAGGATTTTAAGAGCATTCTCTAATAAACCCCATGCTCGCCCATCTCCAAGCATGGCTCCAAGCTTTTATTAGCTATGAATGTATGTAATCCTCAAACACTATGAGGTAGGTGCTATTAGCATCCCTATTTTATATGTGAGAACACTGAGGCATGGAGAGTGGCTAACTGATTATCCAGAGGTACAAAGGCGTGACTCACACACAGGCACCTGACAGCCCTGTCACTCCCTGATCTGCCACAAATGGCTCTCCTCTGTGACAAGAGATGGCTGTTGGCACACACAGTATCCTAGTTCTATCATATTTTCAAGATGCTTCCTAAGCAAAGATGTAGAAAAACTTCCTGCAGATTTAGCAAGGGAGGGGGTTTGTCCTGATCATGTAAGAAAGGCAGGTAAAGGCAGTCTAACCAGTCTAACTGCCTTCCAGAGGGCTTTAGCCCTAACTGGGAGTACACCTCACCCTCTGAGCTGACTCCCTGGAGCTCAGTTTTCCTCTGGTGACATGATACACCTGCCACCCCCACTCTTGCAAAAGGAAAGAATATGCACAGCACAAAAAAATGAAAAGAGAGATAAATAGGCTTCTCTTCCCAGAGACAAGAGGTAGTTAACCTGACCTATTTGGGTACGCATTCAGAGCTTGTATAATGTAGCTTAACCAGCCTATTTAGCATTTATGCAATCTGGTCTGCTTTCAACAAGCTCTTTAAGATGTGACTTACTTAAAAATCTTCATAAATAATGCAAGGTCAAAATAGCCACTTCTATCTATAGGGAGACTCAAGGAATTATCAAGACTACTTTTGCAGTTCACAGTTGGGAAATCTTTCCACTCCAGTGATTTTTTTTTAAGCCCAAAATAGGATGACCAACTGTCCTGCTTTTGCCTGGGCTGAGAGGGTTCCCAGGATGTAATATATTTTCTTTGCTGAAACATGTGAGTTGATCACACTACAATAGACACTTTATGACCCAATACCGTTATGCTACAGGAAATGCCTGCTACTCTATTGCAGATACTTTCTATTATCTCAAAAATATTATATTTTATTATTAAACTAGAAAATTTAGAAACCATGGAAGGAAATAAAAGAGAAACTAAAAACCACACAAGTCCATAATGCAGAGATCACTATTTAAACCTTTTGGCACATTCCATGCATTTTTCTATGTGTGTGTGTGTGTGTGTGTGTGTGTGTGTACATATATTTTACAAATCTAAATTGTGCAGTACAAATAATTCTGTATCCTGGTTTTCACTTAGCATGAGCATTCTACCATATCAGTAAATACTTTTTGAAAAGATCATTGCTAATGGTTGTATAATTTCCACTGAGGATGTGTTATACTTTATTTAACCATTCTCCTATTGTTCAGCATTTAAGCTAATTTTTTTTCTGTTAAAGATAATGTTGCATTGAACATCTTTGGTTTTCTAATGATTTTTTTTGCAAAGGTTTTCAGGAACGAAGTGGGTGAAAAGTTATGGGCTTAGTTAATGCTACTGAATCCTATCTCCAAAATGCTTCCAGAAAAGGTTGTACAACAGCAGTGTTTACACCTGCCCCACTCAACTCCTGCCAGCACCGAGGATTTTTTCAACCTTCATCAATGTTACAGGTTTAAAAAAAGTTACCCTAAACAATCTACATTTCTTTGTTTGTTAATAAAGCTTAAACCTCTTTCATATCCTTCTCATTTGAACTTTTCTGTAAATTGTTTGTTCATATACTTTCTCAGATTTTGTATTTCGTATCTTGCTTCTCAGTTTATATGAATTCCTTACAGTCTAACTATAATAACTCTTTTTATGTCATACTTGTTTCAAATACTTTTCTTGATTAAATGTTAGATAGACATTTTTAAATACCCTTAAAACTTCTCTGGGGCACCTGCCAATTCAGGGGACAGGGGTTTGAGCCCTGGTCTGGGAAGATCCCACATGCTGCGGAGCAACTAAGCCTGTGGGTCACAGCTGTTGAAGCCCGTGCGCCTAGAGCCTGTGCTCTGCAACAAGAGAAGCCACCGCAGTGAGAAGCCCGTGCACTGCAACGAAAAGTAGCCCCCCGCTCGCCGCAACTAGAGAAAGCCCGGGCACAGCAATGAAAACCCAATGCAGCCAAAAATAAATAAAAAAATTTATTTTAAAAAATACCCTTAAAACCTTAGATGTTAATGACAGTGTATCAAACTCTGCACACATGCACGGGCACACATACCACACTGGGAGAGGTCTACGCTTTCCTTTAAAAGTCTATTTTTTTAAACTCTTAGCTCATCAGACTTCAATTATTTTGTGATATTTGAAAAGAATATGTGTAATATATATGTAGTTTTGAAGAAAAATGGTAAAACAAGATCACATGAATTAACCACCCAACCTAAGAACTAAAACATACTAACTACTCAGTGTTCCTCCCTGTGATGGCTAATTTTGTGCGTCAACTTGACTGTGCCCTGGGGTGCCCCAGGTTAAACATTATACCCGAGTATGTCTGTGAAGGTGTTTCTAGATGAGACAGCATTTGAATTGGTGGACTTAGTAGATTGCCCTCTTCTGTGTGGGTGGGAATTATCCAATCTGTTTAGGGCCTGAATAAAACAAAAAAGTGGAGGAAGGAAAAATTTGTCCCCTTTGCTTCCTGCCTGCCCATGGAGCTGGGACATTGGTCTTCTCCTCCCCTTGGACTGGGATTTACCCCATCGGCTCCCCTGGTTCTCAGGCCTTTGGGCTGGAACTATACCACTGACTTTCCTGGGTCTCCAGCTGGCAGATGGCAGATGGCAGATCACAGGACTTCCCAGCTTCCATAATATCATGAGCCAATTCCTTATAATAAATCTCTTCCTATACGTGTATGATTGGTTCTGTTTCTCTGGAGAACCCTGACTAATATGCTCTGCAATCTCAGATTCCTGTCTTTCCCAAGATGTAGCTACCACCTGCTTTTGCCTTTATCATCCCCTTGTTTTTTTTTTAAAAAAACTGTTTGATCCTGTATATGTTTGTACCTCTAACCATATGTTTAGTTTTCATATTTTTGAGCTTTACAAAAATAGATTCATCTTTTAACTTATCTTCTCAGTCTTGCTTTTTTTCCCCATTAAGTACTATATATAAGATTTATCCATCTTTTATGTGAGTATATGATTCATTCATCTTCACCCCTGGATAATATTTCATTTCATGAATTATATATATTATACGTATACCTATACATACAGGTATATACACGGTAGTCAAATGGCTGGGTTGAAGTGTATGTTCATATTCAATTTTATAAGCTATTGCTAAATTGTTTTCCTGTGTGGTTGTACTAATTACATTCCCAACTGAAGAGTATAAGATTCTTGTTGCTTGACTTTCTTGCCAATACTTTGATATTTTCAAGTATTGAAATCTGGTAGCCATTTTTTACTCAGGAGATTTGCACTCACTTTTTAGGCTTATGTGTCCAAGTTCTTAAAGTCTGAAAACTAGTTCTCAAAACAAATCCAACCTCTTTGGATTTGGGCTTCTAGTTTCTCCTTGAGGTCAGTCACCTTGGCATGGTGGCTTTACAGGAAAACCCTTAAAAAGCTGTTCATAATGTGTCTTACTGGATCTAATGTTCAATCCTTCGAAAAAGAGGCTACATCAGTTCAGACAAGTGAACAGCAGATGGAGATAGGGACTGGGAAGACTGGCTGTAACTTTGTTCGGCCCCTGCAACTTTGCAGGGCAGGCATATACGTCATGTCATCTCTCAGCATCCTATCTGCTCACTAGGCAAAATGGAGCTGACCTTCCTCCCTGCCCTGCAGTGAGATTGAAATCCTGTCGTGGAGCACTTTGAAATCTTTGGATGAAAAGCCCGACAGAAGCGCCAAGTGTGATTGTTACCCGTGCCAGCAACACTATAAGACCGCATAAAAATAGGAAGCAAAGAAAATTTCATTTTACAAAAGCGTCAGGGAGAAAATTGGCTGGTCAGAATTTCAGTCCCTGTTTTTGGTTCACATAGACATTGGCTTTTATAAAATTAGAAAAAAAAAATAAATGTACACATTTTTGTCTTTGCCAGGCAGAAACCCTTTGATCATCGCCATCCCTGTGACATCAGGTGAGTCACTGATGCAGAAGGGAGATTAATACACTAGGAGACTCTGTGAAATCACTTCTTCGTAGTTACCCCCCAAATCTCGCCTTTCATTACAAGGCACTAAAGCCATAAAGTCTGAGGTGATGTTATATATATTTATATATGTTATATATATATATATATGATGTTATATATATATATATATATGTGTGTATATATATATATATCCTTCAGCTGAAATGGAGACCTGGCCTCTGCTCAGATGTTCTCAGACGCTCTCAGACCCCTATCCTACCCTTCACATGAGAACATGAGAGATAACAGATTTAAATTCTCATATGGGACCTTTGTAACAAACTTTGATATATTAGGAACACCCAAATAAAGTGAATCATGCCAGTTAATGTGCAGGTTCATTCTAAAAATGACTTAGGCATAATTTTAGTAGCTTAGACCCATCTTTGGTATAATGCTGGAAGAGACTTGTGATGAGCTGTAATCACTTTACTTAAGAATCGGATGGGCTGTGGAGACAGTTCCAAACCACAGAAACAACAATTTCAAACCCTGATCTTGCCACCTATTATGACACTCAGAGAATTTAGAATAGGAGCTTTTGATTCTTCTGCCACGTCTTTATTACCCAAGTTTTTTATATTGGAATTTTAAAAAGTCAAACCCCTACAGGGTGGTTTGGTTGCTGCACCCCACTGAGAAGTTGAGAAGTAAAAGGTTAGAAGGTGTAGCCATGGGTGTAAAGGGGAATGTGAGTGACATGAGTCCACCCACAGCAACTGTTCCATGAAGTTATGAATCATTGTGTTCAGCTCCTAATTTCCACCCAGGAAGGCAAAACTACTGAGCCTATGGAAATGTTTTGTTCAGAATTTCTCAGAGAGAGTGTCCTCACAGTGTTTCGTGGAATAATTTCTATTCTAAATGGCATAATTAAATTATTTCCCTAGAATTGGCATGGTGTGACTTTGGTAGAAACACTTTCCATTAGGAAATAACCCTTACAAAAAAAAATGTCCCCTGTAGCACCCAGTCACCTGGCAATCTCTGTTTATTCTATTCAATAACACATTGAGAAGGGTCATTCGCACTGGATTTTCAATTGCTTACCTGAAGAAATTAGTTGAAAAGTGGAAATCCAACCTGCTGATAGTTTCTTTATCTGCCCACACCTAATAATTGGTTTGACTGATTTTTCTCTTTAAATTGACAGATTATTTATGCCTCTGTGAATTACAATGTTGCAAGGGTCTTCCTTTAAAATATTTTTTTTGGAGGTTAGAACTGTTCATAGTCAGGGTAAAATTCCATTCCCATCTTCATCATTCTTGTTTGTATAATATGAATTTCTAACAATGGCGGACAGTGGATAATTCCACATCCTGGAAGTATCACGTTGATTAAGACAATGGAGCACCTTAGGGAAATGATGGCATGTTAAGGGAAAAAGAATATGAAATTGTATCTGTACCATGATTTCAAATACACACGTTGTGCATATATGAGCATGGACTGAAAAAGGAATATGGGCAGAGGAAAAAGACGGTTGATTAAGATGGTGGGATTATGAAAGTTCCCCCCAGTTGTTTTTAGTTCTCCATTGGCACTCTTACAATATCGCTTGTGTAGTAAGTACAGTTATAAAAGCATTCAGTTGGGTGCAGGAGAAGATACACCATGAACCTAGTAAAGTGTAAGCTGCAGTTCCCCTCACTTACCTGGGCCCAGTGAGAACCTGAGTTGCTGAGCTCTGAAGAGTGTTCCAGGTGGAGAGAAGAGCCGCGTGACAATCAGAAGAATTTCTATGTCAGCATTTCTGGTAAATTGCCTGAAGAGATCTCAGAAGAAAGGGACTTAATTCTCCAGTGCTCCTGAAATTTGTCATGATCTATTTTTTTGTTCAAAGTAAATATTCACTTCCATGCCTAATTTTGTATTTGTAAATCTGCATTTTTTTTCCTTAAAGAGGGCTCTTGTAATTGTATAAGCTTCATGCTTCACAAACCCTTAAGATGCCTTTGATTAGCTGGATCCTCAGAACATTAACTGAGGACCGCCAAGTGTGAAGTCTGCCACCAGAGTCCATCCCTAACTTTTCTTAAGTACCGTTTAGAAAGTGCTGTTGTGTTTGGGTCACCACACTTCTGATTCCACTATGTCTCCTCCTAAGCTGATTTTGGTTCTTATGAATGGGAAAAGCAGCTTGGAAATACCAGCTCAGAATCTCAGGGTAGGAAGGGCCCTACCTGAGGGTCAACTTCAGCCACCGCTCTGCTGCTCCATTCTCCTCTTCAAGGCGTATTCCAGCCTGAGCGTCAACCCCGTGCCAGAGGCAACGCACTACTAAGGCTCTTTTTCTCGCCTTGTGTCAAAACCTGTGGCTGCTGGTATGGTTCTGTTCTCATGGGTTCAGTAGAACAGGTCCAGCCTTTCAGATGACAATGGCAGAGAGCAGGGAAAAGGAAGTAACTCAGTTCTTCCTCAACGTCCCTACTAGGCTCACTGGGAAGGGTTTTAATACAGTGTTGACTTCATCTTCACAGTAACTCTCTGAGTTAGGTATTATTATTATTACCTAGGGTTATTAGATGTAGTAAATATGATAGAGAATGCCCAGTTAAATTCAAATTTCAGATAAAAGCAAGTAATTTTTAATGTAAGTATGTCTCTTCCCCCAAAATGTGAAGTTAACTTGTTCTTGGAGAACTGCTACCAAAATGTCATACATTTTACTGGCAACCTAATTATTATGCCCCTTTTGTAGTTGAGGAAACTAAAGTTCAGAGTCTGGCAAGAAGCAGAGGTGGAATCCAAGCCCAGGTCTTTGGTTTTAAAGCTGTTTTTTTCCCCTTCATCATATGATACAATTATGCAATATCTCCCTCTGACCCACTCCAAGCAAACTGTGGAATTAGTTCTAGAGAGGAACTACCAAAGCTATTAAAACAAATAAGCAAACATGAAACAAAAAAGTAACAAACCAAAAATCAAACATATCTTCAACTAAGAGAAGACAACCCCCAGGAATCTACTGCTCCATTTATTTAACTTTGTGGGCAGAATTCCTGGTGAGAAACCAGCAAGAGCTTTAGCTTGGAGTGAACACTGGGAAGTGTGAGGTGACCCTGAGAAACAGAAGAGAACTGTGGGCTGGAAGCCCCTTCCACACAGAGCTGTTTCCAAGGCCTCTGGAAAGCACCCTCCTTTGTCATGGCAGCGATGGGAAAGGGGAGGTTGGGCCCCTGCTGCACGCCTTTCCACCTGGGTGTCACTGGAACCTGATGTCCTAATCATATTTCCCTGTCACCTCTCAGCACTGATTTACTTTCTCTTCCCATTCTCCATGCGGCAGAACTAATTGGCTGCCTAATTGCCAAAACTAATTGCTGTGACATTCATTGTTCATCTGCTCTCTTCTCTGGCTTGAACTCAGGCAGGTGGCTTACGCAAAGGCAAGGATGGGATTATTTCTGGGTTGCTTTGGGGACAGGGTGCTTCAGAGCAATGTCCCAGCAATTGCTTCTGTCATGTAGGTGGACCAAGGAACCAGCTTCCTTGCTGCAGAGAGGACGATGTTTGTTGACAGAGGTTCACCTTCTTCTGGCTTGAGATGGTGTTGCTCTGACAGATTTTGAGTCCATTAAATTCTATTTCTCAGGGAGTCCTTTTCTCTCATTTAGAGATTAGACTTAGATTTGTTGATTAAAAAATTCAGAGAGATGAGCCTGCCTTTCTCTGGCCACACAGTTAGTTAGAGGCGGAGCTGAATCTGGTGCTGGGACTTCCCAATTCCCACAATGATCTCTACTGCACCCCAACTGGTAAAGATGCACTCAATTTTTCTTTTACATTTGTTTATAGATTTTTATTAAAACACTGTCAAGTAGTTTCCTCATTGGTAGCTGTTAATATTTATAACTGTTTAATAATAATAATATTTATTATTTATAAATAATATTTATAACTGTTAATATTTATTAAGTTTTTATGAATATTAAGCCCTTTCCATGCATTATCTCATTTAATCCTCAAAAACAGCAGCATGAGCAGGTGCTATCAGCATCCTTATCTAACAAATGGGGAAACTGAGGCAGAGGAAGTTTAATAACTTGCTTGGGTTTGATGCCACAGCCCATCCTCTGGCCAACACAGGGTCATGTGCAGGATCCTGATGACAGCTTCTAGATTCTGATAGGTGGAAGAACTTCTGAAGATGGATTGAAGGTTGGAGTGGGAGCAGTTTGAAACTAATCAACCAAATTATGCAAATTAGTATTTAAATTTATTGTTAAGCCAGGAGTCATGACATCCTCTTTCCTCCATATTGCTGAGGTAAACACAAATGGATCACAATCCTGGTTTGGGATGAACTTGAGGAGATCAGGAGGAATTCCTGAGACTTATCGGACAGTGGAAAAGACAGTGTGTTGAGAATCAGAGGCCTGAGGTTGGATTCAGTATCTGCCTCTAGCTAGCTGTGTGGTCCTGGGAAGACCTGGTTGCCTCAGTTTCTTCTTTTGTGAAGTGAAGGGATTAGACTCCATGGTCTAGGAGACCAAAGCTGCTGCCATTCTATGCATCTCGGATAGCATGTCCAAGATGGAAGCACACAATAGCAGAGGCCTGTAATAACTTTCAAGACAGCTCTCCAGTGGCTGGAAATAAAAGTCTTATTGTTTGGTTCTTGATCTTTTCCCCCCTCAGTGACAGGAAGAATAATAAAAGCAATAACACTATTGTGTGAAATAAGAGTTTTCTCATCCAGAAGAGAACTACAACACATACAATAGCAAATTATTTGAAAGCTGAGAAAATAATTATATAATTGATTGAACAGGGTAGGAAAAACGAATTAAGATAAGGGAAAAGGAGTAAGAGTTAAAGAAAATTTTAGAATTTTGTTTGCTAAAAAAGTGTGTATTGTAAGGTGACTAACATATAGAAAGAAAGAACTATTTCAGAGAATTTTTAAAAGGGAAGCCTAAGCACAATTAGAAAAACACGAGGAAAGAAAAAAGAGAAATTTAATTTTATCTGAGGGAAAAAAAAGTTGTGTTCATGAAAAACAGAGATTTTGAAACAAAGACTTCTGTCTTCAGTTGACTTTTTAAAATTCTTCTGGATAATTTTATGAGGCCCTTGTGATCTTGCAACATCTAAATGCCTATTTGAGGGAAAGGTAGTAAGGCATGAATTTAAAAATTAATTTTCACGGTATAGATTTTACAGTAGAATGCTCCTTAGCAGGATGTACCATGGAAACCTGGTAGAAAGACCCCTGGAGAATAGGGCAGAATTCAAGTTCCCAATCTGCTCCTTCCTGCTGTGTGACCTTGGGCAAGTCCCATCCTCTCTCAGGGCTTCAGTGCCCTCCTGTCTGCATGAAGTCATTGGATTGAATGCCTCCAAGGCCCTATTCTGCATGTTTGCATTTCTCATCATAGAACATGGTTAAACAACCATTTTGTAGTCCTTGGTCTATAGGCTACAGACATTAGGGTAAAACCCAGAAAGTCTATTTTTAAAATTCGGAGTGT
Organism: Mesoplodon densirostris; assembly: GCF_025265405.1. Lineage (NCBI taxonomy): Eukaryota > Metazoa > Chordata > Mammalia > Artiodactyla > Ziphiidae > Mesoplodon > Mesoplodon densirostris. Next base: position 55,634,262 of record NC_082665.1, read on the forward strand.
TGGGTCTGGTGAAACATTCATATTTTGGACCAGGAAATTCTGCTGATAGAATGATTCTAGAGCATTCTGCCTGGTTCTCAGGCCAAAGAGGAAGTGAACACAGGCTCTTCTTTTTCCTGTTTCCTTCTTTCCACAGGGGAGTGCGCACACTTTTGTGGGGGAGCCACAGCAGCAAACCATTCAAGAAAGCACTTGAGCAACTCAGTGTGGCCGTAACTACAGTTCCTCCCAGACAACCTCGCTGAGCTGCTTGCGGCTAGGGACGCCATGTGCCCTGCATGGCCATGGGGAGCCAAGTTAGAGCTTCAGCTGCAGCCTGGGAGTGACAGGCAAGAGGCTGCCTTGCGGTGGAGTGGGTGATGGCAGAGCCAGCTATCAAATGGAAACACCTGTCGCAGAGGGTTCTCTGAAGCCTGAGAGATAAATGTCCAGGGCTCTGGCCTCCACCATTGTTCTGGTTAGAATGCACCTATCAGATCACAGTGCCATGAAGGAAACCAAGAAAACCACAACTGTGAGCACTGGCCTGCAGAGATAATGAGCCATTGAAATAGTTCTGAGATGGGAGCCAGAGGGGCTGGGATGGAGGAGAAGTCAGGGAGTGGGAATGGGGAGATAAGGGGGGCCAGACACAGTAGCCTAGGGGCTGGTCTCACTTCAGATACGTGACCTAAGATCTGCGTGTGTGTGTGTCTTTGTGTGTGTGTGTCTTTGTGTGTGTGTGTGTGCATGTGTGGCGGGGTGGGCTGTCACTGGAGGGGGAAGCATGGGGAAAGGGACGGAAAAGAGAGCTATAAAACCATGACAGGATAATAAGCATCTGAAATATTTAATTACTACAAAGTGTTCTGAGGCTTTATCTACAGCCATAGTTTCCGTACCTCAGGTTGTGCCTTGCAGACGGTTGTGAGGTCAATTTGGTCATGCAGGGGTTCTTAACCTGGGTCCATGGACACAGTCCCCCCTCCCCCCAGAGGCACAAGCATAAGATTGTATTTCAGTATAATTGATTTCCTTTATAATCCTATGAGTTTTGTTTTATGCATTAAATAACATTAGCCCAAGAAGGGATCCATGAGCTTCACCACACAGAGTAGAAATGGCACCAAAAAAAAAAGGTTAAAAATCCCAAGGTCAAGATCAATATTTTTAAAAAGTTATTATGATAGACTAGATTAAAATGAAAAAGAACAATTTGAGCTCTGTATGTAATAAGGGTGAGTATTATTTTGTGAAACTTTTGTGTCAGATACATAAATAGGTGTGTGTACAAATACACATATGTATATATATGTATGCATGTGTGTGTTTATATATACACACATTTATTTCTAACTGTAGAGTATGGTCAAAAAAATTGGTAGCCACCGATCTATTGGCTTCTAGACATTAGGGTAAAAACTTAAAAATCCCATTTAAAAATGATGGGTGCAGAATGTGGTAACATATTCATATTTTGGATGCAGACATTTGACATTGTACATCCAACCCCTTGGTGGATGGTCAGCAGCTGGCCCTGACCACGGCTTGTAATGCACAGCTACATCTCTTTCTGCCTTGTTGAGGCCTGAGTTAATCTGAAATGATGAAACCTCTCAGAGACACATGTTGATTCCTGTGGCTACAAGGCACCAAGAAGTGTTAGAAGCAGAGGTATTATATTATTTCCTGAGAAGTGTGTCTTCCTGTTATTTCTGCCAGGAAGTTTGTTCTTTCCTGCCAAAACACCAAAGCCATCTGAAGACACAGAGAGAGTGGCTCCCACTGAGGGTGACAGCATAAAAGGAAATGTGAAAGTGAAGACAGAGAAATAGGGGGCAGAGAGGTGAGCTGTGGCAAATGTTCAGGAAAAGGGGAGTAGGGTCATCAAGGAGAGAAAGGCAAAGAGAAAAACAGCAAGTGTATAAGGCAAGGAGCGGGCCAGCTGACCCACAGCATAGTAAAAAGCTGTCGCTCTAGTCTGTTAGCCCCCTGCAGGATTCACAGCTTCAAGGATGGTGAAACTAAAAGAAAGAAAAGGCAGTTCAGCAGGAAAGATCAACAAAGACAAATCCTGGGACTAGACCAAACTGGGACTACACTTGAACCAAGCCAGAGATATGGCCTCCCCTGTTAGCTAATGCTAACTTGTTAGCATTTTAAAAATGAAACTCATTTTTACTTGGTTAGCGTAGAAAATGTAAGCTTCACCAGAGCAGGTGGACTTTGTCCACCTCATTTCCTAGATCAGCACTAGTGTCCTGGTAAAGGCACAATCAATATTTGTAAAGGAATATTAATTGATCAGCCGGTAGTTGCTATTTAAGATTACTTGGAATAATAATAATAGTGATGACTAAAATGTATGCAGTGCTTAATAGTTTAGAAATCAATTTCATGGATATTATTTCATTCAATCCTCACACAGTCCCATCAGTTTTCACCACTAGCAACCTCATTTTAAAGATAAGGACACTATGGGCTTCCCTGGTGGCGCAGTGGTTGAGAGCCCACCTGCCGATGCAGGGGACACGGGTTCGTGCCCTGGTCCGGGAAGATCCCACATGCCGCGGAGCGGCTGGGCCCGTGAGCCATGGCCGTTGAGCCTGCGCGTCCAGAACCTGTGCTCCACAACCAGAGAGGCCACAACAGCGCGAGGCCCACATACCGCAAAAAAAAAAAAAAAAAGATAAGGATACTAGTTTAATGCCATTCGATGATAAGTGTCTGGGATTTTAATCCATACTCTCCGATGTCAAAGCCGATACAGCACTTTGCCTCTTTTGGAATGTTGTACACTTAATGTAAAAGCCTTGTAAATGTAAGTAGCCATATCCATAGTAGGTATGTGTGTAAGTTTGGGTCCTCCAGGAAGCTGACACTCTGATGGAGTGTGGCAGGAGGAGGAGGAAGTACCACGTGTGAAAGATAAAGAAGGAGGGAGCGGGATGGGGCAGGGATGCTGATCTTGCATCCCTCCCTGTGAGAAAAGAGCTGGAAGGAAGCAGACTCAAGCTGGGAGTGCTACAGATCTGATGAAGTCTTAACCAATATGAGGGGCATCCCTGAGCAAAGATTACCTGTAGTGGAGCCCCACATTGGATAGAAATGGCCAGGCTCTGACCCCTCACCTTGCTCATCAATGTCTGGGTCTGCCCAGGAAGCATGTGTCCTTGGCTTGAAGGTCGAGGTGGATTCTGCAGGCACTGCAGCTGGATGTTATCAGCTAACTGCTCTTCTTATAGCTGAGTGACAAGTTCTTTCTCAAGAGGAGAGGCAAGTGGTGCACCCCAATGGTCATTACAGCAAATATTGAACGTTAGTTAAGATATGACATTTTCTCTACAATTACAGTTTAAGTACGCTAGCTGGATATTGTTTTATGTAGAATACTTTGACTTTCTAGTTAGTAAACTATGGCCTGCGTAAGGACTAAATGTCTCAGTTTGAAAATACTAAATTCCTGCCCACAGGGTTAAGAGAAGAAAAGGGATTAAACTAGGTTGAGCAATTAAAACCTGATACACTGGGTCAGGTCAACTGTTACAAAAACAGGGTGCTGCCACTCCATTTTCTTTCTTTCTTTTTTTTTTTTTTTGTGGTACACGGGCCTCTCACTGTTGTGGCCTCTCCGTTGCAGAGCACAGGCTCTGGACGCGCAGGCTCAGCGGCCATGGCTCACGGGCCCAGCCGCTCCGCGGCATGTGGGATCTTCCCGGACCGGGGCACGAACCCATGTCCCCTGCATCGGCAGGCGGACTCTCAACCACTGTGCCACCAGGGAAGCCCTGCCACTCCAGTTTTCACATTCATGGGGCCTTGGCCTATTGATCACAACACTCTTCTTCATGAGTTGTGTTGTCTGCCTCAAAATTATTCTCAGCATAGTGATCCAGACAGCCACTGCCAATTTATCAATTTTGGCATCTGAGATGAAACCAATTTATCAACCCAGCACTAGGTAATAGGGACAAATATGGGTCTTTGAGCAGGTGTGTCTGCACACATGTGTGTATGTGAGTGCTAGGGAGAGCAAAGAGTTGAGGGAGATGTAACAAAAATGAACACTTGAACCTTTTTATTAGTTAGGGACATATGTGAGTGCTAGGGAGAGCAAAGAGTTGAGGGAGATGTAACAAAAATGAACACTTGAACCTTTTTATTAGTTAGGGACATAAGTTTCAAATACTTTTTAAAAAACATTTTTATTGAAGTATAATTAATTTACAATGTTGTGTTAGTTTAAAAACACGTTTAAAACTTTTTTAAAAGTCTGAACCCAGGATACTTTGTCCCCTCCAGAAGCAGTGTTATAAATAAGAATTATACACAAAAGTCGGCACCTAAATTGCTACTTTCCTATACATAAGTATTAATAGAGATGCTTTTGGATCCTAACAAAAAACTCAACACTCATTGACCTTATCGAATTCTTTTTCTCCCATAGTAAGAAATTTGTACATAGGCAACTGCCAGCATGAGTTCAAGGTTTTAACAATGCATCCCTGTGTTTCTGTTGCTACTTTCCTCATAGTTACAGAATGGTTGTTTTTGTTCCAAATGTTGCTTTCAATGCCAGAAGAATTTGGAAGTGGGTTTGCCCTGTAAAGAACGAGCTCTCTATGAAACCTCCCCTAGAAGACTTCCATTTACATCTCATGGGCCAGACAGGATCACCGACTATCTCTAGCTTCAAGAAGAATGGGGAAAGCACATGTTTTGTTTTTCAGCCTCGCTAGTGGGAGGTGGAAAAAGACAAGGGACTGGGAGCAGCTCATCAACAGCTAACCAGTTATGAATGACACACCTAGAGGATAGTAATAATTGAATTCTACAGGTTAAAGTGACTCTCAGACATTCTTGAGCACAGGTGGAAAATACCATTTACTATTCTACTCATTTCCACTTTCCAAATGAAGACCATGTACAAGTACATTTGTTGGATGAGGGTGGATTCTACATATATGTGCGTTAGCAAAATAAATGCTTATTTTGCTCTTCAAAGAACCTATGTCTTAAAATCAAGTCATTAGGTAATTTTGAGCCCCAATATTATGGATACATCACTACTCACCATAGGATTAATGCAACAACTCACTGCAAACTAAAACAAGAATTCTAAAATTAAAGTAACAATGAATTGTAATTAAAGGTAACAGTAACTTCAACAGAAGCTGAAGTCTCCCTCCCACTCATGATAACAGCACTAAAAATGTAGAGCATATTTACTCAAAATTACAGAAGTTCCAAACTATCTCCATGCCTTTAAGGAGGTCACATGTCAAAGATGACAATCCTTTGGTGCTATTCAATCTTCTTAGTAGAATGTAGAATTAAGTCCTTGGTAAACTCTAATACTGTGTTATTTTAGATCACAATACCATATTTTAGTAATCCTTAGTAACATACTTTGTTGGTTATTAGAAAGAAGCTCTCATTATATTTAAAAAAATAAAATCTAAGGCATTGTATAACATGTGTGTCATTTACTTCCAAGAACTGGAGGAAGGAAATTTTGGGTCCAGTTTTGGATAATACATTGAACGCTATTTTAAAGAATCATGATGCGGTAGAAGACAGAACTGGTTTGAAGTCAGCTCCAAGATTTGAATTTTCATTCCACCTCTGACTACTTGGGGCAAGTCTCTTAACCTCTCTAAAGCCCACTTTCCTCATCAGTAGACCAACTACGAATACAGAAACTCTACCAACAATCAAGTTGCAAGTGAATCCATTTGTTGGAAAGTCCAAAGTGACTAAACTTGCAGTCCCAAGTGCATTTCCAGAAATAGGAGCATGAATCAGTTTTGTAAACTTTTAACTAAGGCTAGCTGTCTTATTCATACATGTGCTATGTCGTGAATGCCTAGCTGAGACAATAGAGCTTGGCACACAGATAATAGAGCTTGACACACACAAAATATTGAATAAATATTTTTTGAATGATTGAATGACCTATTTTCTCCACATCATCCTTGTTTGTGTCTACTGGAAGTCTATGCAGGCAGATAACTGCTCTCCTTGGGAATCTACCAGGGTCCTGAGCTGTCCCTTAGCAGCTAGTCCCCATCTCACCACCTCCCCCCTTGGGTGGATGTAAGGCAGATTGGAAGAGACTTTCTCTTTGGTTAGAGACAAGAGTTTCAGGACTAGGGCCCCATCAGCTAATCCTTAAACTTCTCCAATGCCTAGAATTAACCCAAGGCTCCTACCCACCCCGTGTCTAGCCACGCACTCAAATCGTGTTCCACTGTGTCCCTCTTCCCTTCTCTTGATGATATTGTCCATTGGAACAAGCACAGCATCTTTATATGTTACACGATTTGCTCTTTGTCCTTCAGAATCATTTCTACTCTTGAATACTTCACTCTATATTCACATGAAACATTCCTATTTTTCTCACCACTTTAAAAATTTAAAAACCTCTTCTGTTTCCATGGTGATTGTATATCTTGCAAAGACTTTTAACACTCTCAGTGCTCTTGGACTTACTGGACCTGATGTGGTTAATAATGTTCGGGGAAAATGTCTTAAACACAAACACAGCAAGATGCACTGATGGTAAGTCATTCAGTTTTAGAGTCCAAAAGGCAGCAGCCCACATTCCAACATCATCTGCTGGTACCATGCAGTGTGTTCTCCCGGGAGAGTTTTGTTTTTATCTGTGCACATCCATAGGTTGAAAGTCGGCAAGCAGAAGAGTGACTGTAACTAACCTACTTTCTTCACAGTTTTGTTGTGGGAATAAAGTGAAATTGAAACCGTGAAATGTTATTCAGAGCTTTGTTATCATTTCCATGAAACATGCCCCATTTCTGCACTTCCATGTTGGGACACCAGGGGCAGATCTTTGTCCCACAGCAAAAGTGGGAACTCCAAGCTCAATCCCTCTTTATTTCTAACATACGAGCATGTGCTCAGTCATCTTCAATTCTCATTTTTATTTTCTTTTCCTTTCTCTTTCTTCTCTCTCTCTCTGTCTCTTTTACCTTCTTTTGTCTTTATGATATTTCAAGTTAAAGAACATTGTTGATGCAGTTACAGATCAATATCTATGGACCAGGTGGACCAATAAAGAAGTTAGTATATAAAGTGGCTGAAACCCAGTAAAAATATCTAGCTTCTACATGTCTATTTCAATCTGAGGGTGGTACATGTTTTATTTACACACACACGTACACACACATGCAGTCTCACTTAATTCTCCTAACAGCACAACTCTATAATAATGTTATGCCCAATTTTTGGATGAATAAACAAATTAGATAAGTTGCTTAATACACACACGCACACACACACCCCACTATCAGCAAGAGAGGTAGGGTTCCTGGTTTGCAGAGTTTTCATCCTCTACAGCAGGAAGGGAAATAGAGACAAAATTCCTATTTGCGGATAACTTGCAAACTCTCTTCATTTTCACAAGGAAACAGTTCCTATTATTTACTTAATGGAAGAAGGCAAATCATTTGATAAATGTTTGAATTGGACTAAAGACGGGCACAGATTGAGATTAGGGGGAAGGATTTTAATTACATCCCAGAGCACCAATATAAATTATGTTGCAGTTATGTTTAACTGAAAGTTTTTCTAAATAATAAAGAGGAGACTCACTGGCATTTCTGAAATGCTATAGGAATGAGGAAGTGGAGATGCCAGCTCATGTTCATGTAATGTAATCACATAATGAACGACCAATTTTTATGTTAAGTTATAGAATCACACAGTTATAAACAATTTACATAGAAGGAGGGGGTCATAGAGATAACCTACAGGAAAACAAGATGGATTTTTCCAGCCAAACTTGTCTTGGATCACAACTACCTTAGACATATTGTTAGATTTTATAAAGATGTTTTTCCTCTCACACTTCACTTTCACTATCTAGAAGCCAAGTTGAGGCATTTTCCTTGATGAGGGGGACTTGTAAGGACTAGCTCAAGAGTGGAGTGGGCTTTAGGCAAAGCTAAATGCAGGGAAAATTACTGCTGTCGCTGCACCTAGTTTCAGTGTCTTGAGCCCAAGCCCTATCCTCATTCCCTCCCAAGCACCTCGAATTCCTGCAGACACAAAATCCACCACAGAAGCGGCTCCCTGCTCTTTTTAACAGTGCCCTGGGCTTAATTTCTCTTTGCCACCATCCAAAATTTAACAGTTCAAATATTTATTTCTTCAGGGCCTCAGTTTGTGAACATTAATTGGTACTAATACCCATAGTTCTTATGATGTAAAAGTATTTTTCTTCTCAGTACATAGTTTGCATTTTAACAAGGGTAAAAACAAATGCCTTAGTTCAAAAGACTGGCATCATAGGGTTGTTAAAATCTCACTTCCTCCAGGAAGTATCTCCTGTCTCCCTTCATCTCCACAGGTTAAAATGTTATAGAAAGGCTCCCGAGCAAAGTGTACTTTTCCTGCCATGGCACTGAGCACCAATTACTGTGATCACTGTTTAACTGGCCCCCTTCTGGACCCACTGTGCGTTCTGTGTGCATTGCAGCCTCATATATATTCATATACATATACTGCTCTATGAGTTCCCACCATCTAGTTCTGTGATGAAATACTTGGAGGACCTCAATAAATACTTGTGGACTGAAGAATGAATGAAGTGCTGAGGATTTCAGAAGCTATAGAAAAGTGAGGGGAGAGGAGAGCAGCATTTTCGAGGCCAGATGGTTTTTGTTTATGCTTCCTACTTAGTTATTTTATGAGGCTAGAAGGCCCTGCTGACAAACCTCAGAAAATGGCCCTTGAAGATAACAGACACAGATTTCAATATCACTTTATGTGCTTTAGAAGCCCACTCCGCATTGGATGTAAATGGTTAGTTAAGGGGTGCAGCCTTGATCTGTTACAGCCAGAGGTACTGTTCATATACAGAAATTATACAGAAAAAGTCATGGCATCCACATTTTACTCAATGAGGGACTTCATTGGTCAGGTTGAAACCAACATGAAAATTACCCCTTCCACCAACAGGAGCAGAGAATGAGAAGAAAAACGAAAGTAAAATCTCCCCAGTATGACCTAGAAGACAGTAGGCCCTCCTTATCTGCTGTTTTGCTTTCTGAAATTTCAATTATCCACAGTCAACTTTGGTCAGAAAAGATTAGATGGAAAATTCCAGAAATGAACATTTCATAAGTTTTAAGTTGCACGCTGTTCTGAGTAGCATGATGACATCGCGCTCTGTCCCTCCCGGGACGTGAATCATTCCTTTGTCCAGTGTATTCCACCAGGTAGTCACCTAGGTTATCAGATAACTATTGCGGTATCACGTTACTTATTGTCAAGTAACCCTTATTTTACTTAATAATGGCCCCAAAGCACCAAAGTAGTGATGCTGGCAATTCAGATATGCCAAAGAGAAGCCATAAAGTGCTATCCAAATTTAATGTAAAGGTGAAAGTTCTCAACTTAATAAGAAAAAAAAAAATCATGTGCTGTGGTTACTAAGGTCTATGGTAAGAATGAATCTTCTCTTTGTAGAATTGGAAGAGGGAAAAAGAAATTCACATTCACCACATTAAGTGATAAGTGCTTAGTTAAGATGGAAACAGTATTAAATCTGTAAAATAAGATATTTTGAGAGAGAGAGACCATATTCACCTAACTTTTATTACGGTATATCATTATAATTATTCTATTTTATTATGAGTTGTTGCTAATCTCTTATTGTGCCTAATTTATAAATTAAACTTCATCATAGGTATGTATGTATAGGAAAAAAACTTAATATACATAGAGTTTGATACTGTCTGTGGTTTCAGGCATCCACTGGGAGGTTGTGAAACGTATCCCCTGTGGAAAAGGGCAGGGGGCTCCTCTGGCGGGATAACAAAGAGAAAAAAGCTTTGAGGGAAACAAAAATAAAAAGAGGAGTATTTCAATGATATCCCAAGTAAATAGTGGCTAGCATTTTGATTCAGTCTCTGGAGAGTATGAGACCTTCCTTAGCAATACAGTGATAAGAGCTCTTCTCAAAGTAAAGCAAACGTGGAGCAAGTGAATGAGAAAATAGTGAGAACAGGGGCCAGCTAGACCGCAGCCTCTCAGAGCAGGTGGGGAAGGCTTGGCTGAAAAAGGAGGAAAGGAAAGTTTATCCTAGACCAGAGGCTACTCTATTTGTCTTTCCCGTGGGAGTCTTCTTCAGTTCTCAGTGAGGAGGAATTGGGAGTTATATCAGAACTCCACTGTATGGAACATACAGTTTTTTAGTACAGCTATGGCTAAGTCAACTGCATGTAGCTCTCAGTAATATGGCATTTCAGTCATTTTCAATTCTTCTTTTTCTTTTTCCTTTCTCTCTCTCTGTCTCTTTCACTTCCCTTTGCATTTATGATATTTCAAGCTAAAGAACCTCTCTGATGCTATGATAGATAAGTATATGTGGACCAGGTGGACCAATAAAGAAGTTAATATATAAAGCAGCCAAAGCACAGTAAAAGCATCTAACTTCTACATGTTTAACATCTAACAAAACATGTGACATGTTTTGTTTATATACACACACAATCTCATTTAATTCTCCCAACAGCACTACTCTATAATAATTTTATACCTATTTAAAAACAATTTTTATTGAAGTATAGTTGATGTACAATATTATATGTTACAGGAGTACAGTATAGTGATTCACAATTTTTAAAAGTTATATTGCATTTATAGTTATAAGATACTGTCTATATTCCTCATGTTGTACAATATATTCTTATAGCTTATTTTATACCTAATTGTTTGTACCTCTTAATCTCCTACTCCTATGTTGCCCCTCTCCTGTTCCCTCTCCCCACTGGTAACCACTAGTTTGTTCTCTATATCTGTGCATCAGCCTCTTTTTATTGTTATATTCACTAGTTGTATTTTTTAGAATCTATTCCATTTGGAATCTAAAAAATGCCTATGTTAAGATGAATAAACAAATCAGGTAAGTTAAGTAGCTGGGTCAATAATAGAATGTGGAGCATGAATTCAAAGCCAAATTGTCTGGCTCCAAAGCCTTTATTCTTTTCCCTGCCTATCTTGGGAGATAACATGTACAAAGTAGGACCAAATCAGTGTTGCAATTATTGCTTAGCTTAGATAAAGATGTAACATCCTCCTTCATAGGGAATACATTTCCCTAGTCTTGAAGACGAAACTGCTTTAAAGCTACAAGATACAACTGAAGATTCAGAAGCTATCCATGCACAAGTTTTTTTTTGTTTTTTGTTTTACGCTAAAGCATTTTATGTATTTCATTTATTTATTTTTATTTATTTAGTTTTTTACATCTTTATTGGAGTATAATTGCTTTACAATGGTGTGTTAGTTTCTGCTTTATAACAAAGTGAATCAGTTATACATATACATATGTTCCCATATCTCTTCCCTCTTGCGACTCCCTCCCTCCCACCCTCCCTATCCCACCCCTCTAGGTGGTCACAAAGCACCAAGCTGATCTCCCTGTGCTATGCGGCTGCTTCCCACTAGTTATCTATTTTACGTTTGGTAGTGTATATATGTCCATGCCACTCTCTCGCTTTGTCGCAGCTTACCCTTCCCCCTCCCCATGTCCTCAAATCCATTCTCTAGTAGGTCTGTGTCTTTATTCCTGTCTTACCCCTAGGTTCTTCATGACATTTTTTTTTCTTAAATTCCATATATATGTGTTAGCATACGGTATTTGTCTTTCTCTTTCTGACTTACTTCACTCTGTATGACAGACTCTAGGTCCATCCACCTCATTACAAATAGCTCAATTTCGTTTCTTTTTATGCATGCACAAGTTTTTAAACACAGCATCTTCATGGTTTCCTTCTTCCTTTAGCCTAGGTCAGTGGACAAAATGGCCATGTTCCTAGCGTAGAGATCTCATCCATTGTACATGTTCCTGAATAGGTGCCTGAGGCTCCAAGGCTTAGGGGAGTCCCTCCAGGATCCTGCACACCTTCCACAGGGCACCCAGATGAGTGGCATGCCCTGGCACCGGTTCAGGATCTACCACTTCTACTTCTCCCTATTTGACTTACAGTATGACCTAGTACAGGATCAGAATGTTGATATATTTTAATTTGCTCATATGCCAAATTGCAGTGTTTATATTTGCAACTCTGAAAGTTGATGGGGAGAATAAATAGAATTGGAATTCATCAATATGAACACCATGAAGTACTTTGAGCTTCGCTAAAAGGGGAGATACACAAGACATTACATTGAGAAATTGTTTAGGAACAGCAAGTGGAGAGAAGCAACATTTTATTTTTAAAAAAGCCCACATCACAACCCTTTCATTATGTGCAGCACACAATTTAACAGGTGTGTGATTTATTCATTTATTCACAGACTCATGGACAAACCATTCCATCACAGCACTATTGTCTGTGAAGCAAAACACATTTACAACAAACTGTACCAGCTTCTTCAGAGACACTGAATTAGCTGATCTCTAGAAATCCTTTGCTGCCAGTTGAAAAGAGGGTTAATAATCACCAAAATGGTGAAAATGAATAATTAAACTTGACCTCAATAAACTCTTTTCCATCCTGGGATTTCTGGGTCATCAATAACCAGTGCTTGATATGAAAGGAAAAAATCTTTTGGTGTATTATTTCCACTGGAGAAATAATGAAAAATAACAATTTCTTTACATGCTTCCGGAATGGTCAATGACCCTGGTGGGAAATGTTCTATAGCCTTGCCCTTCCCACCTTCCTCAGTTCTTCTCTTGGAGGAAGATGGTCTTTGATTGGCGAGACTAGGGAAAGCGCCCCACCTACTTGCCACATTTCCTTACTGGGCAAAGTTAAGTGTTGATAGGTCACTGTTCTTTTTCTCCTGGTTTCTTAGACCCAAGTGCTCCTAGGAGCTACACGTGCCTATCTCAAGTCTCCAAGAGGTTAACTTGTCACTGATGGGTCCAGCTAAGTGACTTGTTCTTGCTTCTCCACTTGCAGGTGGGTAATAAGTCATGGTCCAGTGGATCCCCAGGTATAGATACTGAGCAGAGAACTAGTAGGTCCGGGCTGAACTTCCGCGCAGGTTAACAAAGCGCCCTGTGTTTTCTGGCCCTATCAGAAAACTGATCCTGTGCTTGGACGTCACAGTGTTACCCTATCCGGCTTTACCGCTGGTAAAGCTGATGCTGTGCTTTGGTTCTCCAGTTGCTCCTTTTGCCAAGTTCTTAACTGCATGGAATTGGAAGGTGAGGATTGGATGAGTGATTTTTACCCTGCCCCCAAACTCCAATAGAACTGGGAGGATCCCTGAAGAGAGGCAGGGCAGCAAGGAGCTGGGAGGGGAGGATATCGTGGAGGAATATGTATGCCTGTGGGGGTGTGTGGAGAGATAGCTACCTTTCACTTTCTGCCTGCCTTTAATACATCACAGTGCCCTCATATAAAAAACTGAAAGGCTATGTTCAAAAACGATCCCGGGGACTAGAATGCTGTTGGCACAGTTTGGAACACGCAATCGATAAGTAAACAGACCATGTCAGCCTGAAGAACTTTCAGAACAACATTTCTACTCAGGAAAAAATAAATAAATAAATAAATAAAGGTAGATTTAGTCTATTTAAATATTCCCCAAGATCTCTGTTAAATTTCAGGTAATAATGGTTCTTCCTTTGAACCTCATTGCATGTTTGCCTTTGACTGAAAATAGCCTGGGCTAGACACCGTTTGATATTCACCCTGTGACTATTTTAGTATTGGGGCTGGACCAGAAGAAATTCATGCTCACTGAAATGATTTTCACTTACTGAAACGAATTCACTTTTTTCTTCCTTCAGCAATTCATCAATCTAAGGGGAGAAACAGAAGCTATCATAATAATGAGAATAGACTTCTAGGAGCAGCAGCCAATATCAATACTTTAATAATGCAAATTCGATTGCTATATATTTGGTTTCAATCCAAATTTACTTTTAATTAAGTTTTTTTGCCATTGCATGATCCTCTCTCTCTACACACACACAAGCTTTATATATATATATATATATATATATATATATATATATATATTTTATACTACAGGTATCACATTTGACCAGATCCTATTGTCTCTGGACAACATTAATAATGACATGGAGGATATCACTATTATCATCATCATTATCAGCATCTTGATAAACATTTTTAGAACTTTTTTTTTTTTTTTTTTTTTTTTTAGCGGTATGCAGGCCTCTCACTGCCGCGGCCTCTCCCGTTGCGGAGCACAGGCTCCGGACGCGCAGGCTCAGTGGCCATGGCTTACGGGCCCAGCCGCTCCGCGGCATGTGGGATCTTGCCGGACCGGGGCACGAACCCGTGTCCCCTGCATCGGCAGGCGGACTCTCAACCACTGTGCCACCAGGGAAGCCCTAGAACATTTTGAATGTGGCTGTGAACTGTGTTTTGGATAAAGTAAATACCTCCTGTACAATATATCCCAAAACAAGAACAATAATTGAAAATTGTAGAGAATGTTTTTTAAAGTAACATATTAACATAATATATAAGTATCAAAATTTCATAATGTGTCATGGCTTAACTTATATAACACAGGACACTCTTAAACTAGAAGAGCTACCAAATTCTATTATTTCATTGTTTATGTATAGAAAAATTTTAACTATTTTTAGGGTAAGTGGTTGTGAGCAGCAGGCATCTATCTATCTAAGAATGGTATGAAATCCTGTGGCTTCTCCCATCTTGTCCCTCTATCTTCAGTAAGATGCTCTGGGCATTCCATAGTTAGCAGGCATTTCCCAGTCTCTCGCTCCTTCATTTCTGACCTGTTCCTGGGCTATTTCCAGCCTGTTCCTGACTCTGCTTTATTGTCCCCTACTCTCTATCTCCTTTTATTCCTCGAACCAGGCCTTTGATTTTGGGTTCCCTTCAAGGACTCTTGCCTCCCTTTCTATCTGCTTGAAAAGGGATAACCCACCCTAGCAGACTCCAGATACAGCTGCTGACCTAGATTCTCTGGTGGGTGGATTTGGACAGCACAGATTCAGACTGTAACGCGGTTGTGCTTCATCCTTCTTTATCCAGTCATTAAACATTGGATTTCCACAAGGCTTAGCCCTGGGCGGAAGAAGGAAAGTCTACACTGGTTTATAAAATAGTTGCTGGATTCTGAGAACCATGCTAAGAGTTTTAAATTCCTCATGCCATTTCATATACACAACAGTGTTATAAGGTAGGAAATATTATTGTCTCTGTTTTATAGATAGGAAAATTTGGTATTGTCTCTGTTTTATAGAGAGGAAAATTTGGTTTAGAGTATTTGAGTCATTTCCTCATGGGTGCACAGTTAGGAAGAAACTGAGCTGGGCTGCAAATCCAGGCAGTTTTACTCCAGGACCCCTGCCCTCAACCACCACTCTGTATTGCATGGGTTATATGGAATCTCTAAGTGATCTCATCCACACTTGTGCAATTGCCATCAAAGCATGATGACTCCTGAACTTCAGGTCCCTCCTCCAGATCTCCATTTGGATGTCTCAGAAATACTTCAAGCTAAGCATATCCAAAAGTTAACATAATTATTTCCCCCTCCAAACCCAGTCCTCTTAAGTGTTCCCTCCATCGGTGAAAGAGAGTCCTCCATTTAGTGGTATGAGCCAGACACCTAGGCATAATTCCTGACTCATCACTCTCCTCTCCTTTAATCCTGTATCCAATCCATTATTAAGTCCTGTCACTGATACCTCTGAAATGTGTCTCCAAGCAGTCTTCTTCTCCCCATCTCCACTGCCACCCGCTTTGCCCAACCCACGGTTATCATTCATCTGACCTGGTGCCATAGACCCCTGAGTGGTGTTCTCACTTCCAACCTTGGCCCTCTTCATCTGTTCTTGACCCTGCAGTATAAGAGGCCTTTTTAAAATGCAAACTGACCATATCATCCCCTGCCTCACATGGTTCTCATTGTTCTTAGATAAAGAACTGTTGACTTAGCAGGACCAGCAAGGCCCTGCAAAGTCTGACCTCTGCCTGTAGCTCCAGCCTCATGCGAATCTCTCTTCTCTCTTTATTCAGAGCACTGTTAACATGCTGTTTCCTCTGTCTGAAATGCTCTCCCCACCAAGTCTGATTAACTTGCTCATTCTTCAGTTCTTAGACATGTCACTTCTGCAGGGACACCTTCTTGCCGCACCACCCCCGACCTTCCCAGACTAGGACCGGTCCTCCTGTAATATATCTTTATAACACCCTGAACCTCACTGTCATAACACTTAGCTCTGTTTGCAATAATGCTTTTTTTATGCGATTATTTACTCAACGACTCTCTTCCCTGTGGGAATATAAACTCTCTAAGGGCAGGGACCAAGTCAGTTTTTGCTGAACATTGTATCCCCTGCAGGCATTGATAAATATTCATGGAATGAATCCAAGCTGACTTTTAAAACACAGCAGAATTAATTTTAAATGCAACAGATTAAATGGCAAGAACTAAATCTCTGTTGAGTGATAGAGAATATAGTCAATTTTAAGGTCGTTAAAAGTTTTTGACTCAAAACTCTCTTCTGTTGTAAGCCTCTTACCACACTCTGAATTGTATAATCCTTTTAATTTTCTCAGTGACATATGACAAAAGGGTATGATCTAATCTTTTCCATCCTTGGGTCTTGAAACTTGGCCTCACTGCAGTGTGTGGCAGCCACAGGGTGCTGCTTTGGGATACTGGCTTGGCTGCCCCCCTTTCCACCACACTCACTACACTTCCCTGCATCTTCAACCATTTGGGCTTCCCAGCTACCCTGCCTTCAAGTCAGAGCCTGTTGCTGGCCCTTGGTTGGGGTGATTCTTAGGCTCTATTTTTTGCTCCACCCTTGGGTTTTGTGTCCCTACAGCTTCAGCAGAAGTGGGGAGTGCAGGGCTGGGGATGGAAGGAAGAGAGGATGGCAGTGGGGATACTGATGGTTGGGCTCATTCCAGGGGCCTGGCAGGACGGAAATTTGTAAAGGTCTGACCTAGAATCCAAACAGTCTAGAAGAAAGAACAGGAAGTGTTGAGAATTGCACGAAAAGATGAGATACTAATAGGATTCAATATTTTCAGTGTGCTTTGGGGGAATGATTAACTGCCAGGTCTTCTAACTCTAAATCTCTGAGACTGGCCCAGAAATCTGCACTTTAATATGCAGCCCAGGTAATTTGGATGCATGTGGTCCCTGTACTGCACTTTGAAACAACAGTGGCATAGAGTCACCTTTTATTCAGAGCACTGTTAACACTTATTCTCAAAAAAAAAAAAAAGCCCTATATTCTTAGCTCTACTGACTTGCTTGGAACAAGATACATATCTTCCACCAATGGGCTGATCCTCTGGTCCCTTCTAATAAATATATTAATGACTACTATTGTGTTTTTATGCTAAGAAACATAGAGGAGCAGTTACCTGTTTTTCTTTGTGAATCCTAGGAACATCTGTTGCTTAACACCTGGCGTTCTCTGTGACAGGTGTATGCTCGAGATAGCAATGGTAAAAAATCAGATGATGTTGGCTCAGATCACGATTTGCAGCCTGTCACTCCCGCCAAATGGGTCAGTTGAGATGGAAAGCACAATTTGAGCAGATGTGTATTAATAAGTTAGGGAAGTGTGACAATTTAAGGAAAGAGGACAAGAAGACGGGCTGTCTTGTGAAGTGGGAGAGGCAGTTTTCAACTGTCCAGGAAGATCATTTTCTTTCTTCCTCTTTATAAGTTCTTATTCCCTCCTTACTTGTCCCCCAAAGCATTAGGTACTTCTAAAGGCTATGAAGGAGATAGAAGTTGGAACGTTGTTTGAACAAAAGAAAGCAGTTGTGTCGATGGTGGAGACCTCAGCTGGATACTGTTAGATTGTCTGGTTCAAACCTTCCACTATGTAGACAAGGAAATGGAGGCCTAAGGACGTTATGTGATTGAGCCCAAGGATGGGCTACTTTATCTTTTATTCTATCTGGAACCCAAAGCACAGCTAAAGTCCAGGTGTCAGATGTAGTTTATTATTCTTCCCACATTATCACAACATGGTAACTCAAAGAGTTCTAGACAAGGGAAATGGTCAATGATGTTCTCTCCACTGCAGTGGAGATTGTATGACTGCAAGCACCTTGCCTGTCTTGTTCTTCACTGTAACCTCAGTGTTTAAAACAGTGCCAGGCACATTGTGAGTAATTGGTAAGTCTCAAGAAGCCCTGCTAGCTTCTACTTCTGTGTTTCTGGGAAACTTGAGCTGCCTATAAGAAGTCTGGCTATTCTGATGGAGATACCAGGTGGACAGACCATGTGCCAAACCAGAACCTGTGAGTGAGACCTTATTTGGAAATAGGGTCGCTGCAAATGGAATCAAGTTAAAATGAGGTCATATGGATTAGATGGAACCTAAAGCCAATGGCTGGTATGCTCATAAGAAGGCCATGTAAATACACAGATACACAAGGGGAAAAGGCCATGTGATGACAGAGGCAGAGATTTTAGTGATGCAGCTGCAAGTCAAGGAACCTCAAGGATTGACAGCAACTGCCAGAAGCTAGAAAGAGGTGAAGAAGGATTCTTCCTTAGAGCCTGCAGAAGGAGCATGGCCCTGCTGATGCCTTGATTTTGGACTTTTAGCCACCAGAACTGTGAGACAATACATACCTTTTGTTTTAAGCCACCAGTTTGTGGTACTTTTTTTTTTTTTTTTACAGCAGCCCTAGGAAACGAATATAAGAGAAGCAGCCTTGGAACTACACGGAGAGGGAATGAAGACCAGCTCTACAGCATTCTGGTTGGTTCTTCAGGTGACTCTAGCCCCAGCTGTCATCTGACAACCACCACATGAGAGACCCCAGGTATGACAAGCAGAACTGTCAAGGGGCCTCAGACACAAGAGGATCCACGGCATGGAGCGTCTTGGACATTCCAGCCCAGATGACTGTAGCCCCAGCTGTCATCACCTGTGATAGAAGAACCACCCACCAGAGACAGTCCACCCACTGAATTGTGAGAGAGAATAAAACAGTTGTTTTAACCACTGCATTTTGGGATGGTTTTACTACACAGCGAGAGATAACCAAAATATTTGGATTCCTCAGAAGCAGACTCTGAGATAAGGAAGTGATTTATTAAGTGGTACTCCCAGGAATACTAGAAGTGAATGGGGAAGTGGGACAGCAAAGGGAAGACAACCAAGCAAGGATGTGGCATCAAACAAAGTCCCATGGAGGGTAAGTTTGACCTAATCTTGTCAGGAGCACTGGAGACAGTGAAAGTCCTAACTCAGCATTGACCCCATCAGGGTCAAAAACACTGGTGTATCTAAACCCCTTTACCCTTCAGTCATTGGTTAAGAGCTGGTCCAGGGACAGATAAACTCTCAGTCACTTCTGGCTCTTTGGAAGGGGTGGGGGAGGAGGTTAGGGGAGGTTAGCAGCCTGAGGGCAGCTCTTCAGCAAGGAGACACAGGTGCCAGGAATGAAGATGCTCACAGAAGCAGGGTATGTAAATTAGAAAAGGGAGGGTAAGCCGGTTCATCCCAGTTTGCCAGGGACTGTATTTAAAATGGAAAGTCCCCCATCTTGGGAACTTGCTCAGTTCCAGGCAAGTCAAACAATTAGCTGGTCACCCTAGAAAGGGATCCCAGGGGACATGGGCAGAGCCTGACAGCATCTGCTATAGCGGAGGCATGAATATCTCTAAACTGGAGAGAGTGGGGCTCACAGGAC
The DNA here is from genome assembly GCF_025265405.1 of Mesoplodon densirostris. Classification (NCBI taxonomy): domain Eukaryota; kingdom Metazoa; phylum Chordata; class Mammalia; order Artiodactyla; family Ziphiidae; genus Mesoplodon; species Mesoplodon densirostris. The sequence goes on from NC_082665.1 coordinate 55,653,902, forward strand.
TCACCAGAGGCACCTCTGTAAGAGACCAGGGACGTTGGACTTCAACCAGCAGTCAAGGACCCTCTTAATGATAAGAGCCTGTGACCTATGACAGGTATAAATGATTTCATACTGTTTCAAACACTGCAGAAGGGCTGAGGATGATCAGAGTGGGGAAATGTCTTTTAGTTTGGCAATTAGAGGCATGGGTGAAAGAAGAGAGGCAGAAACACGATGGTACTACATGAAACTCAACAATGGGTAGACAGCGCAGCGTCCCTCATGGACGAGGGTGTAAAGGGAACAAGAAACCTGGGAGTTAGAGGAATGACGGGGGACAGGACGAGATGAATTTAGTGCTCGGATCTTTTTAAAATTGTCTGTGTTGCATAATGATCATGTTTGGATGTTTTCTCAGGGGAAAGAGCTCATGGATGAAAATGAAGGTAAAAGGTAGTCGGGGAAGGGTGAGACTGGTGGCTGATGGTTCCAGTAGGGGGAGGAAATGAAGTCCCAGTCACTTCAATTACAAGCCGAGAAGCTGATTTATGTAATTAACAGAATGGAAATAAGGATTTTATTAGCAGGAATGAGAACTCTTCAGTGAGAAAAAGCAAAGAGAACGGGGAGATTTCATTAAGGCTTATAGATTAATGAATGGTCTGAGGACAATAAACATAAATATGTTCATTTAATCTCAGCATATTAGATGAAAGGTGTTCATTTTTCAACCAAGAAAGAAATGCTTATAGGATAAACAAAAGGAATGCTATTTTATTTAATTCAACAAGGAAATATATGGAAGGATCCCTGCTAACAGGCTGTAATATGTAGGCTAAATTGATAAAGAGGTTCAAGACAGGTGTGGATAAATTACTGAGTGCAAATCCATATCAGATTAATAAAGAAAGATGTTTAAGATTTTCTTGTTTATTTTTTCATATGTATTTTATTTGATTTAAATATTTAGTAAATGTAAAAGGCCATACAGGGAAAACTTGCTCTCATGACCCCTGTTCTACATCTCCCCAGTCCCTGCCTCTCCCAACAAGTAATCACTATTATGGATTTTCTTTATCTTTTAAAATACTTTTTAAAGTGCATATACAGGCAGATAAGAATAAATTCCTTGAAGGCAAAGAGTTTAGTCTGTTTTGTTTGCAGTCATATCCTCAGAGTCAGAAGAGTTCCTGGGACATCAAAGGTGTTCAATAAATATATATTAAATGATCAAATATATTTACCCCCATAATTGTTAAACAAATAACAGCATCCTATACATACTTGCTTCTTTGCATATTGCTTTGTTTATTTGAAAATATGTCCTTGAGATCTTTCCTTATTTGTACATAAAGACCTTCTTCATCCTTTTTTTAGAGCTGAGTTATAGTCCATTGTATGGATGTGCCATAATTTATTCAACCAATCTCATTAATGACCACCTAGTTAGTTCCCAAGTTCTTGTTTTTTTTTTTTTTTTTTTTTTGCCATACGCGGCCTCTCACTGTTGTGGCCTCTCCCGTTGTGGAGCACAGGCTCCAGACGCGCAGGCTCAGCGGCCATGGCTCACGGGCCCAGCCGTTCCGCAGCATGTGGGATCTTCCCAGACCGGGGCACGAACCAGCATCCCCTGCATCGGCAGGCAGACTCTCAACCACTGCACCACCAGGGAAGCCCCCAAGTTCTTGTTTTTATAAATGTCAGTGCAGTGAATAATCTTGTGTGATTCTTGTATTTGTAGGATAAGTTTTCAGATGCGCAACACCAGTTTTTAAGAAGTCATGTCTTCCCTTAAATGTCTCAGGTAACGGTGACAGAATTCTTGATCAAATAGAACACTGACCTGCCCTGCATGACATTTCTTATGTGTTTTTCAGTGGTCATTGCTAATGCCAGGTGTCTTTGGCCTGCTTAAAAAAAACAGAGAGATTTGCAGAATGAGAAGTAGTGGAGTATAGGAAGCAGTGAAATTGACACATGGATGCTCAAGATCAGGCTGAAACATCACTGCAGAATCGAATCTAAAATCCCAGCTCTTGTGTGGCCACTGCTTGGATGGTTAAGCTGGCTGTTTTCACTGTGAGATAGGTTTTAATTGCCACTGTATCATAATACACATCTATGTTTTTACTTCTTTTCTAAGGACAACTGAGTACCCAGGGTTCTTTGCCAATCTCGCTTCATCATAACCTCTTATTTTCATCATAGCCTTGGGGCTTTGATCTTATTATTTTGGTCAGACACCGGGGACATCAGGCTGAAATGACAGCATCCTCCTTGGTTTATCTCAGTGTTGTTTCTTACAGGGGAGGGCAGAGCCGGATTGGACGTGGATGATGGTGCTAAAAGAAAACAGTCTCTGAATCCTTAACCCAGACACACGTGGCTATGCTTCTGTTCCCTGCCATGTTTCCGTCAGAAACATGAAAATAATAATACATGCCCTGCACCCATTGAAGGTGTGGGGGTGAATATTAATAAGCTTCAAAATGCAGTTTGAGCTCTTCAGCCCTGAGGTTCTTGATAAAAATTGGGGTATAGAGTTAGTGAGATAAAGAAACACATTCCAACCATGACCATTTTTCATTATAGAGTACCTCGACAACTGCTTTAAGCCTCGAACTCCAATACAATACCTAGGAACTTTCATGCACACAGTGCATGTGTATTTTTAATATTCGGCTTTATCTTCTTATGTACTAACTGCCAGGGACTTTGGTCGTTTAGTCAATCAGCAGATATGTTTTAAATGTTCACTGGATTCTGTGGAGGCATCAGTCTCAGAAAGAGCCCTGGGGGGCTTCCCTGGTGGCGCAGTGGTTGAGAGTCCGCCTGCCGATGCAGAGGACGCGGGTTCGTGCCCCGGTCCGGGAGGATCCCACATGCCGCGGAGCGGCTGGGCCCGTGAGCCATGGCCGCTGAGCCTGCGCGTCCGGAGCCTGCGCTCCGCAACGGGAGAGGCCGCAACAGTAAGAGGCCCGCGAACTGCAAAAAAAAAAAAAAGAAAGAGCCCTGGGCTCCTGGCCAGGAGATTGGCTTTTCTACGACTCCTCCCCAGACACCTGAAAGCCTGTGAGCAGCCACTTCACCGGAGCCTCAGTTTCCTTTTCAGCAAATCAGGGTAATGACTCCTGCCCTGTGCGTCTCTGTGAGTGAATGGGAAAGCTCAGTGAAAACGGATGGACAGGCTGTTTTGTAGGATACGGTCCATTAAAGATTAATATGACTACTAACGTCTATGCAGGGTACTTCCTCACATGGGAAAGAAAACTGAGATGTCAGGAAACAGGGGCCACACGCCCCAGGCCAGGGCTCCCCAACCTCAACTGAACTACAGACCGGTAATATATCTAAGTTTTCTACTGTGATATATCAAAATCACATAGGCCTATATATGTGTAAAATATGTACACAGGATATATGTAAAATATGCATATATGGATATAAAAATAAAGGGATACCAATACTTCAGTGACGGCAACGACAAAAAGATCTTCGTTTCAGTCAGATCACACTGAACTGGCCTATGAGGGAAGCTGGTTTTCTGCCGCCTGAAGAGACAGGAAATGTCAAAGGGGCCAATGCCAAACTCAGAGCCCTGCCAGCCCACGTTCCAGCCCTGGGAACAGGCTCATGGCCTTTGGATGCCCTTAGGAGCCTGGTACAGACTCCATTCCAAGAGCTCTAGGGACTCAGTGAGGGTGGTGGTGGGGAAACCTGTTGATCCTTTTTTTTTCCCTGAAAGTGGACAGCTAACTGAGGGTTGGTGATGCTGGTGCCCATGGTGGTGATGAGAGTCTAGGAGGAAGTGAGAATTCGCTCATTTCCACTCAAATGCCTATTGGGTTCAGCAGGTAATGCAGAAGAGCGAAGCAGCCAACATAAGAATTCTTATAATCCAGTGTCATTGTATTTCGTACTCAGAACTGCAACCAAAAGCCTCGTTTTAGGAATACGGCCGGGAGCGGGGAGGACTGAGGTTCAACAGAAAGTATTGATCCTCTTGACCTGAGGTCACAGATGGGATGCAGGCTTCGTGTTGTGGCATCCTCCGATTTTTAGTTGAGGTCTAATGAATTCTATGTGACATTATTCTATTTTTGGATGTTGGCGTGTGTATACATGTACTTATACATACATGCACAGATCATTATGTGAGGCAAGCTGGGGTGGTCTCCTGGGGATCCCTGGACCCTCAGGGGTGGAGAGGAGAGAGTGGTGCCAGGCAGGAGGAGCAGACATGATTATAAATCAACAATATCGTGGTCTCCCCTTCTGGAACTCAGACTAACCTCCAAGGTGCGGGAAGAGAGGCTGCTGGGCCATGACGGAAACATTCATCAATTTCCTAGGGACTGGCAGTTGAGAAAGACTCCTTTACAACTGTTTTAGATTCCCCATTTGATTTGTCAAGGATCATGGGTTCCCCGGCCATAAGAGAGTTAACAGGCAGATAGTGGAACTATGCTTTGACAGCTATGTGGGTTTCTAAGCGAAAATGCTGTGCATTGCATTACAGGAAATGAGGGTCTGGGAAGTGGACTCGGTGACTCCTAGAATCATAAATGCTGGCTACTTCTAATAAGGGGAAAAGGTAAACAGGCCAATGATTAACATCGTTGCACTTGTGAAATAGAAGAGCTGAAAGGTAAGAGCTAAGCAACAGACCTCCTGTAAGGTAATTCTAGGGAACTGCTTTGCTCCAGAACTGGAAGGATAAGTAGTTTCAAATGACTCATTGTCATGTTTCTTTTGACTCACTGGAATTTCCCAAATGCTTAGCGACAGGCAAGAAAGTGTCTGCCGGGGCACAGACTAGAACTATAAGTCTGGATAGGGTACTTCTATTCAGTTGATTATTTCAATTTTCTCACCCATTAAAGGGTATAACAAAGAACACCTTTTCACACACTGTGAAAGCTGATTTGGAAACCGAAGCCTTGATTCTTTTCTTTCACTATTAAGCCTGTACGTAGACATCAACCACACCTAATATAATCACACCTGTTTCTATTTTGATGATGAGATCAAGGGATTTATAAGCCGAGGCGTATAACCCCAGGGAAGCGGGAGGGTAGGAAGTGGCGCCAGAAGTGGTGAAAATCAACACACGTTGAGCACCCAAAGATGCAGTCATGTCCACAGTCCCATTTAATACTCACAGCTTCCCCAGAGGGAGGTATCATTACCTTCATTTTCTAATGAAACGAATTTTCTTTTTGAAGGTTTGCTCTAATTGGAAATCAAAGTGAAAAATAAAAGTGATACACAGGAAACAAGGGAAGGAGGGAAAGAAGGGAAACATTAAAAGCTACAGTCTCCTCACTTACCTTTTTTTTTTTTTTTTTTTTTTTTTTTGCGATATGCGGGCCTCTCACTGCTGTGGCCTCTCCCGTTGCGGAGCACAGGCTCCGGACGTGCAGGCTCAGCGGCCATGGCTCACGGGCCCAGCCGCTCCGCGGCCTGTGGGACCTTCCCAGACCGGGGCACGAACCCGTGTCCCCTGCATCGGCAGGCGGACTCTCAACCACTGCGCCACCAGGGAAGCTCCCTCACTTACTTTTAACTGATCTGATTAATCCTTCTTACTTTCCTTCCTCTGGACAGCCGTTAAGGGCAAGCACTTCCAATCCTTGGTCCTTTCCCAGTCTCTGTTTCTGGAAGATCTTACCGACGCCAGGCTTGACGTACAGCCTCCTGCAAGACAACTCCCATCTTTAGCCCTGATTCTGTCCTAATTCCAGACCTGTGCAGCCTTGCTCGCTCCCAGCTACCTGTACACATAAACAAGCAGGGCTGAACTGCTCATGGGCAATGGGTGTGTGTGAGGCCAGAGTCACTCCAGCCCCTTCCAGAATCCCAGTGAGAGTAGGACCAAAGAGTATCTGCCTAAACCAGGAGATCAGAAATCTGACTGAAGGGGGCACCTTGGATCAGCAGGTACCCTCTGGAAATAACGGGGCTGCTGAGTGGTTTCCAAGGGCCTTGCGTTTTCTGGCATCCTGGGCATTGTGGATCCCCTCCCAGGTGTGTTCACTGCATGGGGACACCCATCCAGTATCCCTACCAAATCCTGTTTCCCTACCAGCCCCAGGGCCTGGGAAGACCAGCTCTTACTCTCGTTCTCCACAATCTGGCTTTACCTACTTTAGCATTTGGTATCATACCCACTCTGCTCTGACCCATATCCCTGGATTGAAACCTCAGGATTGCCACTTTCTGATTCCAAACTGGACTACATCGTAACATCCCTGAGCAGACTCAGTCTTTGCCATATGGGCCCCCTCCAAGGAATGGAAGCGTGGTCCATTTTCTCATTTTCCATTTTAGTTTCAAGTCAGGTTCCTCCACCATCTCCCATACCAACTATTGACTGACAGTCTCAGCAGCTGCCTGTTTGAGTGTATCCACATGCATGTTTTGAACATGCTTCAAATCCCACGAGACTCAAATAAAGTAGGGCCTCTCTCCTGACCCTGACTCTGGTTCCTTCTCTCTGTTCAAATGGAAGAAGCGTCAGTGGCAGAAGGCATAGAATGGTGTAGTTGTCATCCATAGCTACCAAGACCTCCTCACTTTTTTTCCACTGATACCTCTCTGGAAAGTCATGACTGGTGTCTTCTCTCACTTCCTCACTCAGCTCCCTCTGCCCTTTTTGTGTGGCTTTGCCACTAACTGGGTGACTTTGGTCAAATTTTTTCTTCAAGCTGTTCTGAAAATTTAATACAGGCATACCTTGTTTTATTGCACTTCACGTTACTGTGCTTCACAGATATTGTGTTTTTTACACATTGAAGCTTTGTGGCAACCCTTTGTTGAACAAGTCTATCAGCACTAATCTTCTAACAGCATTTGCTCACTTCGTGTCTGTGTCATGTACTGGTAATTCTCACAACATTTTGAACTTCTTCATTATTATAATACTTGTTATGGTGATCTGGGGTCAGTGATCTTTAATGCGACAATTTTAATTGTTTTGGGGCACCATGAACCATGCCCATATAAGATGGCAAACTTGATAGATGGTGCGTGTGTCTGACTGCCCCACTGACTGGCTGTACTCCAGCTCTCCCTTCCCTGGGCCTCTCTAATCCTTAAGACACAATAATATTGAAATTAGGCCAATTAGTAGCCCCATAATGACCTCTAAGTGTTCAAATGAAAGGAAGAGTCGCACGTCTCTCACTTTAATTCAAAAACTAGAAATGATCAAGCTTAGTGAGGAAAGCATGTCAAAAGCTGAGATAGGCTGAAAGCTCGGCCTCTTTTGCCAAACAGTTGGGCAAGTTGTGAATGCAAAGGAAAAGTTCTTGAAGGAAATTAAAGTGCTACTCTGGTGAACACACGAGTGACAAGAAAGAAACAGCCTTACTGCTGATATGGAGAAAGTTTTAGTGGTTTGGATAGAAGATCAAACCAGCCATAACATTCCCTTAAGCCAAAGCCTAATTCCAAGCAAGGCCCTGACTCTCTTCAATTCTGTGAAGGCTGAGAGAAGGGAGAAAGCCACAGAAGAAAACTTTGAAGCCAGCGGAGGTTGGTTCATGAGTTTTAAGGAAAGAAGCTGCCTCCATAACATCAAAGTACAAGGTGAAGCAGCAAGTACTGATGTAGAAGCTGCAGTAGGTTATCAGAAGATCTAGCTAAGATAATTCATGAAGGTAGCTAGCTACACTAAACAACAGATTTTTCAACGTAGATGAAACAGTCTTATATTGGAAGAAGGTGCCAGCTAAAACTTTCATAGTGACATAGGAGTCAATGCCTGCCTTCAAAGTTTCAAATGACAGGCTGACTCTCTTGTTAGGGGCTAATGCAGCTGGTGGCTTTAAGTTGAAGGCAATGCTCATTTACCTTTCCAAAAATTCTAGGGCCCTAAATCTATTCTGCCTGTGCTCTCTAAATGGAACAACAAAGCCTAGATGACAACACATCTTTTTACAACATAGCTTATGGAATATACGCCCACATTGAGACTTGCTGCTCAGAAAAAAAGTTTCCATTTAAAATATTACCACTTATCGACAATGCACCCAGTCACCCAAGATCTCTGATGGAGATGTACAATTAGATACATGTTGTTTTCATGCCTGCTAACACAACCACCATTCTGCAGCCCACGGTTCAAGGAGTCATTTCGACTTTTAAGTCTTAGTATTTAAGAAATACATTTCGTAAGACTATAGCTGCCTTAGATAGTGATTTCTCTTATGGAATCTGGGCAAAGAAAATGAAAACCTTCTGGAAAGCATTCAATATTCTAGATGTCATTAAGAACATTCGAGATTCATGGGAAGAGATCAAAACACCAACATTAACAGGAGTTTGGAAGAAGTTGATTTCAACCCTCATGGATGCTTTTGAGGTGTTCAGGACTCTAGCGGAGGAAGTAACTGCAGATGTGGTGGAAATAGCAAGAGAACTAGAATTAGAAGTGGAGCCTGAAGATGTGGCTGAGTTGCTGCAATCTCAGGATGAAACTTGAACGGATGAGAAGTCGCTTCTTATAGATTAATAGAGATAGTGGTTTCTTGAGATGGAATCTACTCCTAGTGAAGATTGTTGAAATGACAACAAAGGATTTAGAATATGATATACACTTAGTTGATACAGCAGTGGCAGGGTTTGAGAGAATTGAGAAATCATGATTTCTCTACAGAGAAATCATTCGTCAAAAGAAGTGTCAATCGATGCAACAAACTTTACTGTCGTCTTATTTTAAGAAATGGCCACAGCCACCCTATCGTTCAGCAACCACCATCCTGATCAGTCAGCAGCATCAATAGCAAAGCAAGACCCTCCACCAGCAAAAAGATGACGACTCTTTGAGGGCTCAGATGATGGTTAGCATATTTCAGCAAGAAAGTATTTTAAAATTAAGATATTTACATTTTTTAGACATAATGTTATTACACACTTAATAGACTACAGTATAGTGTAAACATAACTTTTATAAGCACTGGGAAATAAAAAATTTGTGTGACTTTATTGCGGTGGTCAGGAACTGAACAACAGTATCTCCAAGGTATGCCTGTACGTATATTAAGTTCCTTTCAAAATAGTAGCTGCTCAATAAAGGATTATTATAATTTAAAAAATGTATTACACTAAAACCAGCTTGACTTACCGTTGCCCTCCCACGTCATATATCTTTACGTTTCTCAGATTGAAAGTATTATAGCATAATGAGTTCAAGTCTATTACTGTGGGGCCTTGGGCACGTTACTTAGCTTCTCTGCAGCCCAGTTTCATATCTGTAAAATGGAAATAATACCTCCCTCACTCAGTTGCAAAATGAAATCTGGTAATATAGATAAGATGCTCAGCACAGTGCCTGGCATATAGAAGACAATCACTATATTTGTGCCTTTGTTCACGTTAGTCTTCTTAGAATACTGCTTCTCCTCTTTTTCATTTTGTAAAATTCTAGAAGAAAGACCTGGTTGAAACATCCTTTCTTCCTCGTGGATTCATGTTTCCTTAATTGTGTTCCACTACATTCAGGTCTATTATTACAGTTTATTGCATTATACATATTTGATTTACCACTTTCCCTGCTTGACTCCTTATCCTGGTATTGATTTTACCTTTCCTTTCTCCCAATGTTTCTCTAATACTTCCTCTCAACCACCTGATCCCTTACTGTAACACACCCCCATGACTTTGTGTCTTTCCTTCTGCCTGGAATGGCTTTTCCGCATTTTTCTTTGCTACTGGAATCTTACTCATCCATCAAGGACCAACTCTACGAATTCTTCTCTGTCTCCTCCAAGTTAGAATTACTTTTTTTCCACTAGCTTCAGTAACACTGTTTATTTCTCTATTAGGAAACAGCATTATAACATTTTAATTATATGCACATATCTTTCCCATTAGACTGTGAGCTCTTGGAGGGAAGGATAATGTCTTATTCATATTTGTTTCCTTCAGTACCTAATATTGTGCTCAAAATATAGGAGTAATTCATCAAATTTTTGTTGTATTGGTACTACTTAAATGTACTAAATAGCATCTGCCTAAAGCAATAGGTCAGATATATGACTGAAGGTGGCACTTCTGGATCAACAGTACCTTCTGTAAAGCTCATGGGTTGCTGAATGGTTTCCAAGAACCAGGTGAATAGGTGGTTTAAAAAAAGAGAAAAGAAAGAGAAAGACAAATACTGTATGCTGACACATATATATGGAATTTAAGAAAAAAATGTCATCAAGAACATAGGGGAGTTACTGCAAGAACAGGTCGTGGCTCTCCAAGTTGTTCTGATTATTTCTGGGAGTGTAACAGAAGAAATGTGGTTTTGATTTACACCTAGCTGATGGACAGATGTTGGCATACTTAATAATTAGGACAAGAGAAAAGAAATTCCACAGTTAACCTGTATGATATCATCAATTTGTTCTATAATATACATGGTTTAATTCAACAATAACTTATAGAAGGTTTTTGGCACCTCTTCTGATGGAAAGGAATTGGATAATTGGTGTTTCTGGTGAAATACTCTCTTCTTAGGTCACTGAACATGTGCAGGAAAGATATACCTGGAAAAGACTCTTAGGTTGTTTAAGGCCATTTCAATGTGGACAAACCTAGTAGTTAGTTGGAGAACAAGATATTCCACAGGGTAACAAATTACCATCCTTCGGACTACCTGAGGATTCAAAGAGGAAAACCTTTCTGTATAATAGGAAGATCTGGCAGTCACCACCTTAACCAGAATATCCAGTGCAACGTGACTGAAGTTGGACATCATTGAAGTGTGTGCCTCCAGATGTGATGCCATGTAAAGCATCACTTAGGACATGGCCTTCCCCCAGACGGATAAACAGTTTCTACTCAAGCTGAAAGAACTAATTTCCAGTTTATAGGAAACAAAGGGAATGAGAAACAATGTAAATGTCATCACAAAGAGACAGCCACACAAATACTGATTGTGGAACATTTTACAAGACAACTAAAGGTCAATGTCATGGGGAAAAATAGTGGAGGGCAGTATACTAGATTAATAGAGACTAAATGCATGAACCTCAAATATAACCTGGTTGAAGAACAAAAGAATAAAATCATTAATAAGGAATAATGGAAGAAGTTTGAAAATGAAATAGACATTAGATGCTATTGGCAAACTACTTATTTTCTTGGTTGTATTATAGCATTAACGCTGTGTAGAATACTGTCCTTATTCTTAGGGTATCAATATCTATGAGAGAAGTTTGTCATGGTGTCTGCAACTTAATTTCAAATGCTTCTTCAAAATGCACACACATGGGGATGTAGCAATACGGCAAATGTTAATAATTAAATCTAGGTAGCAGATACCTTTCAACTTTTCTGTTTGTTTGAATGTTGAATGTAAAAATGTTGAGATGAAGCTAATGGTGGTCTTCTGGAAAATTACCCACTAAAGCTATGTCCCACTCAAAAAAAAAAAAAAGAGATTATATATGAACATGGTCACGAGACATATAAAAGCCTCTTTTGACACCACCAGTCTTCAAGGAACTACAAATAAAAACCACCATGATATGCCACTCCCTAGCTACCAGAATGGTTAAAATTTAAAAGACCAACAATACTAAGTGTTGACAAGGATGTGGAGCAAGAGGAGCTCTCCTACTTTGGTGGTGGCTGTATGAAATTGTATGACCACTTTAAAAACAGTTTGACAGTTTCTTATAAAGTTAAATGTACACCAATCCTATGACCCAGCAATTTCACTCTTAGTTTTTTAACCCAAGAGAAATGAAAACACACTTGGTGGTGTTGGTTCTGAGCTCTTTTTTTTTTTTTTTTTTTTGCGGTATGTGGGCCTCTCACCATTGTGGCCTCTCCCGTTGCGGAGCGCAGGCTCCGGACGCACAGGCTCAGCCGCCATGGCTCACGGGCCTAGCCGCTCCGCGGCATGTGGGATCATCCCGGACCGGGGCACGAACCCACGTCCCCTGCATTGGCAGGCAGACTCTCAACCACTGTGCCAGCAGGGAAGCCCTGGTTCTGAGCTCTTTAAAAGACACTTTCAAGTCTGTCATACAGAGTGAAGTAAGTCAGAAAGAGAAAGACAAATACTGTATGCTAACACATAAATATGGAATTTAAGGAAAAAAAAATGTCATGAAGAACCTAAGGGTAAAACAGGAATAAAGACACAGACCTACTTGAGAATGGACTTGAGGATATGGGGAGGGGGAAGGGTAAGCTGTGACAAAGCGAGAGAGAGGCATGGACATATATACACTACCAAACATAAGGTAGATAGCTAGTGGGAAGCAGCCACATAACACAAGGAGATCAGTTCGGTGCTTTGTGACCCACTGGAGGGCTGGGATAGGGAGGGTGGGAGGGAGGGAGACGCAAGAGGGAAGGGATATGGGAAGAGATGTATATGTATAACTGATTCACTTTGTTATAAAGCAGAAGCTAATAAAAAAAAAGAATTAAAAAAAATGTATTGCAATATCTATCTGAAATAAAATATCCAGTCATGAACATAAGTATAAGCTAACATTTAATGACTAACGAAGTCCAGGAAGCTTAAAAGAAACCAGGTCATATGCAAGGGCAATAGATCAGTGAAACTATGAGAAAAATCTAATAAACTCTGGCTGCGATTTTTAGTCCCTGTGTATTATGAAGAATTCTTACTGAAATTTATGCTTGTGGAAAACTGGCCAGTTTCAGTCTCAGCATGTTTGGGTCAGGGACATTTCCTGTTATCAATAGGAAGCTGCTATACAATTAAATGGATTAATGATGCAGTGAACTGAATTAGTTGTTTTTTTACAGCCAAGTAATTGAACTAGTTGTGCATTCTACATATTTTTAGTTGTACAGGCATGATCTTTGAATCTATTGTGTAAGAAGATGCTTGGGCTGTTTTAGCTTACTGATTTGAGCAGCAGTAAAAGGAACTGGGTTTAGTTAGGAAGGCAGTAAAATAACATCAATAAAATGGTGCAGGAGATGCACATTTGACACACTCAGTAGGTTTATGGAGACTTAATGATTTTTGAGAACAATTTGCAAATCTGGTGTAATTCAGTTAGTACTATAATAATCTACCTTAAAATATGGTGGAACATTCTGTTGTATATTCACTGCATTTGGCTCTAGTCTATGGAACATTGTAATACTTACTATCAGTGGTGTGCTGGTAAACCGGATCTCTGTTCTGTTTTCTTTTTGTTTTTTAAAGCCCTGATTTTTAGTGTTTTCCTATTTCTATGGTGTAAATACTCCCATTATGGGCTGGTTTTAAGCTACCAAGTTTAACAACTGCTCTCAAAGTTTCTGAATCTCTGACAATCAGCTCTTAGGAGATGGTGCACCATTGCAAGCTATTACAAACAGTGGAGGAGAGCCTGTTAAAGTTTTAAAATCATGCAGTCTTAGGACTAGAAGCATCCAAAATATTCTAGTCCTACTGCTAACTTTTCAGAAGAAGAAAATTGACACTAAGGATAAGTAACATCCTAAAAGTCATGCAGGCAATTACTAGCAAACTTGGGATTGGAATCAAGGTGTCTGGACTCCCCATGCAGTATTCTATGCAAAAGCCTTTATATAGGGAGTAGAGAAAAAAGTAATCATTGGATATAAATGGAAATATTACTGTATAATCTTGCATTGGGATGTGGATGGGACAGGATGGGTGATGGGGCTGTGAACGTGAAGTTCCCTCAGATGTTTCAAGCTGTGTTGAGAATCACTTAGGAAACCATGAAGTTTTAAATATTGGTTTATTAAATGGGCAGGCCACTTAACCTTTTGGGGCTTAGGTTTTATGATTATTTATTTATTTATTTATTTTTGCGCGGTACATGGGCCTCTCACTGTTGTGGCCTCTCCCGTTGCGGAGCACAGGCTCTGGACGCACAGGCTCAGTGGCCATGGCTCACGGGCCCAGCCGCTCCACGGCATGTGGGATCTTCCCGGACCGGGGCACGAACCCGTGTCCCCTGCATCGGCAGGCAGACTCTCAACCACTGTGCCACTAGGGAAGCCCTTTATGATTTTTTTAAGTGACAGTTTTTAATATCAATATGTCTTAAACTCTAGTGTTTGTTACATAATCTAGGGTACTTATTAAAAATCATTCCAGGCAGTGCAAATTTTAAGATTGTTTACAGGCAATACTTTAAAAACCAATAATTTAGATCCTCTTTAAAGACCCTTTTAGATCTAAAATGGTTTATCTGTTTACTCGTAGCTAGGAAACATTTCTAGAATGGTAGCTCCTTAAAATAGTTCTTCCATTAGCTGCATCAAAGTCACGTGAGGAGCTTTTTAAAATTTCTGACCACCCAAGGTCCCACCAGAGACCTGTGAAATAAGAACTGAGGGAGAAGAGGGCTGAAAAATTGGGTATTTTTCTAGAAGTTGCCTGTTTGATTTGGATTCCCAATTAGAGTTAGGAACTTTAGCCGTTTCTAGCCTAGAGACTGCTGTGTAAGGTAAGAACGCAGTAATTAGTTGGTAACTACTGACCCATACAATAGGGGCTATTTATGTACAAAGACTTTATCCAATAGCTTCTCAAGTAGGGGATGGGAAGAAGCAGGTGGTGGGCTCTAGGGTACTGTCTGAGGGTCAACTGGAAAATGTCCTTGTAGTACTTAGCAATGCAAGGACAAAGTATGGTGGGGACCAAGGTGGGCCTAAAATAAAGCACTGATGGTGAGTCAGCAAATCACAGGTTTGAACTTTGCATGTCTGTATCAATAGCACCCAATTATGGAAATCCAATGCTTGAGACCTGCTATTTAGAACACGTTAAGATGAGCATGGTTCTTGCCCTTCTCTTCCCTGTATTTTTAAAAAGACTTGTCAAACAACAGCAACAACTAGTGAACCCCAAATTGTTTTTACCCTTTATAAATGCCATTACACCTCTTCAAATATAAAGTTTTAGGAATTATGACTTGGCTGTTGGGCACACTCAGTTTTAAAAAGGTGCTTTGACAATGGTTGTTATTTGACCGCAAAGTAGAGGGTCCTTTCTAACTACTATAATTGCATTTTTATAATGAAGACCAAAGAAAACACAAAAAGCCTTTTGGGCTGGCAGAGAAGAGTTTTAAGAAGAAAAGCACTTGGCCATTTAATCTCATGTTCTCTACAAAGTTTCCCAAATCCTCAAAGTCTACTGACATTCAGAGAGCATCCACCCCATGATTGTTAACCATCCACACAGCAGAGTTTTGAATCAGAATTACATGTTGTCTCATATTCCTACACAGGTCCACCAGTTCTAATAAAAGGTTGGAAAATAATCTCAGATCTGTATACTGATTTTCACATACCCATTTAATTAAATCTGCATTCTTAAAGAGTGTTCTGAGTAAAAAGTGTCTGTGATTACATATTTGCAAAAAAAAGGGAACTACATTTGTTGCTTGCAGATTCACAATGTAGATGAGAAGTCCTGAAGAAAATGAACCTTGTTTAACGTTTCTCAAATTTACTGGTTACAGAGACTTTTGCTTTTGTTTAAACTCATGGGAAATGCTGACCTAGATAAATTAAGAGGGCAGTAGAGAAAAACTTCCTTAGAGGTGTCAAAAAGTTGTTCCTACTTGGTCAATGAGTAAATGATTATATAAGCTTAAGACATGTTCACCAGGCCATATAATTTTATTAGAGAGGTTAAATGATTTACACAGTTGATTGTCTATTTGTTTCAGAGGGGGACTAAATTCTGTGTAAAGCATATCATTTCCAAGAAACATCATTTTTTTTAACCTTTGTATTTTGTAATAATTTCAGATTTATAGAAAAGTTGTAAAAAATGTACAATGGATTTCTATATATTCTTCTCTCAAATTCCCAAAAATGTTAACGGTTCACATTTTAAAAATCATTATCCCTTTCTCTCTCTATGTGTGTGAATATACAAACACACACATATGTATATGTACATTTTTTCCCCTGAACCATTTGAGAACAAGTTGCTGACATGATGCTCCTTTACCTCCAAAGACTTGTGTGTATTGCTAAAAACAAGGATATCCCTTTATATAACCACAGTACAAATATCAAAAAATTAACATTGATTTAATACTATTATCCAGTCTATAGACCTTATTTGAATTTTACCTGTCTCAATAATGTCCTTTTCTGAGACTTTCCTGGTGATGCAGTGGTTAAGAATCCGCTTGCCAATGCAGGGGACACAGGTTTGAGCCCGGGTCCAGGAAGATTCCCACATGCCGCGGAGCAACTAATCCTGTGTGCCACGACTACTGAGCCTGCGCTCTGGAGCCCGTGAGCCACAACTACTGAAGCCCGTGCGCCTAGAGCCCGTGCTCCGCAACAAGAGAAGCCACCACAATGAGTAGCCTGCCCACTGCAATGAGAAGCCCTCGCACTGCAACAAAGAGTAGTCTCTACTCGCTGCAGCTAGAGAAAGACTGCGCTTAGTAACAAAGACCCAATGCAGCCAAAAAAAAAAGCCCTTTTCTAACAAACAAAGTTTTGTTTTGTTTTTTCCTGGCCCGGGATCCAGTCTGGAATCACTTGTTGTATTTAATTATGTCCCTTTCACCTCCTTTAATTTAGAGCAGTTCCTCAGTCTTTTTGTTCATGACGCTATCATTTTTGAAGAACACAGGACATTTTGAACAATGTCCCTCCATTGGATTGTCTGTTTCCTCATGACTAGATTCAAGTCATACATTTTCAAGAATGTGTGCTCTTTTCAGGAGACACATGATGGCTATTTGTTCCACTACTAGTAAGGTTAACTTTTGATCACTTAAAGTGATATCTGCAAGGTTTCTCTACCATAAAGTTACAATTTTTCTTTTCGTGTAGTATCTTATAGGCTTCGAGATTATGTAAATATTCAGTTTCTCATTAAACTTTCACCTACTGGTTTTAGCATCTGTCACCCTAAATAGGTAAATTGAGGCAAGCTCAAATTACCAGAAACATTGGTGCCATTTTTCCATTTGCTCATTTCATTCTCTGTGTCCCATTTTGGTAATTCTTGCAATATTTCACTTTATTATTATTATTATATTATTCTATGATTGGTGATCTTTGATGCTACTACTATGACTATGACTCACTAAACCTCAGATGATGGTTAGCATTTTTTAGCAATAAAGTATTTTGTAATTAAAATATGTACATTGTTTTTTAAAGACCATGTTATTGCACAGTTAATAGACTACAGTATATTGTAAACATAACTTTTACATGCATGGGAAACTGAAAAATTCATGTTACTTACTTTATTGTGATATTCACTTTATTGTGGTAGCCTGGAATTGAACCTGCAGTATCTCTGAGATATTCCTGCATGGTGGTTGCCAGATGGTGATTTCTAAACGCAGTATTCCTTTTACTTTAACTGTCATTCTATTGTAAGGAAGACCCTTCTCTTCTGCTGTTGATTCAGTTATCTCTATCTGTATGGACTTGTGGTTTCTTGTTTCATTCTGTGGGTTATAATTTATTACTATAATTATTTGTTTTGACACTCAATTATCTCAGATTGGCTGGTGGAATACCCCTCAATCTGTGTCCTTCAGTCATATCCCCATCATTCTCTGAGCACATCCTTACTATCTGGCAGAGCAAGGTATTCCAGGCTTATCTTGTGCTCTCCCTGCCCAGCCCAAGAATCGGTTTCTAAGAAGTCTGGGTGTGTTTGTTGGGTTTTTGTCTTTAAGTAGAAAATTTAGAAACCAGGATCTGAGTGTTAGGTATTCTCATTGTTATTGGGCTGTCACTGCTCCTAGACCCTCTTAGAGGACAGAACTAGTAAATACATGTATATGTGTATATGCATATCTGTATCTATAAATATTTATATTTTCTATTCATCTATGAGTTCATACTGATGCTGCCAATTCCAATCCTGGACCCATCATTTATAATTACTATCTTGAAATTGTGTCAAATCTCATAGACTTGAAGACATTAAATTCACCTGCTGTAGAATAGCAGCTACAAGATATTCTGGAACTGCGTAATTCCAGTCATCTAGCCATTCACTTACTAAGTCACACCCTATGTGCTAGGACTTGGCTGGGAATATGGAAATGAAAAAGACTTTCTCCTTGTCCTCAAGCAGCTCAATCTACTAGAGACAGTTGAGGAAAAAATAATTACAATATAGTACAATAAGTTCTATATTAGAGTTATTCACAGTGCTCTATGGAAACAGAGAGGAGGGCCCCCCAACCCAACCTGAGTAAACTGGGTTATTTCAAAGGAAGTAAACATAGGTTGCTTACAGTAGTTATTGGAAGAGTTCTTAGATTACTGAATTTGCATGAAACAAAGAGTGCACTTTGCTTCCAAGCAAAAGTACATTTTGTGGAGAGCTCTGATTTATCTAGAAGGGTTCTCTGCATTGATTGAATTCATGACAAAACTACTCAGCCATGACAATACCTGTGCAAATAAGTTCCAGGGGAATCTCTGTTTGCTTGTGGGTCCGAAGGTTAGGTTTCACACTTCCTATTCTGCCTCTTCCTCTGACCATACAGGAAGGGAAAAATTTGGGACTTTTTCAAACTGCCTGTTATCCCAAATTAAATAAACTGACTTTGCCATTGTATCGATTGCCACCCTCTTGTGTAATAGTTTACACATACTGATTTTCTTTTATCTGAACTCAGTCTTGAAGTAGAGAGAGTATGAAGGAAAGAAAAAGATGTGTGTGTGTGAGGGTATATATCTAGAAAGTAATGGCTAAAAAAAGAAATTGGGGTGGGGATAACATATTAAGATAAAAATGAGAAAGGGATTTTATTATTTTTGTTGTATATATATGTATTCTTATCAAAATTTACCACTAGATAAATTTATTTCCCCCCTTCTTTTCAAAAAATAAATGTGGACTATCTTGTGGTTTGAGTGCATCTCACCAGTTTCCCCCAGTTCCAAGTTGGTCACTCTAATATTGCTTATTTCACCAATTTAGAAATCCCAGACTAGAAAGTTGCTCACTAAGACGTGTAAGTAAAGATCACCAGTATTGGGGCTTCCCTGGTGGCGCAGTGGTTGAGAGTCCACCTGCCATTGCAGGGGACGCGGGTTCGTGCCCTGGTCCGAGAAGATCCCACATGGCGCGGAGCGGCTAGGCCCGTGAGCCATGGCCGCTGAGCCTGCGTGTCTGGAGCCTGTGCTCTGTAACAGGAGAGGCCACAACAGTGAGAGGCCCACGTACCGCAAAAAAAAAAAAAAAAAAAAAAAAAAGATCACCAATGTCAGGAGGCTGATCTTGACATGACGTGCTGTCTCTCCTTCTGCTACAACATGATTCCTTAGTATAGCTGATACCACAGAAAAAAGTAGAACTGAGAAATGTATATACGTTTTCATCACTATAGGAGCAAAGCCAAACACGACTGAAATGTTTATTTTTTATTAGGTGGCCTTAGATCATAGAAGATATAAAATCAGTTTAGTCGTGAAATGTTCATGATAAATAGTAAACTTCAAATGTTAATAAAGATACTGAAGATTTTTCTGATGCTTTCTTTTTAAAAAATGTAATTTTAGGTAACCATAAAGCTGAGGCAAGGGTAGTCTGGGTTCTTGGAAAGAATTCCCAGCCATCACTGGCTGCCTCTGGGTGCAGAAGTACTTGTGATCACTGTGTGTGGATCCAGTGGAAGGGGCCAGGCTTATGTCAAAGGTCCATGTGCTGATAGCAGTGGCAGCACCTGCAGAAAGCATGAGTCCTACACATTTTGCATCATGTACCTGTTCCTCAAATGCACGGAACCATAAGGACAGTGAGCCACCAGGTGGGAGCTTTAACATATGCAATGATTAGTGAAACCTTCTTTGAAAGTGAGAATTTTTCATTACTTTATTAAATATTATATTCAATTCAAAGGCTTTGACCATCCATAATCATCATTGTATGTATACACACATACAATATGTGTGTATATATGTAAAAAATACCCGTTCAACATGCTTTTAAAGGAATAACTGTGTTTTGAAGTCTATGCAGCATAAAATATGATTTGATATAAAAAAAAACTAATCAGAAGCCTGAAAAACGATATGCTTTAATAAGAGCCTATTGCAGATTCTGGAATGATTGTGGCATGCATGTCCCTGGTCATGTTGGACTTCTCCTTCAATTTTGACTGGAGTAATGTGTGTTCCACAACACCGATTCTAATGTCCATCTGAATAGTTTCTTGCTTCAGCTTCGTTAAGCTCTGTTTAATCTTCACCAAAGGAGCTGCAGAATGAAAATAACATGGAATAAAAACGTTCATTTGGAGTATCAGTGTATTACAGAATGGTATGACATTTTCCTCACTTTGTCTTAAGCCAAAAATGGGGTTAAAAACACAGCCAACAATTTACTGACATTCACACAGTTTTGCTGTGGCATTTTAAACACCTGAGATTTCTAGGTTGGGAAATGATGCAGCATTTGATGTACTGAGGCTGAACTTCCTTTCTTTTCTAGAGGAAGAGTTGCTAAAGGTGTGTTTAAGAATGTCTTCAATATTTTTTTAGAGGCTAGTATATTTATCTGAAGGAAAAGGGGATACAATGGAAGAAAAAGAGAAGGAAGAACTACCTTTAAGACATAGCTAATGGCTCATTTAAACATACTGCAAACCCCCTATACATCACCTTCTGAAAGATCACTCAGTATATTCCGTTAGAACTCTAGAAAATCCTTCTAGAGCAACGAAGGGCCTTAGGCAATCACCACTGGGCCATGTCAAAGTAACTAGCTTACAACAGAGGATGATTACTATAGGATTATTAATTCTTCTCTATTTGATCCTTGCCCAGTCAGGTCTACCAGGAAAGAGGGGAAAAAAAGGTCATCACATCACCACCTTTGTGCCTTTTGGGCGTACACTTAGTGCTTTTTTTGTACATAAAATGGAATAATGAAGCTCATTTGATGAAAATGGAACAAAATATTATTTTTTTAAACTGGCATAACAAAGTGCATATTTAACTATCTCCTATTCTATTTCTGAATTAATACAGTTTGAATTTTTTAAAAAATCCTAAATGATAGTAAAAAAAATTATGACTCTTCTCAGCTCATTTATAAGGAAAACAGTATACTGATTATCAGACCTCATTTTTGCACCATGTACCTCCCCTTCAAACAAATTCATTTTAAAAAGCAGACTTCTTATTTATTAATACCTCTTTAAAAAATAGATTTCTTAAAGATATTCTTCTTTTGCTCATTTTCTTCTTAAAATGAGTGTGTACTTACCACCATCAGTCATACTGCTGCCTTTTTCTTCCATTTCTTGTTTTACCTTTTCTAGCTCTTCTGTAACCTTTCATTGAAAACAAAAGTTTTCATGAGCACTGGATTTTAATAAATTTTCAAAATTTTTGTATGATGTATTAAAAAATTAATTCAGATATAATACATACATAAAGGGATACAAAGATCTTAGCAGTATTCTGGACATAATTTGAATAATAAAGTATGCAGATATGCAAAGCTTTTTATCTTCTGAGAGTGCTCCTATTGTTAAACGTCACCAAATTATTTTTTTATTGACTGTCTCAGGTTGTAACATGATAGAATAAAAATGATCTAAGTTGTTTTTTTAGGCATCAGGCACTCAAGCTTTGCAGTTACCTCATAGCATCTACCATGCCAGTCTCTAATGATCAGTTATTAATTAAAACAGCACAAACATCCTAAAAAGATTTTAAATTTCTAGAAGTTTACCACATATCTTTCTAATATTACAGTTTTATAAGAGAATCTGCCACCTTTTCCTCTATAGGACACTAAAAATAACGTTTATACCATATGGCTATATATAAAAATATTCTAACTGCTTTATCCAAACCATGAACTCCAAGAGGCACACTGGGCTGTTATAGTGGCTCTAATGTGTACTCTATATCATACTCAAAATTATACTACTATAGCCTCTATAAATTCCAAACTAGCATAAATGTAGGTAGAAAATATCATCTTTTAAAAATTGAAAAATTTTGATATGATCTAGAACGAAACCATAATTGTAACTTAGTAGGCTTTATTTTTATCATGCTGGTCAGCAAAAACTTCCTTGGGAATAAAGTGCTCATCCAAGTAAAAGCAAATTAACTTTTTTCAGGCACCTGAAATGTTACAACTGGGGATAACTACATACTCCAAAAGAACTAAATGGTTCCCTGGACTCCCTTCAAGTGTTAATTTACCTAACAT
The DNA here is from genome assembly GCF_025265405.1 of Mesoplodon densirostris. NCBI lineage: Eukaryota > Metazoa > Chordata > Mammalia > Artiodactyla > Ziphiidae > Mesoplodon > Mesoplodon densirostris. The sequence goes on from NC_082665.1 coordinate 55,676,058, forward strand.
AAGTGAGCACTTTACTTCTGTATAATGTTTTATCTGCCTAGAAGCACCACGGGGTTAGAGTCTAAATATTTCTAAAGTTATATTTTTAGTATTTTAAAATAACTATTTACTCCTCAAATAATCTCCATCAAAGAAGCTTAATTCTATTATACAGAAAAGTTTGTGACAATTATACTTGATTGTATCCAAAGATAATCTTGGACTTTAGTCCCATATTGGCTACTGACCTCGTTGTAAGGTTTTTTTTCCTCTCAGCTCTTCAGTGAAAAATGGGAGCATATATTATTAATATACATATATAAATATACATGGGTAAGACCTAATATATAATATATATGTATTACTAATATAATTCATGTAGTATGTCATATGTTAGGTCTTACATCTTCTGCAAGATGATGAAAATAAATACACTATATGTAAATATTCCATAAGTTTTTAGAAGGGAAAGGGTTACAAGCCGCTTCCAATTTGTGGACAGAGAAATACACAGGATCACACACAAGTTACCAACAACAATCACTAAAAACAAAGCTTATATCTTAAAGACTAACATTAAAATTTATTATAAGACATTTAAGTCAATGCTTTACCTACTCTTCTATATATTAATTACAATTATTATGTTTTAAAAAAGATTAAGGAAGATTATAAATGTGCTAATATTATCAGCATGTGTTATGTTACATTTAGTAAAACAACTTCAGGCATTTTGTGGAAACAAGTAGTATATAAATAGGTAATTGATTCACTGATAAGACAATTTAGGGATTTTCTCCTAAAGGAAAGGATTTAAGAGCCACAGGAGGCAACTACTAGAGTAAACAACCCACGGCTGTAGCAGATTAAACCATCCAGGGCTCTGAACCACGGTACCCCGCTGACAGGTGAGAATCTGGCAGGAGCACACAGTATGTACCTCAGACAGGAGTCTGGTCCTTTCAGTTACTCCGCCGTTTCCCTGCTGGTAACGCTCCCTTGCCTGAGGGAGAAAACATTTTGTTTAATGGCAAGTTCAAAACAGAAGCAGATGACTTAAATATGACCTCGTTGTGTTTGTAATTTCTGCATATCATGTTATGACAACGCCCCTCCTTGTTTGTGAATACTATTGTGAAAAATGACATTTTAACGGTAGCTATTTTATGTCCCTCATAGGCACCATGTATTTAACAAAAGCACTATACAATGATGAACTACCTTAACCTTCATAAAATAATTGTGTAACTCACAGGGGCACGGTTCACAATAAAAACTGTCCTCAGCCACTCCTAAACAGTTTAGACAATGGCTCTTGGTCGATCTAATCTGCGTGCTATGCAGAGAAAACATGTTCTAAAAAATCAATCATAATACAGCATCAGAGTCAGTAATTAATAAGGATTAACAAACAGTATGACAATATGGAATATGTCCTTGGGAACGAACTTAATCAATTATTTAATATCAATGTTTGAGAGATACAGGGTGGCTGTAATCAGAGACTTTTTATAGCATTTTAAAAGTAAAAACATTTGCAAATAGATGTGTATATGTGTGAATAACTAATTAAACAAATAATAAAACAGTGAAGGTTACTTTCTGCTTGGTCTTTGAGAACTTCTGAAAGTATAGAAGTGTCTCAAGTTTATTTCCATTTTTTTCTCCTTCTAACCTTGTCTGCTGAAAGAAAAAAATATGCCTTCAACTGACATTTGCAGTTGTTGAGGAAGACATTAGTAGTCTTCCTCAGCATCAGGAAAGAGGGGGCATAAATCCCAAAGGAAAGCCTTTAGATCCCTACTGTTGTAACAAAGCACTGCTGCTTTCAAAGGCTGAAGGTTTTATTTTATTTTGGTTGAATTTCTAAAACTTTGAAAAGATTAAAAAATTTGCTCATTTAATTAATTAAACTGCTTGTCTTCGAACGTGTCTTGCTTTCATATTCCTTATTATGTGGTTGTAAGCCACAATGGAAAGGATGTCTTTTCTCCCTGACACATGTAAATGCATACTATTCCACTTCCTCCTACTCAGACAGTAAATTAACAGCAGACTTAGAAACAAAACCAGGTGTCCTGGCACTGTGTTCCTGTTCTAAGCCATGTTTCCCAGCAATATGACTTCTTTTACTTAAATCTAATGAAGAAATACATTTAAAAACTTCTAGGAGATAATTTCTATCACATGTAAAATGGAGATGACAAGTTGTATTTGCTTCCTAAAGTGGGCAGAGGATCAATGTGCTGCTGTTTGTGAAAAGTATTTCATGATTCTCAAATGAAAGGTCCTGTGTCGAGACTTCCCTGGCAGTACAGTGATTAAGACTCTGCCTTCCAGTGCAGGAGGCGCAGGTTCAGTCCCTGGTCGGGGAAATCAGATCCCACGTGCAGTGGGGTGAGGCCAAAAACTTAAAAAAAAAAAAAAAAGTGCTGTGTCAAGTTTAGGGACTAGGGTCATTAACTGGAATGAACCCTGGATATCATTCCTTAGTTACCTCACTCAGCTGGGCTTGAGCTGCACGATATTCCTGAACCAAGTGCTCAAGCTGATTATTGATGTACTTTTCTCGGCTGCCAATCTTCTCCAGAGTCCTGCTAATTTCATTATGAAGTTTGTCCAAAAATCCCTAGAAATTTTAGTAGACAGAGACTTCACAAATATATTTTTCAAAAGTAGTTTTAAATGGGTTAAATCTCCCTCAATTCATCTCACAAATTCTCAACCACCAATGAAAAAGAAGATAGTTTGAAATTTTCAGCAACAAAAAAGTCTGTAATGAAAATTATTTTAGTCACACTTTGCAGAATGTTAAAATAAAAAAGCACCTGGTAGTGTTAGTCAATTTATTTGTCCTTATGCAAATCTAAAATATATGTGAGTGGAATGTGCTTTATATAAAGCCCACAATCAAAGTAGGTAAGGGAATAACACGATTTTCTTATAGCACAATTCAAAGATGACTGGAATATTCCAGTTGGAAGTAGATCATTAAACTTATAGCTCTAGTCTGGGACCCATAACTTCTTACTCCAGCTTTGCTTCTTTGTGGTATTCTCCAAAAGTCCCTATTTCTGGCAGGGCAGCAAGCCTGGGAAGCTGTAGGTTCTAGGCGTTGCTGGCCTGGTGCTGTTATTCCCTGAGATTCAGAGGGGAAAGAATGATGAAATGATTCTAATATGCCTACCTATATATCTAGAGTATGTAATATACTAGGTATATATCATATTGCTTTTATATAGTTACCTTTCTTTAGTTGGTTTAAGTGTTAGGGCTGTTGAAACATAATATGGTACATTCAATCAGGAAACTCCTCAAGGGCAAGGATTGGGTCTTTTTTCCTTTCATGTTCTCCCTTAATAGGTATTACACAGATGAGTAAATGTACTCATGTACTCATCTGAAGTAATTCACATACCTTGGTCTCCTTTAGAGCAGATTCAATTCCACTTTTGTGCTGGTGCATTTGGTCAACATGGATTCTCCAATCCTATAGGCATAAGAGCATACAGGAACAAGTAAAAAATATTACATTTCCTTCTTTCCACTACTTTTTTGAAGTTGTACCCTTTATTTTAATTACTTTGGTTGCTGCCCTATTTCAGATAGGAGAGTCCTATATATAGCTTGCAATCAGATTGTAAAGAAATGTGTGTACAGCACTTTAGGATAAAAGGTTCTGAATAAATCTAAATTAGTTTATGTGTTCACAGAGCGATGTCTCACAATTTGAATGTAAATTATCCCTGCACTGCTGGTGGTTAATAGTTATGACTACCCATCAAAATGAAAAAAGTTCTAATTGCTAGAAAAGAAATACCTGTTTAAACAGTAACAATTATGTTTGCCAGAAGCAACTCTGGAATCAAGTAACATATATCAAATATTAGCTTGTCCCTTGAAATTAAAGTGGGACGCTTCTTCAGACTTTGGAATCTCTTTCTTAAGAAAGGAAGTCTGTAATGATAGTTAGAGTTCATATATTTGACATGTATTGTACTACTGCTAGACCGATCTGAATTCGTGTGCATATTTGAACTCTCTAATCTAACATTTTAATTTCCTACAAGAGATCCTCAAAATGTTTTGGTTTATATTACTAAAGGTAACAATTTTAAGACTTGAGAAATACTCATCAGAAGAGAAAAAATATTAAGGTGAGCTGGAGTAAGTGATGGAGCCAGGATATCCTTCAATCACACATATCTGCTTGCATGCCCTGACGCTCCACTTTGCTATCTACACTATTTTGTGAAGGAAAAACGATTTTATGAATAATCCCATTCTACTGACTTCTTAACTTTGAAACGTAGGCCAGTGACCATAGGGTAAAAAAATCCTTGGGTACTTCACACATACCAATTATAAAATTACATTACAGCTGCAAAGAACCTCAAAGAATATCTAGCCTGACCTTCATCATTGCAGAGATAGGCAAACAGAGGCCCAGCGACAGAAAGGGGCACACCCAAGGCCACAGAGGTGGTGGTACACCTGGATCAGAAGCCAAATTCACTAATTCCCACGCAGTACCTTTTGGCAGTTCAGAGTTAATAAAAGGAGGAACTGGCTGCTTGACACCAGTGAAAGTGCCAGGGCAGAGAACAAACGGCACTTTCCTTTGTCCTTAAGCATTTTTCTGTCTCATGAGTGGACAGTATCTCAGAATACAGAGCGTGGAAAGGACCTTGAAGATCACCTACTCATCCGTCTAACAGTCATCTAGAGCAATGCCTTCATTTTGCAGTTGAGGGGACTGTTCACCACCTGTGACTACGGCTAGACAGATGCGGCCAGGAAACAGGCCCCTCCAGCTCAGCCAGTCAACACTGGAACAGGAAGGAGAAGCAACTGGCTGGCCTCCTGCAATGAGACCTAATATGGTTAAGCTTCAAAATGGAAACCTGCTTAAGCCCAAGCAAGCATCTTTATGAAAGATAATAAACCTAACAAGTATCATTAATTTTTTAAAGAAGTACTCATCCTGCCTGATTCCAAAAAGAATTTTAGAAGCTTAATAAACACCAAACTCAACTATTCCTATCGGCCTCTGTCTCTGTCGATATATATATATGTATATGTGTGTATATATACATGTATAAATGTATAAACATACACATATATCTATACATACATTACATATATATAGTTTTAAAATTTATTGTAATTGATGTGTTTAAAGTAGTTTGTTCTGCTTTTTCTACCCAGCATTATTTTCTATCCAGCAAATGTAAAAAATGTATTTTTTTCATGTTTTGATATTCAAAGTATTTTGAGAGAAGAAAACATGCCTGACTCATCTAAGAAGTATAACTATGGGGCCTCCCTGGTGGCGCAAGTGGTTGAGAGTCCGCCTGCCGATGCAGGGGATACGGGTTCGTGCCCCGGTCTGGGAGGATCCCATATGCCGCGGAGCGGCTGGGCCCGTGAGCCATGGCCGCTGAGCCTGCGCGTCCGGAGCCTGCGCTCCGCAACGGGGGAGGCCACAACAGTGAGAGGCCCGCGTACCGCAAAAAAAAAAAAAAAAAAAAAAAAGAAGTATAACTATGATAACTTACGTTGATGTTAAGCTCCATGGAGGAGCTGGCATTTCAGTGGCACCTTGAAGCATGAGTAGCATTTCAACACACTGGAAAGGAGGGGAGAGTAAGGGTATTTTAGGCTGAGGGAGTTAACAAGAATAAAGAAAAACAGGAAAGTATATAGGGAACAGGCAGCCCAGGCTGCCTAGAATATAACACAAAAAGTTCTTGGGGTGGGGTGTGGAAGGTGAATCACAAGGAAACAAAGCTGGAGAGGTAGGTTGAATTAGATCAAGGGCTTTAATTAAGGAGTGTGGATTTTATCTTGTAGATAATGGAGAGCTATCAATGACTTGATTTCAGTTTTAAAGACAAGTCTGAGTTTTGGGAAAGTAACAGAGTGAAGGACTGATTAGAAAGGCAAGAGACTGAAGACAGGTAGCAGACCAGTTAGGAGGTTGTGTCACGGTCTACCTGACAGATGAGCAGGGGTTAATTAGAGCAGTGCTTGTAAGAATGGAAGGTAAGGGATGGATTCGAGGGACATTGCAGACACAGACTAGCAGCACTTGATTACTGATGAAGGGGAAGTGAGGGGTGGCTGAAGTGGAGGTGGGCCAGTAGAGAGAAGATGTGTGTAAGGTTTCTAGTCTGAGGAACTGAGAGGATAGTAATATCACAGTGTGACAAGAACAGAGTAGATTTCAGGGAGTCCGAATTATTGAGGAATTTGGTTTTGGACTTTTTAATTTGATAAGCCACTGGAACACTGTGTATTCTTATTGCCTTTTAAAGTGGAAACCTAGTAATGATTTATAATTATCCATCAGGCAAATCTGAATGCTTGTTTCATTAAAATCTTCTAAGTGGACACATTTCCTGATGTACAGTTATTTTTATATAAGCTTTAAAAGTGTTCTTACCCTTTAACCCAGCAATTTCACCTCTAGAAATTATTTCCAAGGAAATAATTGGGGATACACACAAAGATCAATGTACAAGTTCTGTGTAAAACAGCGGAAGACTCTCTAAATATCTAACAGTAGAGGACAATTTCAATTAATTTTATAATGTTCATTTCATCCCTAAAAATAACGCGGTATGACACCGTTTTTATAAAGCTCAAAGCAAAACTCAAGGATACACACAATTTGGAGAGACACACATATGTGAAAACACACACACACACACAAACACGAAGAAGAAGAGGCAGCAGCAGCTAATGACAGTACACAAACCAGGGGACAGTCATTACCTATAGGTGGGAAGGGGCAGCCGCAGAGCAGCACATAGGTAACTTCCAGGATGTTGTAATGGTCTAGTTCTCGAGTTGGGTAGTGGTTTCATAAGTGATCGCTTTATTACTGGATTTTATAATTCTATATGATTGCATATTAAATACATTAATATTGTATATTGAAATGTTAAATTCACGTTCCCCAAAATATTTCATAGTCTGAAAAAATGCATGTTAACAACATACAGTAATGTGGAAAAACACTGCCAAAGAGTATATTCATTAGCTGTCCAATTTAGTAAAAATTAATATTTGTGTATATCTGTATGTGTGTATTAACACAGGGATTTGAATACTGGTGTTTTTAATTTCTTCCTCATCCTAACAACATTTTCCAAATTTCCTATAAGAGAATTTTGTCACTTTTAATCATCAGGGGAAAAAATGTCAAAAAACTTTCTGGGTGCCCAAGACTTTTCCAAAAGGGGTTTAATATAGTTATAATAGAGACTATAAATGACTGTACTTGTAACAGTTTAAAGACATGAATACACAGCTTTTACAAAACTGCAACTGAGATGGTTAAAAACTTTACAAACGTTTGTGGTAAGAATGTAGGTTTTAATGATATGTAAGGATTTGATCCTCCAAATAAGTAACAGTAAAAAGAACTGTTAAACAATAATAGCTATTCTTAAATAAGAGAGAATCCACTGGGTTACAATGCACTTTTAAACATCTTTCCTTACTTGAGACTCACAAAGGTTTGGAGCACTAAGTAGATATTCTCATCCCTTCTTTTTCACCACTATCCTTCCCTGTAAGAGGGTTATGTGACTTGCTGGCTGGTTGTGGGAGGACTGCACTTTACTGCTCCAGTGATGCTGGCCTTGGCCATGTGCTTCTCTTTGGCCAGTAGAATGATGATGGACATGGCCTATGCCAGGACTGTGCAGAAGATGTAATTGGCATTTACCAGCTCTCTTGCCCTTTCTTTCAGCCATGATAACAGGCATGCCCCATAGAGGGGTTTATCCTTTAGGTCTGAGAATATGAAACATGGAACATAGCTGGAATAGAGCCACAGCTGTGCCACACTTCGGGAGATAGTGTATCTTGAGTGAGAATAAATGTATGCTATTCTTATTGTAAACCACTGTGATTTGGGGGTGGTTTGTGATACCAAGAAACTGACTATATATACATAATTTATAGGGACAAAAAAGAATCAGATAGGTTAAATGACCTTTCCAAAGTTTTATGTCTGGAAAGTGGAAAGCACTCCATACCAGTGCTTTTCCCACATATTATATGCTGCTTTTCTTTATGATAAAATGAACTACCAAAGAGTATCTAAGGTAAACCAAGAATTCTTTTTGTTACATATCAAGTGAGACCACATGGGCCACTGGAGGTTACTAGTCACCTATCCCAAAGTGCTCTACGTGTGTCTATTAAGCATCATTTCTGATCTCTGTTGAAATTGAGTTTTTCACCTAATCTAGCACATTTCCTCTCTATGGAAATGAGAAGACTAATAATGATACAGAATATCATTTCTTTAGATTTTCTATTTTTAAAAATCCTTTCATACAAAATCTCATGTGTAATTCTCTCTGTCACCTGTGAGGTAGATGGCAAAGGTATTGTTGAACTATAACTCCTCTCCTGGCTCCAAAATTCTTTAGCACCAAATTATATATCTCCCTTTTTCAGAAACTGGAGAATTGTGATGGCATCTCTGCAGATGGTGATTCACAGTATACCGTAAAATCACAACGTATGAGATCTTGTTGCAGAACTTAAGGTGACTGGAAGACTATATGGATCTGGGTTTTCCTCCAACAGAACAGCACCTGAACAATTTCCTCTGCGGACACAGAGACATTTTGTTTCTTTGCCTGGATCTCCAGCTCAGTGCTTAAAGTACCTCTCTGAAACTGCAGGGGAAAGACAGACTGAAACATGAGCTAAGCATGGCAAATGGAACTTCTATCTGTGTATAAGTTACACTAATTTATAACTTGTGAAATGTCAAACTCTCAGTTTTTTTTCACCCAAGTTTGAGCTTCTTTATGTGTGGAGAGGCAGAGTGCCAAAGGACTCTTGATACAGAAAAGCTGAGGAAGGCACCTTCATGTGTACTGGGATGGTTTTCTCCTGGGCTCAGGAAAAGTCCATGCCAGAGCACAGCTGACTCTGGCAGCAGGATCCCTGCCTCTCCCCCAAGGGCAGGCGCAGGGCCCCAAGGCTCTGACGTGCCTTGAATTGCTGTCCATCACAAAATGCAACTTCTGCCGTATACCCTACTTTTCTCCTCTATTCTTACTGTTCCTCCCTCAATTCTGTTATGAATAATTAGTGATGAAATCTTAATTCATTGTTCTGCTTTTGCAGTTTTATTTTAATGAGTATAAAAATATTTACAAGGGCTTTTATGGGCTCTCTCCAATAAAGGTGCCTAACCCATTTTTTCTTACTAGGCCTTTGTTTCAGCTCTGAATTCACTTTCTCTAGGGATTTTCAAGATCACTCTGGGGAGGAAATCCTATGTACCTCACATCCATTTTGAGATCTTTCTAAGTCTATTAACAACAACTTCAATGTTAACATTCAAGGAACGCTTCATAAGTGTCAGGCACTATGCTCAGCACTGTTCGTACATCATCACATACAATTCTCTTAAAAACTTTATGAGGGTATTGAGATGCAGCTACTTTAAAGTAGGCTTCCCAAGCTCACATAGTGGTAGAGCCTAAACCTGCAAAAACCACTATATCATATCATGTCATTCCCCTGATGAAATGCAGTAAAGCATAACTAAAAATTTTAATGGGGCAATGGTTAAAGGAGACTTTAGTTTTATCTTTAATATTTGAATTTTTATAAGAATGTATTTATATATCAACTGTATAATGAAAAAATATATTTATAACATTTTAGGATAAACATATATAATTAAAAACTTTCTCACAAAGAAGTAGCCACACCTACATGGCTTTATCCGTGAATTTTCTCAAACATTTAAGAAAGAAATAACAGCAAACATATGAATTCTACCAGAGAACAGGAAAAAAAGGGAGAGCAATTGCCAACTTGTTTTATAAGAACTGCATAGCATTACACTAAAACCTGACAAAGTCACCTAAAAAACAAGAAAATTAAAGATTAATATCTTTTGTAAACATAGATATAAAAATCCTCAACAAAATACCAGGAAATAGAATCCAGTAATATACAAAAGATAATATAACATGATTAAGTTGCATTTATTCCAAAATGCAAGGTTAGTTTAATACTCAAAAATCAATCATTATATACAGTATTGTAAGCCATATTCATACTGCTTTACATTAGATCTCCAGAATGTATTCATCTTGCATAATGGAAACTTTGTATCCTTTGATCATCTCTCTCCATTTCCCCTTATCCCCAGCCCCTGGCAACCACCATTCTACTACATGCTTCTGAGAATTTGACTATTTCAGATTCCTCTTATAACAGAGATCATACAATGTTTGTCTTTCTGCATCTGGTTTATTTCACTTAGCATAATGTCTTCTAGCTTCATCCATATTGTCACAAAAGTCAGGATTTCCTTTATTTTTAAAGCTGAATATTATTCCATGTCTGTATAGTATCGCATTGTATGGATATACAATGTTTACTTTACTCATTCATCAATTGATGGACATTGGTGTTGTTTCTGCCTTTTGGCTATTATGAGTAATACTGTTATAAACCCACGTATCTGTGGTCAACTGATTTTCAACGAGGGGGCCAAGACCATTTAATGGGAAAAGAATAGTCTTTCCAATAAATAGTCATGAGGCAACTGGATATCCATATTCAGAACAATGAATTTGGACCTGTACTTCACACAAAATATAAAAATTAATGCAAAATGAATCAAAGACCTAAATATAAGAGCTGAAACTAGAAAACTCTTGGGAGGAAAAATGGATGTAAGTCTTCATGAGTTTGGATTAGACAAGGACTTCTTAATTATGACATCAAAAGCACAAGCAACAAAAGAAAACACAGATAAGTTGAACTTCGCTGGAATTAAAAACTTTGGCTCAAAGGGAACCATCAAAAAAGTGAAAAGGTAACCCACAGAAGGGGAAGCAATGTTTACAAATCATATAATTCATAATGGGATAGTACCTATTATATACAAATAATTCTTATAATGCAAGACGAAAGACAAATAACCTAATTTAAAAATGAGTAAAAGACTCAAACAGACATTTTTTCCAAGGAAGATACAGAAATAGTTAACAAGTACTTGAAAAGATACTCAACATCATTAGTCATCAGGGAAGAGTTTTAAAACCACAATGAAATACCACTTTATATCCACTAGGAAGGTGATTTTTTTAAAAAAAGGAAAAGGAAATTAACAAGTTTTAACAAAGATGTGGAGAAACTGGAATCCTAAATCCTTTGCTGGTAGGAATGTAAGATGGTACAGCCCCTGTGGAAAACACTTGGTATTTCCTCAAAAAGTTGATAAAGTTACCATACAATCCAGCATCTCCACTTGTTGCAACTGCTGCCAAGTACACGAAGACAACTGAAGACATATGTTCATACAAAAACCAGCACCATAAACTTTCACAGCCAGTGACAAACTGTCTGCTTTAAGTCTACCTCCTTCTCCTTCCTCAGCTTTTTTCATGCTTCAATTTTCTTTCTCATTTGGGAGTAAAAGTTCTTTTTGTGGAAACACGTTGCTTTTTTATTGAATATATTTAATATATTTTGTTCTAATGAAAATTCATTTATTTGTGTTTTGGTTTTGCCTTGCTATATTGTAAATGATAACATTTATGGCCTGACATACAAACAATACATGTTATTGAATAAAAGTCAACTGCTTGTTTAACAAATACATTGATTGTTTAGCAATAAAATGGAGAGAGTAAAAAAAAAATCAACCATTATAATCCACCATAACAAGACAGAAAAAAAGAGGAGATAAGTCAAATGGTCATCTCAATAGATGAAGGAAAAAAAACCAATCACTTGAAAAAATTTAACATCCATTCATAACAATAACTCAGCAAACTAGGAACCAAAGGAAAGTTCCTTAATCTACCTTCTGATATTTGTGAAAGTCATAAAGCTAACATCATCCTGAATGGTAAAACTGAAATATTGAAAGCTTTCCCCCTGCTGATGCCACTTATATCCAACATAGACTAGGTATTTCAAGCAAGATAAAGGAAATAAAAGGGATAAGCTTGTAAAGAAAGAAATGAGATTGATGTTATTTGCAGATGATATAATTGTATACACAGAAAATGCAAAAGAATCTACAGGCTTATGGTTAGAATAAGCAAATTTAGCAACTTTGCCGAAGATGTATACAAATATACACAAACAGAGAAATGTAGTTTTATATAACAGCAACAAATAAACAGAAAATAAAATCTAAAAGATACCACTGAAACAAACAGACCAATGTAATAGGACAGAATGTCCAGATACAGACCCTCACAGACATGTTCTCTTTTTATGACAAAGCAGAGCACTGGTCAAAGGATAACCTTTTCAATAAACTGGGTCAATTGCATATACATCTGAAAACCAAATAAATCTTGAGTTCTGCCTCACACCCTCATACTGTACACAAGAATAAATGCTAGATGGACTGTAGATCTCACTGCAAAAGGTGAAACAATACAGCATCAAAAGGAAAAGAAGAGAATATGTTCATAACACTGGGGGAAGCAAAGATTCTTAAACATAGATTTAAACAAAGAGTAAACAAAGATTCTTTAAACAAAGATTAAAACATAAATATTAGCCATACTCCACTCCCCGCAAAAGAGATCATTTTGAGTATATTAAAATTAAGCCGCCTTTATCATAATACACCAATAAGAGTGAAAGGGAAGCTAAAGAGTAGATATTTGCAATACATATATCTGACAAGGGACTCATATTCAGAGTATATAAAGAACTTCTATAAATCAAAAGAAAAAGCAGATAACCCAATAGCAAAAGACAAAAGAGAATATCCAATTGCCAAATAAACATATGGAAAGGGGCGCAACTTCATCAGTCATCAGGAAAATGCATATTAAAATGACAGTGAGACATCACAACAAACCTACCAGGATGAATAAAATAAAAAAGACTGAACCAATACTAAATGTTGATGAAGATGGGGAGCAACTGGAACTTTCAGATACTGCTAGGAGTATAAATTTGTATAACCACTTTCAAATATGCAGACACTATGGCCTAGCAATTTCACTCTCAGCAGAAACTGCAGGAGAAAGGTGTACTTATGTTTCCCAAGAGACACTTCAAGTACTTTCAAATCAGCATTATTTATGTCACAAACTATAAACAACTCATATAAGCCAGATGTGGGCTCCCCTGGAAGGGCACAACCTTGAGTTAGGCAGCTCTGCACTGAAGGAGCAGACAGCTGGAGGTTGTCTGCTGACCGCACTCTCTGCGGCTGGGCGGCAAGTCCTTGTTTGGAAGGGGATCTGGACAATTCATCTCTGTTTTAACCACAGGAAGACAGACTTAGTTATTAAAATGATAACTGTAGCTGAAGTGGTAGAGAGGTAGGGCCAAGGGTGAGCTGCAGTCCCAAAGTGATCAGTCTCAAGATTTCACTGTGGAATACTGATGTTCCTGTGACACGTTTAATACTCCATCCACAGTCAATGATAAAATTCTCTGGAAATCTGATGGCAGGAAATCAGGTTAAATGAAAGAGGCAGAGAAGACAGCTTGATAGAAGGAGTTGCATATGTCTAAGTTCACTGTAGCAAATATTTTTGGGACAGGTCAATAATTTATCATTCTCTTTGCATGGATATGAGCAGCATATTTCCCTCCTCTACCCAGAACACTCCCTTCTCTAATGACAGAACATTATTTGTATTCTCTCCTTTTGCCACTTTGCACACGCAGTTTTGCCATCTCTTCTTCCTGTTCTAATTGTTAGATTAATTTTCAGCTTCATCACTGCTCACATTTATGTGTGTATTTGTGTGTGTGTACGTGTGAGAGAGAGAGAGAGACTGTCCATTAAATTAACTTTTTTTTTTTTTTTTGCGATACACGGGCCTCTCACTGTTGTGGCTTCTCCCGTTGCGGAGCACAGGCTCCGGACGCGCAGGCTCAGCGGCCATGGCTCACGGGCCCAGCCGCTCCGTGGCATGTGGGATCCTCCCGGACCGGGGCACGAACCCGTGTCCCCTGCATCGGCAGGCGGACTCTCAACCACTGAACCACCAGGGAAGCCCCAAAATTAAGTAACTTTTTCATGAGATTACTTTCTTAATGAAAAATGCCCATCAGGTTGCAGGATAGTTGCAGAGTATGGTTTTCCTAAATTTTTAAACATGACATTTTTCTTTAATTGTCAGCAGCTTAAAGTCTTCTGTGGTATACACCTTTGTGGTGTGAGAGCATGATTTTTCTTCATAAGTGTTCAAAGAACTAGACATACAACTTAGGAAGAGTTCAGTATGTACGTGTGCTGTATGCTGTATGTGTGTGTTTGTTGCAGGGGGTGTGGCAATCAAGCTGGAAATATATGTTTCCTCGGGAAAATTCTTGCTTTCTAGATATTGCCCTTGTAGAGAAAAATAATGCATGTGCATAGAGGGTAAGCAAAGGCTATCATAACAATCACTGGGATTCTCACACCTGCCTGTAATTGAACTGAAACTGGAGATCCATAATCTCTCCATAGAATACCTTGTTAGTAAAATGATTACATTTCTAATGTGTGCTCAGAGATTATCTTTACTGACTACCATCTGCTACTAAGCATTTTCACATGTTGACTCAGACTTATTATTCATGCTTATTCTATGGCCACACAAATCTTCCGAGTGAGGTTTTCCAGACTTTAGAAGTCATTGCAAGCCTTGAGAAGAGATTTGGCAAGGCAGAGATTGGGGGCCTTCTGAGAATGCAGGAACACTCTTAGGCTGACTCAGAATGTCATTGTTTCACAGGATGCTGAGGAATCATGGTGGAGAGCTGGAAGAGGTGACCTCGCCAGTCCCTCTCAACTTTGAGAATCTACTAATCAAAACTTTGATCTCATACTGATACTCAAAAAACAAAAACTGAAAAAATGGAGTCATCTCCATATCTGAAAAACTAAGAAACATTAAATCACTACCTTGGCCTCAAGAAACAATCACATAGGGCTTCCCTGGTGGCGCAGTGGTTGAGAGTCCGCCTGCCGATGCAGGGGACGCGGGTTCGTGCCCCGGTCTGGGAGGATCCCACATGCCGCGGAGCGGCTGGGCCCGTGAGCCATGGCCGCTAAGCCTGCGCGTCTGGAGCCTGTGCTCCGCAACGGGAGAGGCCACAACAGTGAGAGGCCCACGTACCGCAAAAAAATCACATATAATGGGATAAAGACTATGGGGGTAACAATTTGTCCAAATATTAAGAAATTTGTAATAAAATACTCTGATAGTGAGAACTGCTCTAATACTGTTGATTGAAAAAATGAGTCAAGGCAATTAAAAAGTGCACTTTATAGGGAGGTCCATACGATAAATGGTTTCTGCTTCAATTTATATTTTATATTAAGTAAAAGGAAACATGAAATTATACTTTGTAATAATGATATATTTAGGCTAGAAATTTCAATTATAATCAATGTATATTAACTCAATGCTCTCAATCACAAATGTCTATTTGAGGTATATCTACCGTGAGGCATTAGTAACTTTCCTCCTTAGCATTTACATAACATGCAGAATTTATTGGTTATTTCCTTAAAAATCTACCACTGTTGATGCTCTTTAGTTAGAGATGATGGTAATCTCTAAAGCAAAAACACTTGTTCTCCTATTTCAACTTGTGATAAATGAAACCTTTCCTGATCCAGCTGAAACATTTATCATGCTCAGGGTAAATAGGAAGGAAGGCATCATCAACTTTAAACACAGAATACCCTGAATGTTCAACAAGACTGGGACAGAAGCAGCTAAAAATCGTTTCCAGTTGCTTAAGGATGGCTGGGTTTTTCTCCACCCCTATGCAGTATTTTCAAATGTATAATTTAAGCATAGTATTCTTTCCCACAACCCTGTCCATGACCCACATGCTACAAAGGAAAAAAAAAATGTTGACCTTGAGAATACAACTTAAAGTCCACCAAATAACACATTTTAAAAATAACACAAAAATCCAAAACGGTATTCTGTTTTGTGTAAGTCTCCCTTAAAGAAAGCTTGCCTGTAAAAGTCCATCAGTGAATACTTCCCCTCATTCTCTGAGACGACGTGGCAGTTGAGTAATCACACCGGCTGCTCTAAAAATGTATGTGTCTAGTTAATTTAGGCAGTTTATTTTGATAGCATTCACCTCTTTCTGATTACAGCAGGTGTTTCAAGGATAAATTTGCTGAAAATTGTATTTTGTTTAAACAACAGCAGCATGTACATTTATGGCCTTACTATATTAAAAAGCATTTACTGTCTGGCAGCAATGGATACAATTACAAACATTTGTGACAGTAATTGGAGCTATTACTCCTGCATGGAGTCTCATGAAGACCAACTTATTGCCACCTGTATTTACATGTGTTACTGGTAATTGCAAAAGCCGATTTTTAAAAATTTGGTTCCTTATTTTTTAGAAATTGTGTGACTATGTTTCAACAAAAGGTCTGTCTACCAGAACATCTGTAAGAATTATAAACGTGGTTTCTCCATTATTTAAATAACAGGCAGAATCCCATTTTATGAGGAACATATATGTAAAATGTATTCCTGTATCCTAGCCCACAGAATATATTATACTTTTTTGCTCATGACTGCAAGAAACCTATCAATATAGCCTATCCGGCAACCAGAGTACAAGTCTTGAGAAATGCTCTTTACTCCAAAACTATAATAATTTATAAATCCCTACAGGTCAGAAATATTTAGAAAGCTAAATTTTATTACACTGCATCCAAACACAGTGATGGCAGAAGGTCAAAGCAAGTTGGCCTTCCACTGCTTGGGAATGAAAAAAAAAATACCCTCCATTGCTTCCAGATATGGATTTGTCTACAAGAGTGAAAAGAGGAAGCCTACCATCGTCCATTTCTGCACGACTTGGCTTCCAATTTCAAGAGGCTTAGATCTAACATGGCAAGTCTGTGGTCCTCCCAGGTTTATTTAAATGGAATACCACCTGCTGATTAATGAAGCCCTCTCTATTCCCTCTTAGGTTTTAGCTCTCACAGTGACTAGAGAGCCCAGGGGCTCAAGACTATTGTCATGATTCCATCCTTAGCAGAAAGACTCTTCCCAAAAGGTTTCCTGCTGTGAATTACCCAAGGCAACACCTGTACAGTTTATTTACATTAAAACGAAATCCAACTGCTTAGAGTTGAAATTTTAAGTTTAAGGTTCTTTTTACAACTGCAACCTTCAGAAAGTTGGACACTGAAGAACAGGTAAGGATGTAAAAAAGCAGTTCAGTGAAGCAAAGGCTTGAAATAATTAGAAACACATGCTGTAGTACTTCCTAAGCCTTAAATAAAAATTAATCTCTTTATCTAAATTCCTTGTAATGAACCTGAAGATTTACATAATTACTAAAGACATTTTGGTGGAATGAAGGGGGTACCTAGCCAACTACCTTTTAAAACAACAAAGCAGGAAACATTTAATTATAATTTGGAAAAAAGTCTATTTAAGTCATTAATCAAAATTCTAATTATAATATCCACAGGGCGTTAAAGCATGATAGAACATTTGTTCATTGCATTAAATACCTAATATTAAATCATTATAATATACAATCTTTTGGGAATAAATACTGCATAATTGAAAAAAAAGGGCCTATGTAAGGTTTAGTTGAAAGCTGATTTCACGCTTGCTGCTCTTCTTTAATTCTGGGGAATAGAAATAAATATTATTAATGATTACTTAGTTTCTTTGTAAAAACCCCTGACTTGAAAAAAATCATTCTCCTGATAAAGATTAATAAAAGTAATCATTTTAAGAAGACACTTTCCCTCAGTTCAATGAATGAAGTTGAGAAACTGAACATACAAATGGACAACAGATAACAGCTAGATCATTACCCAAAATATTTAGAATCCTGACCCACAATCTGTGGCAACTAGTCCAGGAAGCCAAACATAACCTCTGTAGCAACTGACCGAAATGGTCAGGACTTAATAACTGTCAGCTTCCCCAGTTTTTGCTCAAACCGCACTCTCCTGCCCCGCCCCACATTTCCAATGTAGGACCAATTAGACAAAGCCAAATATCCTCCCCTAACCAATCACATGAGAGGCCCTGCTTCTAGTGAGCCCACCTCCAAATTTCCAGTCACGTATGAACATACTTGAAGCCTTCCCTTTTTTCCACTACAAGTCTTTCAAATTCTCCTGCATGCCTTAAGTTCTCTGCCGACGCAAGTGGTGATGGCTGACTCCCTTGCTATGGCAAGCTCTGAATAGCCTCTGCCTGTTCTCATTTAGGCGGCTTCTGTTTATTTCCACAAAGCCATATAAAAGCTTGCTGTTTTTAATAGTAAAACAGAAAATAAAAAAGATAGAATAAATTTTCCTCAAGAAACGGCATTAAGTATTTATTTAGCAATCAAAATTAATCAAAAATACAGACAGTGAAATCTATATGAATATGCATTCACATTTTCTATTCCCCTAGAAATAGAGGACATACAGAATTCTTTCGCAGCTCAGCTTCAACCATTTTATTATTCAACTCAGCAACTGTCAACTGATTCACTTAAAAGTTTAAAAAATTACTATTATGGATTTTAAAATATTTCAATCAAGTAGGAAATATTATCCTTCAATAATTATCATAAAGTACCCTGAGGAAGAGCCCCTCACATGGTTAAAAACAGGTAAAAGCAGCTACAGCCTACAGGCTGGTCTGACTGTACATTCTTGCAGCAATGAGTAAGTATACAAGATTTCTAAATTTCATTTTCTATTTAATCTTCATTTCTGCTTCTTGCTCTCCATGTTTGCTCTTTCATCTGGATTTCCACATTCAACAACCACTTGTTCTCTAAAACGACTCACTGGCCGATCCATTTCTCGCTACTGGTCTGTGTTCTCAGATCTTCTGGTCCTTAGGCTTGTCCATATCATAAGCATCAGTTCCTGCAGGACAATGCCCTGTCATTTCTCCACCCAGATCCTAGAGCTCCTGGTTTGACCCCAACCTGCTGAGCTTGGCCAAGCCATCTCCCTACCAGGCACTCAGCTGGAGATTGACGGTAACCTTCTAGCACTACGGACAGCCATCTAAAGTTATGGTTTGTAATTTTTAAGGATATGTGGAAATGCTCATGATGAAATAATATGTTAAAAAAGAGGTAAAATCTCAACACCATACACAAAAGCACACAGAAACAGTGGTCAACATATATTAAGTGATTCTTCTGGCACCATTCTAAGTGCTTTAATACTTTTAATTTAATACTTTTTTTTTTTTTGGCAGTACGCGGGGCTCTCACTGTTGTGGCCTCTCCCGTTGCGGAGCACAGGCTCCGGACGCGCAGGCTCAGCGGCCATGCCTCACGGGCCCAGCCGCTCCGCAGCATGTGGGATCTTCCCGGACCGGGGCACGAACCCGTGTCCCCTGCATCGGCAGGCGGACTCTCAACCACTGCGCCACCAGGGAAGCCCTTTTTTCTTTTTTTTTTTTCATTTAATACTTTTAATAACTTTATTGAGGTAGGCTTTATAATGAATTCCATTTTACAGATGAGGAAACTGAGGCACAGAGTGGTTGAGTAACCTACCCACAGGCTCCAACCGCTAATAAGTGTTAGACTCAAGATGAGTACTCAAGTGTCCTGAGTTTAGAATTTGTGCTTTTCACCAGTATGCTATATTGTCACTAATTGAATAGGTAAGAGCCTGGGTTGGAGGTTCAAAGATCTGTCACTTACTAGGCAGAGGCAAATAACTTCTCTGTGTTTCAGTTTCCTCATCTGTAGTAAAAGGTACCTGCATATCATAGGGTAGTGGAAAGGATTAAATGAGTCAATGTATGTAGTGCTAAGAACAGCACTTGGCACAATGCAAACAGTAAATATCATTTATTATTATTATTTTTATCATATCATATATACCTTTACTAAGGAAAAAATTAGAAAGATTTACCAAAGTGATACTTATATGAATCCAATTACACCCTAGGTAAAAATATAAGGCTGATTGTTATCAATATTCCCTTAAATGATGGAAGCATTAGGGCAGAAATTTTGTAAATTCTTCCTGAATACTGATACAGACACAAACCTAAGAGGGCTATCATAGAATACAATAATATTACAAAACAATATTGTAACATAACAATAATTAACATTTATTAGGCAGTAACTATGTGTCAGACACTGTTCTTGTTGCTTTACAACAACTCCATGAGGTAAGGAATATAATTAGTCCCATTTTACAGATGAGGAAAGGAGGAACAGAGAGCTATAGTAGCTCTCCCTAGATCACACAGCTAGCAAGTGATAGAAATATGAATTTTGGGTGTCAAGGGAAGGTGTGTGAGATAGGCTCCATCCTCTCTGGGTCTTTATAGCTACCAAAGTTCTACTAAGTTTCTGAAACGTTGGGTCAATAAATCAGGATTTGATGGTGGGACTAAATGTGTGATCCCTAGCTTCTAATTCACAGTACACTGCCTGCCTCCTCTCCCCTTGAAATATTACTTCTGTATTATTTTTATAATTAACAACAAAATTGTGTTTTAAAAAGACTCAGAGATTAGGATAATTCTTGACCAGTTACAGATTTAAGTCTAGTGAGTATAATCACAGATGTTTGCTCTTAGTTTTAAATTCCACCAGAGTAGTTATATAACACTTGTGGGCACTACTATGGGGTCTAATAAAGAACAATTTAAAAAAAAAGATAAAAACACAGCAGAAAAGGAAAGAGTTAGAGAAATAAAGAGTAAAAAAAAAAAGAAAGGAAAGAACAGAAAGTCCAGGATGTATTATACTCGTAGACGATTTTATTAGGTGGCACCGACATCCACTCTAGTTTAGGTGTCCTCAGACTGCCCTTCTAAGGAATTGATGCCTGAGCCTTACTCACTTGGTAAGAACTGAGGCCTTAACTAGGGTTGGCTAATGACCTGGTTAATGACCCAGGATTTGGCTGAATTTATCAACTCTCTTGGCAAAACTTCTGACTGTGTCCTCAGATACATTATTCCAAATTGAGGCAGATCTGAGATGGGTATATAGCTACTCTAGAAGTAATCACCAGGAGCATTCTCTATACCCAGCTCTAAAAAGGGAACTGCTAATACAGTCCATTCAAGCCAGCATATGACAAAAATCCTTTATCTTCAGTTGTGGAATGTATTATTTGTAGTTTTGGCAACATACTTATTTTCCCAGTTGTAATTTGTTTAAGCTAATATTAAAATTTATTTGCATTCTTTGAGAACTGGTAATAGTAACAAGTAGTGCCAGAAACAAGGATAAGCTAGCCTAGCAATAAAAACCTGATTACATTATGAAGAATATACAAAATAAAATACTTGTGTATGACAGGATGTCATCAAGCATACAGACTATAATATGCAAAAAGAACAGAAAAGAAGATTTACTTTTTTTTTTTTTTGTAATACACTGCTGGGAAGCATACAAGGACTAAAATGAACCTGTGAGGAAAAAAAAGCAAAACATTTGATCTGGTGCCAAATAAATATGGGACTTTTTTTTACTTCTAACACAAGGTAATTTTAAAGAAATTTATAATTGTTTTAAATAATGCTGACCCTATATTACTTATCTCCTACATCTCTATGCTACTTAAAAATTAATGTAACAGTGATCAGTAAAACACATTGATCTGAAAATAATTAATTCCTTTTCTTCCCCCTCAAACATGAAGTTGAAATCTTGAAAGGTCCTAAATGGCCTGCAGTGAGTAAGAGGTTATTGTTTTGTGCAAAAGTAAAGGAGAGGGTTTGGTTTTGGTAGAGTTAGGAGTTGAGGAAGAATGGGATCTACCATGATTCTGGTGTCAACGCTTCCTGATTAAGGAGGATAATGAGTCTGTGAGAAACCACATGTATAACCAGATTACTTTATTTCTGAGACATGAAAAACATTTCTCTATTCATTAGCCCCTTATTTTCTCAAATCAATGTATAATTTTATTTTTCTTAAGTAAGCTGAATAAAGAATTGACCCTAAAGCTGTAATTTCCATTTGCTACAGCTGAAATACTTAGGAGAAAGAAGGGTTTACGAAACACTGGACACAAGGATCAAATTATCTAGAGAAGAATTCTGAAAAAGCAATCAAATAGGACTTTATGTCAGTATTTTTACCACAAAAATCTAAACTCAAAATGACATTCACATATTCGAAAAAATACCAACCCCCCACCAAAACTTTATCTGACATTTTTGAATGTTGCCTGTAACACGGACTGTATAATTAATGACACAGTATATGCTCATAAGATCAAGGCTGGTAATGAATGGCATGAGACTAAGAGTCCAACTCCAAATTAGTTAATTCTTCCCCAAATCAGGAGAACATTGATTCTTTACGAATCCAGGGTTTTGACTACTGCAGGATTGGTTTACAAAACTGTATAGGTTAGCAGTTACATTTATATTCTCTCTTTCTTTATTCAGTTACTTCTATTATGTGGAGATCAATGACAGTTCTTAAAAAAGACACACTCGTGTGATCCTATTAGATTTTAAGTGAGATGTTTGATTTCAAGAGTTTACTTATCTTGAAAGTAAACAAATTAAACTTGCTTCCTCACGGGACTAAGATGTACTTGAGAGTTCCCAACTACACAATTATTTTAACATGTTGTTCTAACTACAGTCACAATAATAGTGATGTTTAATTGTATGAAGAAAATTTGTTCTGACAAAACTAAAGAATCAGAAATTACATTTTCACAAAAAAATTACACTTTTGAAAATTATGACTTCCAGCAGAGATCAAATCAGGAAAGAAATTCTTATTAATATGTATTTACATATAAGAGACACATAAACAGAGATTTTACCCCCAATGTACTCAAATAATAGCTGTCCTCCATAATGATTCGGTAAATATATTGTAAACAGGCTGTAGGATTTGCCCACTTACTCTAGATAAAGCTTGTTCCACAGCTGTTCACAGTCCAGGAAGACCTCTGTTGTCCTTATCTTATTTTAGGACTGCCCTAGGAGTCTAGGCTACTTCTTACCTTCTCTAGGATACAGTTCTACATGCCCAAATCCAGGCAATCGAAGTATGAATTAGCTTCCAAGGCACTGAAAACAGTAATCTTTGTATGGCTGCTACTTTGGGGAGCAGACATACAACCACATTTGTAGAGTGACAAGTTTCCCTAGAACCTTGTTCCATAATTCTGGGGCTTGTCTCTAGCCTCCAAGGATAAAAATCCTTTAATTTTTTTACCTAGATGTCTCTCTAGCCCCTTTCATAGAGATTATTATAATACTAATGAGAGTAGTATTGTCTAGTCACCTATTAGCTTGTTCTGAAGTTCTTACTCATAAATTGTAGGTAAAAAGTAAGCAGAAACTTGATTAAATGGGCCAGTTCATCTGGCCTAATCCCCAAATCTTTATTGCATATGATTTCTTGATTATTTTCTTAATATTAAACTTTTAATCATGTGTACTGAGTAGATTATGTAAGGTAGCTTCCAGGACGTCTTCTGTTTTGCCAACCAGCAGAGTTCTAAACCATTTTTTAACTCTACTCAGTTAGTATACAGTCATAGAATTCCAATTTCATTCACTATTCACCTAAACAAAATATGATTGCCAAGAAAATATATCAAAATGTATTGAGAAAATATGCCTTAATCCCAGGGAAATATGATGTGTTCCAAATTATTTTAAAGATACACTCCTTGCTTTGTGGGCCATATTACATTATTTATTCATTCAACAACAATTTATTAAATCTCTATTAAAATAAAACATTGGAAACTGAATCCCTTCTTAAATCATTTTTGTAACTGGGAGTACCCCTGACCCTGAAATGGCCTTATAAAAATCTATCTGAACAAAATGTGTTCTCTCTTCTATACCTTATTGTCAGTCCTGATCGTGACTTTCAGTTGTGGTAGTACACGTTCCACTTCTAGACTCCATTCCGCAGCATCTGTTGTGGATTCCAAAATATCTTCTTGTTTGGCAGACTCGTTCATATCCTAAGAAAGGAAAGATATCACAGGATTGAGAGTTTATAAAAAGAAATGGTAAAATTTTGAGGCATTTTAGCAGCACTGCACAATTTATATCAAGCATGGTAGTATTAAAATTACAGCGGTAGAAGAAATTTTTTTCTGTCCTCTTATCCATGTTGAAAGAAAATAATGCACCAACCTGGTAGAATAGAAAAGTTAGTATTTATAAAAGAAGCAAATATGTGATTTAATTATTTTTACAAAGAATAATATTTTTGAGATATCAGAGTGAACTCAATGGGAATACTGTTAAATGAATAAGCCATTTAGGTATGTTAATTGGTAATGGTAGAAAAGATGTAAACACTCACATGTTTGGTAAGAAAACATTGTCTTAGTTTGAATTCACTGTACTGAAATACAAACCCAAAATCTGAAAGACAAAAAAGATAAGATCCCAGAAGTAAAGGGCACATTGTTTACAAATTTTGTACTTATAAGGTGATATTTTGGTTAGGTCAAACCATAATATAGCTTAAAAATGTGATTTAATGCAGACCTATTTGAACTCAAATAGGGTAGGGGTCGACTTTCTGCATTTGTTTTCTGCTGTTGAGTAATAAGCTCAATTCAGTCCTGTTTTTGAATCAGAAAAGGAAAATTTTTTTTTTCCATTTTCTCAGCCCTCCACATTTCAGCATTAAGTATGTATGGACCTGAAAACATAAAGAATGTAAAAATTAATGATTTAAAGATAAAGTTTAATGCATTAATTTTGGTAGTATTTTTCCTTTTATGCTCCCTCGAAAAATTATTTAAAAAGTATGAAAAATATAAAAATTTATTAATATAGAAAAAAAGAAACCTGAGAGATACAAACAGCCAAATACAATGAATAAACCTTACATGGATTCTAACTTAAACAATCTGTAAAACGATGTTTTTGAGACAATCAGGGAAATTTGAATGTGGAAGATTATTAGATGATATTAAGGAATTATTATTAATTTTATAGGTATGACAATGGCATGGTGGATATGTTAAAAAAAGGGCTTATAAATCAGAGATAAATGTTGAAATATTTACAGGTGAATTTACATAATGTCTGAAATTTACTTTAAAATACTATGGGGCAGAGAGAAAATGAGGGAGGGGCTTTAGAGGAAACACGATCAACCAAACGTTAACTGTTAAACCAGGTACTGTTGCATAAGGGTTCACTAGCTCATTCTAATTCTGTATATGTTTGCAATTTCCCATAATACAACATTTAAAAATAAAAGACTATATAAACAACCTCATGGTGAAATTACATTCTCAGTGTGAATTTATGTCACTAAAAGATATTTCTTGTCCAGTATAACACTAAGTACAAGAATAACCTTATATTGGGATTTAATTTTGGGGGGAGCTTGAGGTCTTTAGGGGCTTTGAACTGACTCCCGACTGAGTCTCTAGGGCACTGCTGATGTGAGAAAACCTCTCTCTCTCTCCTACCTCCCAGCTCATATTAGCAAGTCCTAAACAGACTCAGAGCCTTAAAAGGAGCTTTTTGTTCAGAAATTCAGGGGGCTATACAGTTCTAACCACGCAATTAGAGAATGGTAACTAATATATGCTTTTACATTTCATAATATGTGGTCTGAATTTATTCAGTTAGTATAAAAAATACAAGCATTAATTTAAGAAAAGTAAAATGTGGAAACTCCAAGTGAAAAATGTCCAAGATTCTATTTTAAACATTAAAGTGCTCATTTAAATATAGAAACATTGTATTACTTTGAGTACCTAATATAATGCTATAGACCTATATAAACTGAATCCAAGGTAGCATAATAGCATCATAGTTGGGGATGGGTGACAGTATTCACAAAGCAGACATGTGTGAAGTTATATAAGAATGTATGTGATGGCATGAGAAGAGATACTGGGTCTCCCAGTGGAAACCTAAAGCCACAGGGAAAATTCTCAGTCATGAAACTCCACACTGACATTCATTAATGTTCATATACTTGCACACTCACTGGCACATCCCAGTACCCATCCCTGGCTCTAGGAGGCCCAATTGTGACTGGCTCATTTTCTATAAAAAACCGGGTAGACTTATGAGGATGACAGTGTGGGTGGGAGGATGTACACACTACCAGTGGGATGTGAGCCCTGACATTTGGAGCGTGTGTGTGATATATACACAGGCTTGCTCCTTCCAGGGTTATGAGCCCCACATCCCAATCCCACAGAGCCAGACTGAGTCGAAAAGGGGCACGTCCTCTTAAGCAGCAGTTCTGTATGATTCTTAATAGAACGTAGGTGTTCTGGTCATTGATTTAAAAATAAGTTTGACTTACAAAACCACTGTTTGGGTGAATTGAAACTGGTGCTACTGATTAAATCCTTGAGCCACTCTTCCCCAACCCCATCATCCCCTCCATCCCCTCCCTCCTTCTTCCCCTCCTTACAGGAGGGTGGAGTCCAGAATCACCAAACAAAGCCAGAGAGGGTATCCATCCACATTCCCACCTTCTTCAGGCCTGAACATCGGATTGTTCAAGCTGTGCATAACATACTTAAAATTTTTACTCAAGGAAGGGTACATTTTTCTAATTTTCATAAAGGCAAATGGGTTAGCATTGGCTCTGTTTGAATCGGACTCAGAATCTAGGAGTTAGCAGAGTACATGGAGATCAAACACCACATCAAGACAGCCCCGTGCATAAGCTATAATACTATTTGGTTTTATATTGGGCCCTTCAGTAAGTTGCATTTACCCTTCTTAGCTTATTACTTGGTTCCCTCAGGCAATAATTTGCTAATTCCTACTCCCAATGTCCTGAAATGATTTAATGTAGCAGTTCAAAATTTTTCACTCATGCCTAGGCTATAGTTAATATACTGGGGGAAATGGCCTAGTTACTAAATGAAGAAAGGGCAAAAAAAGAGAACATTAGGCTTCGAAGAGCAGCATTAACTTATTCAAACTATACAGTCTCTTTCTACTTCCATCTTTGCACATCTATTTCATAACCTTGTTCCTCACTCAGAATTTCCTAATGCCTAATAAGTGGATACATTAACTGAGCAAGCCCTACATATGAAGTATAAATCATTTTAACCACGCCTTGGTTATAACACTTTGAGAAAACCTTTCCTTTCCAATTGTTTCTCTAATAACAAATGGTATTTTATGTGGAGCTATTAAAGAGAAATAAACTGCTGTTTCCATTTAATCAAAATTTTACATCATCATGACAAAGTTCCTCTCTGAAACAACATTAACCAAGATAAAGCATGGCTCCTGTGAAATTGCATTTTCCAGTTAATGCTGCTGAAGAAACAATTAGAAGCTCAATAAGACACAGGTTATCCCGAAGTCTCATTTATAATTAATTAATTTACCAATAAACCATTTGTTAAGCTCCTACAACATTCAAGGTAAGAATCCAGGCACTGTGCTTGGTATGGAGAGATAGAAGGATTTAATCCCTGCCTGCAAAGAGTTTACAGCCTATTAGGAAGAGTCTGAGGCTACTTAGTGGGGTAATAATTGGTCCTAAGAAAAAGAAACTGATGAGAACTGACCCTAAGACTGCCAAAGGAGGAGTTGAAGATAACAGTCCAAGGCATCCCCTAACTTAACCTTGAGGCATACTACCCAGGGTCAGTTCAAGGATCGAATACGCAAGGTTGGCGCTCCGGGCTGCTCCCTCCCTGGGAGCCCCTGCCTCCCTACCTCCCTCCCGGAATGACTAAGGGCAGAGTGGCCCCACCCCCCAACCCCGCCGCCCAGAATGGAGCCCGCGTTTATGCGGAGCTGGAACTCCTGGCTCATGGTCTCTTCCCTCCACTGCCGCTGAGCCGCCCCAGAGCCCAATGGGAGGGTGGAGCGACCCCCAACCCCGCCCCCGCCCACGGCTGCATTGACGCCAGCTCTGGAGGGGCCCCTCTGGCCGAAGCCGTGACCTTCCTGGGGACTGCGGGCCAAGAAATCAAATTATCAGTGCCCGAAGGAGACTGACCAGAGGCCCAAGAACACAGGAAATATCAAAAGTCATCACACAAACATCAGCCCCACAGAAACCCTAAAGCCCAGATCCTGAAGAAGCAAAAGGGGAGACAAACTGCCTCAAAAGGGATGTTAGTCATGTATACTCCCTGTAAGAGTACATCAAAGGGCTTGTTTCCACTGATGATGACAAGAGATGCTACAAAGGCACTTTCAGTTTTCAATATAATGGAAATAAAAACTATTATACTGGCATTGTAATTTATTTTCCCCGGACCATCATTGAGGTTGGGTGCCTCTTCATATGTAAAATGGTCATTTTTATTTCTTTTTCAGTGAAATTTAATTTCATAGGCTCCAAATATTTTTATTTGGTCACTTCTATTTCTTCTTTTGATTGAGAGGCAATTCAAATATACTTTATATTTGTGGTGTCTTCTCCCACAGCATCCTTCCAAGCTAATTACTGTCCACAAGGTCACTAAAAAATTTGTCAAGGAACTTGCTTTCACAGGTCATCCACCACTCAAGACACTTGATGTGAGGGCCATCTGCCCTGCACAGCCTTATATCAAGAGCTCTGTATGGAGCTCTTTGCTCTCTACTTGTGGACCAGATAAAGGACAGGATGATGATATCATTATTTCCTCACAACCTGCACCCAAGCACATTGGTCAATGCTCAAACATCATTGCCAAGCTGACAGACAACAGGCCTGGGATCTTCTCCTATGATTTTCCCCAGCTTGCCACCAAGACATTTGATCTGAACCATGTCACCATCACCTTAATCCTGAGAAGTCTGTTTCTAAAATGAACCTGAGGGACTTCCCTGGTGGTGCAGTGGTTAAGAATCCGCCTGCCAATGCAGGGGACACGGGTTGGAGCTCTGGTCCGGGAAGATCCCACATGCTGCAGAGCAACTAAGCCCGTGTGGCACAACTACTGAGCCTGCGCTCTACAGCCTGTGAGCCACAACTACTGAGCCCGCGTGCCACAACTACTGAAGCCCACATGCCTAGAGCCCATGCTCCGCAACAAGAGAAGACACTGCAATCAGAAGCCCGCGTACCACAACGAAGAGCAGCTCCTCCTCGCTGCAACTAGAGAAAGCCCTCGCACAGCAACGAAGACCCAACGCAGCCAAAAATAAATAAAATAATTTTTTTTAAAAAATAAAATGAACCTGAAATACAAAAAAACCCCAAAACAAACAAACAAAAAATGCAATGTTACTAGCCTGCTCAGAATCCTGTTCCAGAAAGTAGTATCCCCTTTTCCCAGGTAATATTAATGGGATAGTTAAGCATCTGAAAAAATACTGCGTTCTCTGTGTATGTATTTATACACACACACACACACACACACACACACACACACACAAATATACATAGTTGGTTGTGGTTGGTCTTTTTTTTTTTTTTTTGCGGTACGCGGGCCTCTCACTGTTGTGGCCTCTCCCATTGCGGAGCCAGGCTCCGGACGCGCAGGCTCAGCGGCCATGGCTCACGGGCCCAGCCGCTCCGCGGCATGTGGGATCTTCCGGGACCGGGGCACAAACCCGTGTCCCCTGCATCGGCAGGCGGACTCTCAACCACTGCGCCACCAGGGAAGCCCTGTGGTTGGTCTTATGATGATAGGGGTGTAATAAGAGAAGGCCCTGCATATCAGTAAGGGAGATCATGTGAGGATATATAAAGCCCTTTGCATTGGATAGCGTGCATAGTGCTGCAAAGCTGTTCTGGTCAACTAGGTTAAGTATGACTACAAAACCTGATACATTTTCAAAGTACAAAACCTCTTACTTAACTCTGGGGACTACAGGTAGGCCACGGCTACCAGTAGGGGGAGTAATGTATTAACAGAGAGAGACGGACCTATTAAGTATTAATACAGAAAACTGTTACAGGTGACATACAGTGGAAGCACTGGTCATGTTTTTGGCATACCTGTTGAGTTGCCATCTTAAAACAAAGAACTTAAAACTATCTCTTTGGGGAGAAACTATTCCTAATGGGTACTGCACACTCATTACTGAAAAACCCGGTAAGAGAACAGGGACTAATCAGGTTACTGGGCAGAGAAATGTTGACTATGACTTCTTGATAGCAGCAAGAGTTAACTCCACTCATTTCAACTCTGCTAGGTCCATAACAACAAAAGCCTGGTACTTTAGGATCTTTTTGATCCCAAGGGTCCAAGCCACATTGGGCAGTTGGCTCTGGTTAAGACATCCCCCCACTGGGAATAAAGAAGAAAGCTGGGAATAGCGTTAAGGCAGTATTTCTAAAACTTGACTAATTATGGCCACCCTACAAAACATCCCTTGATCACTGACTGAGACCTTGTCTGGTAAAGGGAACATATATGGCTGCTTGGGCAGACCCAAGAATGAAGCTCAAGGCTCAGGCACCTTGCTCAGGCAAGGAAATGAGAAGACATTTCCTTGGGAATGGAGTCCCCATGTCAGACATTACAGAGAGATCACAAGTTCAGATGGGAGCCTGCTGGGAGGACCTAGATCATAAGGGCCTGGACAGAAGCTGGATTCACAGACTTCCAGGTGAAAACGGGAGATGAAGGGAGAGTTAGAAGATCCCAACACCGAACTAGTAATGAAACAAGAATAAGTGGAGGTGCTTACATCTACAATTACCAAGCCAAAATCCCTACCTCTTAGGAAGATCAGACACCACGGTCAGACTGGATTCTGGATACTGGTAAATGCTGACATTTACTGGCTGTAATTTAAAAAAAATATTTATTTGTTTATTTGGCTTCAGCGGGTCTTAGTTGCGGCATGCAGGATCTTCGCTGCTGTGTGTGGGCTCTTAGTTGCGGCATGCGGGATCTAGTTCCCTGGCCGGGGATCAAACCCGGGCCCCCTGCATTGGGAGCATGGAGTCTTAACCACTGGACCACCAGGGAAGTCCCTTACTGGCTATAATTTAATCTTTTTGATGTCTCGTATTGTATGTACTATTCTGTAATACAATGATGCCCTCAGGGTGGAGAAATCTTGATATGATTGATCCCACACTAAATGATCCCAGATAACTAAAGTTGCTCACATTCTGCCTGTAAACTGTTCCTGTAGCTTCCTGTTATCAAGATGCCAGTGATCACCTGTGGCTGTCTCCCTGCTTGCCTGTAGCACCCCTTCCTCCTCCTAGGCTGCTGTAGGTTTAGAAACCTAATAACCAAGCTTGTTAGAACTTAGGCAAAGTCAGAATACAGGGGAAAAAAGTGAGCACTCAGGGACAGGGGGCAGTGAGGTTAGGTCTCTTCATAGAATCTTTTAAAATGAAAGTGTTTATACTTATTTTGGTTGCTGAGAGGCCTTTTTTGAATTTTTCCTCATCTGCTGTTTTTTCAAGATAGGATAGGTGGCCAAAAGGCTAATATAGTATATACGGTCTTACTATGAATTAAACAGGGTTTCTCCTAAGGATATCTAGTGTCCCTGTTTCCTTACAATCTATCAATAAAGCTAGATAGAGGGATAAGTTATTTCAATCAAGAGTGTTCATCAAAATCCAATGATTTTAACAAATTATACTTAAGGCAGAGTTAAAACCTTTCATGTCCCTACAAGCCAATTCTTCTTCATGATTAAAGAAGCACAAATTGTGATTTTGATTCATTATTTTCTTTCCAAATTAGGTTTTACATAATTTAACACTATATTACTATGAAGAAAAAATGTTTAATACCATAAAAAAAGTATCTCCAGATTTGTTCTGAATAACCAAATTAAACTCTGGCTAATCTATCAAAAGAAATAGATAGATGGTAGCCTCTGTCTTTAAATATATGAAGTTCATAAAAGGTTTTCTTAAGTTCAATTTTAAGACTATCAAAAGAAATTTTATTCTAAGTTATAATGTGAACCAAGATTTGAATAAATTATGCTCCAACAAATCAAAAAAGGTAAAAAGAGAGCTCCCCAAATTAACACAAAATAAATTTAATTTTCCAATAAGAAATATGAAATTATTTTTGAATGAGAATTTAACCTCCAATATTATTTCTATTTAATACATCAAACTACCTTTGCTACTAATTTAACTACTTTAGCTACATTGGTACACTAAGTGCTAAGATAAAACCATCTCTGACTTTTTATTTTCTCTAAATAAAACCAAAAGAAAGTACCCCTGGAAGTATTTCTGGAGGAACTAATGTAGACATTATACTTGGTGTTGCAGAGTATGCAAAATAAGTCTAACCTTTTATGGCATGAATTTCTAAAAGGCTTTTATTTCCTTTGAGATGGCAACCACATAGATAAACCAGTGCTTAAATACTATACTTGGTCAATACCAAGAGAAGGGGTCCCCAACCCCCGGGCTGTGCACCTGTATTTGTGGCCTGTTAGGAACAGGCAGCACAGCAGGAGGTGAGCGCTGGTGAGTGAGTGAAGCTTCATCTGTATTTACAGCCGCTCCCCATCGCTCGCATTACCACCTGAGCTCCGCCTCCTGTCAGATCATCGGCAGCATTAGATTCTCATAGGAGCGTGAACCCTACTGTGAACTGCGCACGTGAGGGATCTAGGTTGCAAGCTCCTTATGAGAATCTAAGGCCTGATGATCTGAGGTGGAGCTGAGGCAGTGATGCTAGTGCTGGGGAGCGGCTGCAAATACAGATTATCATTAGCAGAGAGGTTTGACTGCACAGAGACCATGATAAATCAATTGCTTGCAGACTCATATCAAAACCCTATTAGTAGGGCCTCCCTGGTGGCGCAAGTGGTTGAGAGTCCGCCTGCCGATGCAGGGGATACGGGTTCGTGCCCCGGTCTGGGAGGATCCCATATGCCGCGGAGCGGCTGGGCCCGTGAGCCATGGCCGCTGGGCCTGCGCATCCGGAGCCTGTGCTCCGCAACGGGAGAGGCCGCGACAGTGAGAGGCCCACATACCGCAAAAAAGAAAAAAAAAAAAAAAACCCTATTAGTGAGTGGCAATTGACTTTGTCCATGCTAGAAGAGGATCAACTGCTTGAGATCGCAAATGATGGTGGCCTTAAAAGTATGTTTGAGACAACTTTAAATCTCCATATGTTCTAGATTAAAGTCAAGGCAGAGTATCCTGAGATTGCCACAAAAGCACTGAAAAGCCTGCTTCCGTTTCCAACATCCTATCTTTGTGAAGCAGGGCTTTCTGCAGTGACAGCAACCAAAATGAGATTACGGAATAAAATGGCCATAAGCAACACATTTTGGGTATCACTGTCTCCCATCACCCCCAGATGGGACCATCCAGTTGCAGGAAAACAAGCTCAGGGCTCCCACTGATTCTGCATTATGGTGAGTTGTATAATTATTTCATTACATATTACAATGTGATAATAATAGAAATAAAGTGCACAATAAATGTAATGCACTTGAATCATCCCAAAGCCTGAAGCCATCCTACCCCCGCCCCTGGTCCATGGAAAAATTGTCTTCCATGAAACCGGTCCCTGGTGCCAAAAAGGCTGGGGACTGCTGTTGTAGAGTGTGAAAATAAGTCTAACTTTTTAATGGAACAAATTTCTAAAAGGTTTCTTTTGAGATTGTAACCACATGGGTATATCAGTGCTCAAATACATTTGAAGAACTCAATTCATATACCTACTGAGAGGAACATGAAAGTCCAATTAACTGTCAAGAGTAAATATTCCCAGGACTCAGGGAAAAGGGAACTAAGTTGTCTTGAGAATCTAAATGTTAAGTGGATGAATCAGGAATGCCGTCTCCGGTCAACACCCCCCCTTCATCACTTACTAGCTGTCATTAAACCTCAGGGTTCACACCTGTAAAATGGGAATAATAATAGTACCCTCTTCTCATTGGAAGGGTTGATATGGAGATTAAATTAAACGATGTATTTGAAAGGCTTTCACAATACCTGGTACATAGTAAGCCCTCAATATATGTTAGCAGCTATAATTATCATTATTATATGCCAAGCTTGGTACTAGACACTTTTACATATGGGTTAAGTGCCCAGTAATAACACCATGAATCAAAGGAGCCTTATTCCTATTTTTTTCGAATGAGAAAAATGAGGTAGAGAGCAGTTAGGTATTTTTCCCAATGTCACATCATTAGTAAGTGGCAGGGCCCAGGCAATGTTACCCTAGAGCACAAGCTCTGAAACACCTTACTGTATGCCTATCTATCCTTTGTCATATAGGTAACAACTACATCCGCCCAGTTTATTACTTGTTTTTTAACTTTATGGCGTTCCCCACCCCTCCATATATAAGGTTTTAATTTTTATGCATTAGATTTATTAGTATCTTTCCTTTATGGTTTTTAGTTTCCTTGCCATGCTTTATCATGCCTATTTCAACCCATGAATATTACACTTGCCACTCATATTCTTGTGCCTCATCGTTTTTTAATTTGTTGATCCATGTGAGGTTTATTTGGGTGTAAGATATGAGGGAGGAGTCCATCTTTTTTCTCCAAATGAATAGCCTGTTATCCTATCACCATTTAATTGAATAGTTTTCCTGATTGATTTGCATTGCTTCATATACTAATATAACTGTATATGTGGATTATTTTAATGAACTCTGCACTACTTCATTAATCTATTTTTGTGTCAGTATACTTTTTTTCAGACTTACACAAAAAATTACACAAGTAGCACAAAGAATTCCCATATACCCTTCATCCAGATTCATTAAATGTTAGCATCTTACATGACCTCAGGTCAATTATGCATAAAGGGATATAATGTTTATATCTGGGAGCTGAGATTTGAAGAAATTTTTAATTTTTTCTTTGTACTCTTTTGTGCTTTCATTATAAAAAAAAACCCAAGGAATATACTTCCCTTTTAAAAACAATAAAGTTTTTTCAATAAAAACAAGTAAAAATATAAGTTTGATTAACTTCCAAAAACTAGCTGGTACAGGTGGTAAATGCTTCAGGAGTTTGAATAAGAGAGAGAAGTGTGTTTTAATGGCGATGGTGAGATTTAAGTTTAACTTTATAAGGAAGTCTGGGATGTAAGCAGGCAGAAAAGGCAAGCCAAGGGTTTATATAGGCAGGAAAGCATCATAAGCCAAAATATGAAATATTGAATGAACATGACTTGTGAAGATCATACAAGAAGAGAGACTAGGGGCTTAAAAAGGTGAATACTGGGGAGCAAAAAATATTGAATATATTGTGAAAGACCTTAGAGGACAGGCTGAGGAATGTGAATTTTGTCCTTTAAGCCAGAGGGGAGGCAAAGTAAAGTTACAAACAAGGTAAAATAACTTAGCCCACCAAACTTTATTTAGTACCTACTGTATACCAGGTACTGTGCTACTCCAGGGACAGTGAATAAAATTATAAAAAATCCTCATAAAAGAACATGCTAGTTGTGTTTTATGAAGATTTATGGGTTGTACATTTGTGGATCATAGGATTAAATGGGGCTGGGTGAGAAGGGAAGGTATCACTAAGAAGGCAGAATTTGAGCTGAACCTTGAACATTGAAGAGTCAGGTAGAGAGATGATGGGAAGGCATTCTGGGTAAGAGACAAAGGAAAAGAGGATAGGATGAGAGCAGATACACTCCTGAGGTGTTTCAAAACCTACGAGAGGGCTTCCCTGGTGGCGCAGTGGTTGGGAGTCCGCCTGCCGATGCAGGGGACACAGGTTCGTGCCCCGGTCCGGGAAGATGCCACATGCCGCAGAGCGGCCAGGCCCATGAGCCATGGCCGCTGAGCCTGCGTGTCCGGAGCCTGTGCTCCGTAACGGGAGAGGCCACAACAGTGAGAGGCCTGCGTACCGCAAAAAAAAAAAAAAAAAATATCCCTACGAGAGGTCCTCTTTAACTTAACCTGGAAAAGTTATTCCAGTGAAAGAAAATAAAGTTGGCTATGTGGACAGTTGTCAAATTGCTAAGGGTTTTGAAAGACAGACCAAAAATGCATTGCTTTATAATCTGTATAAACTGACCTGAAGGCAACGAAAAGCCATCAAAAGTTACTGAATTCAGAATGATCTGACTAAAGTCACGTTTTGGTAAGTAAGACTGAGGAGCAAGATGAAAAATATTTTGGAAAAGGGAGGTGGGGGGATGAATATGAGAGAGATTTCAAAGGCAGCATCCACAGGTCTCAGTAACTAGATGTCCTGGATGAAAATGAATCATTAGTCAGATATTCAAAGCACTAACACTGTTGGGGGGGATGGGTGGGGGTGGGTGTATTTAAAGATAGTACGTTTGCAGAGGAGGACTGAAAAAAATAACACATTCTGGGTATGCATCTAATATGCTGAATTACATAATAAATATAGGCTGTTAGTGTTGATTTAGGAAATACGACCTACTCGTTTATAAAAGGACGGCTTTCAAATGATTCCTGGAAAAAAAATCATTGTATTACTTTTCATTAAATTCCCCTTAGTCATTTCTGTAGGGGAGACCCTACGTGACAGCAGATTGAGTCCAGTGGGCCTTCAATAATAATTCATGTGATAGATTATGAAAATAAAGCCATGCTATCACCAGAGCTTCCTAATTTACATCAAAATGCAACCTTCTTGACAACTTATATGCTATGTAAGCTTCTTATTCAAAAATACTCATGGTGATCTAGAAATTTATTTGTATTGAGAGACTGGGGCTTTTTCTATTCTCCTATAACAGCTAAGAATGTTTGTAACTAATTCCAGTCTCTAGGAGAGGTAAAAAATTATACAAAATAAGAAATGCATCAAATGTATACTCTAGGCCAGCATCATGCTAGGTCTGGTGCCCAAGTTCTATTAATCTTAAAATAACCCTTGGTTGAATTGTGTCCCCGTCTTACAGACAAGAAAGCTGAGTTACAGAGAGGATAAATCGGTATGGCCACATGGCTAGTGACATGTGGTCAGGATTTTATCTAAGGCTGCTTTTCCACTGTAGCATTGACCTTGAAGGTATGGACTCAGAGCTAGAAGGGACCTTGAAAAGTCCTTGCTTCCTACTTCTTTCTAGGCTCACAATAAAACCACGAACAGAAATAAGGATCTTTCCTATTTCAAGTGTGCGTTCAAAAGCTACACTAAAGATCAAGTAAAACTCTCTTTTACACCCAGAAAGAACTGCCGTTTGAGCCTCCTCTGAGCAGTGAGGAGTACAGCTTTTTTCTCTAACCTACATTTCCTATTCACCTCCAGATGTAAAACTGATGGGGTGGTACGGGCTAGCTACCAGAGAAATAAAAGCATTTACTCAGCAATATGTTCCATCACACTCGAACATGTGGCGTTTTAATTGTTTCCTCTGTGAAACACCAACGATAGACTTCCCACAGTCAGAGCCCAGATAGGAGAACTCACACCCAAATGTTTCAGGAAAAGAGAAGAAAAAACATTTTCCTCGAGCAGGAATCAGAACCAGGGGCCTCCTATAGGGCATGTTATGTTGTAGAATGGCATTTTTTTTCCTGTATTAAGAAAGGACATTTTGTTGAAGAGTAAAGTGTAAATCATATGTAAAATGAGGAAAATGTAAAGTATTTAAGATATTAATCGAAGTAGATCCATCTTCTCCCCGTTTTGATCACAATATTGCAGCCTTGCCACAATGACATCCTAAACTAAAACTGAAATGATGATTTTTATTCTAAGCCCAGATTTTTACTTCCTTACAGCTTTTGCTTTTTAAGCTAAAAATTCTCTCATTCTTGGTACAATGAATTTTTTGCTAAGTAATTAGAAACCAATTGTGTTTAAACCTTTTGAGATAGTTGGTTTTATGCTGTATAACTCAGGATTTGGTTTCTAAAACCTCAAATTTAGCATCTCAAGGAAGAATGGTGTCTATGGCATGTTTGAAAAAAATGTTTTGAAATGAAGTGATGGGCATTTAAAAATAGAATTCAGAGAGCACACAGCTTCCCTCCCATCTTTTTTTTTCCACTGGGGGAGAAGAATGACACATCTGCATCATGCTGCCAGAACCTACTGCTGTTATTCTATTGAGCTTCCGAATGGAGGGGAGCTACAAAGACCACTCATAATTACAGCATAGTTACCATGAACATACAGGCACTTTCCAATCAGCATACTCAAGTTTGAAACAGAAATGACCCAGAACACCTGCCGAACACCTTGCCACCAGAGCCTTCCTTCCCTGCTCCCACCCCTCACATCTCTGAACATTCTACAGCACCCCTAACCCTCACAGGCTCTGCCCAACTGTCAGAGCTTTAATTCTGCACCAGTGTCCCTCCCACCACGGCCACTCTCAGGGACGCTTCCGCTCAATTTCAGATTTCAAGAACATTCAGAAGTCAGAGGGACAGAGAGAGTGTAGAACTTTATGGGCTAGCCTCAAAGACTAATATCCATCCACATTTTTTTCTTTCTAAGAAAAAATTCAAAATTTAAATAACTAACCTGCAAATCAAACTCTGGAAAAATAAAGCAATCCCTCACTAATTGCAGGAGTTATTATCTTGCAAAGTACAGGCATACCTCAGAGATAATGCAGGTTTGGTTCCAGACCACCTCAATAAAGTAAATATCACAATAAAGAAGCAAGTCACGCAAATTTTTTGGTTTCCCAGTGCATATAAAAGATATATTTACAATACACTGTAGTCTATTAAGTGTGCAATAGCATTATGCTAAAAACATAATGTATGTGCTTTAATTAAAAATATTTTATCACTAAAAATGCTAACCATCATCTGAGCCCTTAGCAAGCTGCAGTAGTAACATTAAAGATCACTGATCACAAATTGCTGTAACAAATATAATGATAATGAAAAACATTTTGAAACATTTGAAAACAATTTGAAACATTTTGAGAATTATCAAAGTGTGACACAGAGACACAGTGAGCAAATACTGTTGGAAAAATGGCACCAGTAGACTTGCTTGATGCAGGGTTGCCACAAAGTTTCAATTTGTAAAAAAATGCAGTATCTGCAAAGCACAATAAAGTGAAGCGCCACAAGATGAGGTATGCCTGTATTATTGGTAAAACCACAATGGGGTAACAGAATTGAAGGAAGAAATCACAGCAAAAATGGCTTTAAAATATTTTTAAACCTCAAAGTAAACAACTATTCTGAAAAACACCTGCTTCCAAACAACCAGTGCCATCACTATAAGCATTCGTGATTGATAGGAAGCGCCATTTTCTTAGAACACTGGTTTCAGTGCTCATGAAATACTGCTGCTGCGTTATGGTCTGATTAGGCAGACATCTTAAAGTTTAGTCAATGGGCACACAGCATCTCTTTACAAATTCTTCAAATTAGCGGTTACAGGCTTCAATTATGCAGTGGGAGTCAGGAAGCTAGACCTTTAGGGTGTCCCTTCAAGGAAGGACTTGCGCTCAGTTGCAGGCAAGGTGACCAGCAGCCGACTTCCGGCTGTCAGCTCCCTCGGGCTCTGTCCCAACTGCAGAGCCACCTTACCTGGGGCCGCGTCCTTTCCAGGGCAGACCGCCTCCAGCGACCGGCCCAGCAGGCAACACTTCTCACCCCGGCCTTTCACCATGAACATCTTGCATCCCAAACTCTGTCTCAGTGTCCACTTCCAGAGAACACAATCTGCAACATATGTCTCTTTCATTTACCTTTTCTCTTGCTCCATTTACCACAAATCTCAGGAAAATGCTCATGTACACCCAGCTTCTTGAGTCACCATGATACTTAAGGGCACACTTTTCAGGGCCTCGACTTTGCTTTATTTAATGAAAGAAAGGAATATAAGTAGATTTCTCCCTGCATTATCCTACACAGTACATAGAAGAGGACCCAATTATTGCTGGGAAGTTCTTTTCTCTATGAAGATTAAACTATACTTTCTCATAAAACTATAAATATAAAATAGCATTCATTCACATGTGTATTCATTCAACATTATTCAGTATTGAGCACTTTCTACACACCAGGCACAGGTGCAAAAGCAATTAAAAAAGCTTCTGCTCTAGATGAGTTTGCATTCTACTGGTTGAGATAGACAATAAACAAATCAGATGAATACAATGCCGAAGTCTGTGAAGAACAATAAAACAGGGGGAGGATTAGAGAATGACTGGAGAAACATCTATTGTTTCAAAACCACAGGTAGAGGGGGACTGTTGTAATCCGCACATTGCTGGGCTGGCACAGTCACGTATACATTTAGTACATCAATTTCCTAGATAGTATCCATCATTCTTGCTCTAGTGCAGAATTCATCACATCAACTTTAGTAAAATAATATTTCTCCTGCATTGTGAGACCACATGCTGCATGAAACACAAAATCTTAAATCTGTGTTACTAACCTATAGCGCAATTCTGTCTTGGAGAAAGAGCAGCCTGAGCCATTGCAAGCTGTAGTCAGATACAGCTGTCTCAGGCAGATGGCTTCAGTGGGCAACATCATAAACTTGCCAGATTTTTTAAAATATGAAAGGGTTTTCTGCCTCATTAGTACTTCATGGCTGACCATCCACAAACACCTGGTGTTCAGACTTCTTCCTCGTGTGAAAATGCAACCATACATAGTCTTAGTTCAAAAAGGTATATGTTACATAATTATTGTCCAAAGGATCTAATACCTAGATAATTATAAAGTCACAGGTAGGGGGAAAACACATCCTTACACAGCTTAATTGAAGTGAAAAATTGAAATCAGGACCAATAGGGACTTAGAGTAGTGGTAAAGGCAAGTTAAATCACTTTGCTCCTTCCCAATACTCAAACTACTTAGTCCAGAGGGAATTACAGGTAGCCTTTACCGGCCTCTATTTATACCATCAATATAAGAATGAAGAGTACAAATATCAGCTTCTTTCTAAGAATAACTGTGTATGCATCTCTACTTCTGTTTTTTTCTTCATACTTTAGAACTCTGTCATCACATCTTCAACACATACAGGAACACCAAGCACCATAGTGTCCTTGCTTAAGATAGGAATCTACCCCGTTGAACTCTTGTTTTAAGGTAAAGGAGAAAAAGCAATAGAATTGGGAGTTTGGAGAAACTGAGTTCAAATTAAGCCACTGTAATTTATTAGCTTTTTAAAAGATCAAACTGTCCCAAGGTGATAAATTTCAGTTTTTGTATCTGTAAAATGGAAATAACATCTTCTCAAATGCCTTACAAGGTCACTAAAAAACGTGTTTTAAAGTACTTTGAAAACTACAAAGTGATATGCAAATGTATTGTTACAACTGGAGTTTATCTGTTTGGATTTAAATGTTAACACATTATTCTGAAATAATTTTCAATTGAGCAACAAAAAATACATTCTTTCATTTAAGAAGCATTTATTCAGAATCTTCTGTGTTATACTATGGAGAATATAAAAAATGATAGTTATCCATGTTAGCAAAGAGCTTGTACAAGTCAGATTTGAGAGAAGGAATGTGGGGGGAAGGTGTGGTTTTGGTTTTTGCCAACACCTTTTAAGTACATTCTATGTGGCAGACATCGTTATAAATGCTTTAGACGTAGTAACTCTTTTAATCTTTAAAAACTCTACATAAAAGGTAATATTTTTATCCTCATTTTACAGATGAGAAAGATAAGGCACAAGAAGGCTGGAAACCTGCCAAAGGTCAGACAGCTAGTTAAATACTGAAAGTCTTAAAGTCAACTCACACACTCAGTCAAGTTAGCCACAACGTTATGTTATATTACACCTCAAGTTGGGCAGAAAATGCACACATATCATTAATAATAGTTACTAATGCTGACTAACAATACTAAGGCAGTGAATGATAAGTGAAGAGATCAGCGTGGGGTGAGGTGGCCAAGGAAGTCTTCATGACAGGAACCCAAAACTAGATCCAAACTTGTTGGTAGAATTGAGATAAGAATAATTAAATAAAGAACAAATAAGATTGTGTTTCATACATACTTTTTTGAGCATGCAATAGGTATCACTTTATTGAAATATAACATACATATAGGAAAATAGAAAAATCCCAAACGTACTTTTGAAATATCTCATTGAGTGGGTTCTCTTTTAGAGACTGGGTTTATTTCCTAATTAAAACAGAGCAAAAACTGACTTGAAGCAACATATGACTACCTATCCATATACCAGTCTTAATATAAACCATTTTATTTCAAAGAATTACCATTTGAGTATTTCCTATAATCAAGACCATTCAATACTGCCCATTATAATGGAAAATAACTTGAATTATTTATGTTTTTCCATAATAAAAAATAACATAAGGCAAATCAATTATTTCCAGTTTACATGAGAACCCTGAGTTGATATTCCATGGTATGGACAGAAGGCTTTCCCACTTGCCCCTCTGCTTTTTATATTTGCTATAATTAGAATATTGTATATATAGAAAAACAGCTTCGAGAGCTACTTTTCAAATGACACACAAAGCAGTGGCCAAGAATGATTTCTACTTGTTTCAATTTCCAGCAGAATATGTGTACTGACTGCTTGTTGGTCCTGTGTGTATCCCATGTAACTTACCAAGCGATAGGTCTGGGCCTTCAAAACGCTGAGATCAATAAAGTTTTCTTCATTGTCTGTCTCCTCTTCCTTAGAAAAATAAAAGAGTTTAAAAGTTAATAATTATAAAAGTTGTAATTAAAAAAGGTATTTTCAGATTTCACATACTTAATATGCTAAGCTCTATAGAGAGACTAATGCAGGAAAGGGTATTTAAAAGCCTAGTAGTGTGCATAAAGTAGGGCATAATGTTATCTGTTTTTTGATGTTTTGATGATGCCATTTAAAAATAGGACCTCTTTTAGAGTCACTGAAGAAAAGAAAAAAAGAGAGAAAGATGCCACTGCTGTGAAACTGGGGATAAATAAACATAAAAACATAACAAGAAACAGTTGCAAGTGGCATATCTGAAATAAAGAGACACTGGAAGGAGTTAATGGAAATTTTGAGTAACATGACTAAAATGGACAAAAATAAGAGGCTGACAGATATAGAATACTCTCACGTACTCCAGGGACCAATCACATTAATGTATATTTTTGACATCTCATCTTTTATATGCTCAAGTTTAAAGATATTAAATGTTAAATCTAT
The DNA here is from genome assembly GCF_025265405.1 of Mesoplodon densirostris. Classification (NCBI taxonomy): domain Eukaryota; kingdom Metazoa; phylum Chordata; class Mammalia; order Artiodactyla; family Ziphiidae; genus Mesoplodon; species Mesoplodon densirostris. Next base: position 55,718,969 of record NC_082665.1, read on the forward strand.
ATAAGGATGTAAAATATACACATGTAAGATACTAAACTTGTATCTTAGATATTAACTATCTAAAAGAAAAGTTCAGGTAGATTCTAAGCTAGTCCTGATTCCTAGCCCAACTGATATGGGGAATGGTGTCAGAAGTGACCCTTTGAGAATCAATCCCCTCTCCAATATACAGTAAATACAGAGTCTGAGCAGGTTCTCTAAGCATATACAACAAAACTTTAGCTCCCCTTTCTCTTCAAATGTCTTTGTGGTGACAAGTGACATAGTGGTTGAAACAAATTTAACAAGAATATCCAAAGCTTAAAGACATGGTAATAAAGCAAATGGAACTTGGCCCTGAAGTCTTGTACAGAAAAACAAAAAAAATAAGTGGGTGTTGTTTGGTGGACACTTTCACATGTAGAGTTGTACAAAAGCTGCAGTGGCAAATTTCAAAGATAACCCTTATCTTCAAGCACTTAGAAGTATCAAGCTTCTTTTCTGACCACAACACTGAGATTAGAAATCAATTACAGGAAAAAAACTGCATAAAACACAAACACATGGAGGCTAAAAAATATGTTACTAAATAATCAGTGGATCACTGAAGAAATCAATGAGGAAATCAAAAAATACGTAGAGACAAATGACAATGAAAACACAACAATCCAAAACTTATGGGATGCAGCCAAAGCAATTCTAAGAGGGAAGTTTACAGCAATACAATTCTACCTCAAGAAACAAGAAAATCTCAAATAACCTATCATTACATCTAAAGCAACTAGAGAAAGAAGACAAAACAAAACCCAAAGTTAGTAGAAGGAAAGAAATCATAAAGATCAGAGCAGAAATAAATGAAATAGAGACAAAGAAAACAATAGCAAAGATCAATGAAACTAAAAGCTGGTTCTTTGAGAAGATAAACAAAACTGATAAACCTTTAGCCAGGCTCATCAAGGAAAAGAGGGAGAAGATTCAAATCAACAAAATCTGAAATGAAAAAGGAGAAGTAACAACAGAAATACAAAGGATCATAAGAGACGACTACAAGCAACTATACACCAATAAAATGGACAACCCAGAAGAAACGGACAAGTTCTTAGAAAGCTACAACCTTCCAAGACTGAACCAGGAAAAAATATGAACAGACCAATCACAAGTACTGAAATTGAAACTGTGATTAAAAATCTCCCAACAAACAAAAGTCCAAGACCAAATGGCTTCACAGGTGAATTCTATCAAACATTTAGAGAAGAGTTAACACCTACCTTTCTGAAACTCTTCCAAAAAATTACAGAGGGAAGAACACTCCCAAGCTCATTTGACAAGGCCACCATCACCCTAATACCAAAACCAGACAAAGATACCACAAAAAGAGAAAACTACAGGCCAATATCAGTGATGAACACAGACACAAAAATCCCCAACAAAACACCAGCAAACCAAATCCAATAACACATTAAAAGGATCATACACCCTGATCAAGTGGGATTTATCCCAGAGATGCAAGGATTCTTCAACATATGCAAATCAATCAATGTGATACATCGCATTAAGAAATTGAAGAATAAAAACCATATGATCATCTCAATAGATGCAGAAAAAGCTTTTGACAAAGTTCAATCCCATTTGTGATAAAAACTCTCCACAAAGTGGGCTTAAAGAGAACCTACCTCAACATAATAAAAGCCATATACAACAAACCCACAGCAAACATCATACTCAATGGTGAAAAGCTGAAAGCATTTCCTCTAAGATCAGAAACAAGACAAGGATGTCCACTCTCACCACTATTATTCAACATACTTTTGGAAGTCCTAGCCATGGCAATCAGAAAAGAAAAGGAAATTAAAAGAATCCAAATTGAAAAAGAAGAAGTAAAATTGTCACTGTTTGCAGATGACGTGATACTATACATAGAAAATCCTAAAGATGCTACCAGAAAACTACTAGAGCTCATCAATGAATTGAGTAAAGCTGCAGGATATAAAATTAATACACAGAAATCTCTTGCATTCCTATAGACTAACGATGAAAGATCAGAAAGAGAGATTAAGGAAACAATCCCATTTACCATTGCATCAAAAAGAATAAAATACCTAGGAATAAACCTACCTAAGGAGGCAAAAGACCTGTACTCATAAAACTATAAAACACCGATGAAAGAAATCAAAGATGATACAAACATATGGAGAGATACACCATGTTCTTGGATTGGAAGAATCAGTATTGTGAAAATGACTGTACTACCCAAAGCAATCTACAGATTCAACACAGTCCCTTTCAAATTATCAAGGGCATTTTTCACAGAACTAGAACAAAAAAATTTTACACTTTGTGTGGAAACACAAAAGACCCCAAAGAGCAAAAGCAATCTTAGAAAGAAAAACAGAGCTGGAGGAAGCAGGCTCCAAGACTTCAGACAATACTACAAAGCTACAGTTATCAAGACAGTATGGTACTGGCAAAATACAGGAATATAGATCAATGGAACAGGATAGAAAGTCTAGAGATAAACCCACACACCTATGGCCACCTAATCTGTGACAAAGGAGGCAAGAATATACAATGGAGAAAAGACAGTCTCTTCAATAAATGGTGCTGGGAAAACTAGACAGCTACATGTAAAAGAATGAAATTAGAATACTCCTTAACACCATACACAAAAATAAACTCAAAATGGATTAGAGACCTAAATGTAAGGCTGGATACTGTAAAACTCTAAGAGGAAAATATAGGCAGAACACTCTTTGACATAAATCACAGGAAGATCTTTTTTGACCTACCTCCTAGAGTAAGAAAATAAAAACAAAAATAAACAAATGGGACCTAATGAAACTTACAAGCTTTTGCAGAGCAAAGGAAACCATAAACAAAACGAAAAGACAACCCTCAGAATAGGAGAAAATATTTGCAAATGAAGCAACTGACAAGGGATTAATCTCCAAAATATACAAACAGCTCATGCAGCTCAATATCAAAAAAACAAACAACCCAATCAAAAAATGGGCAGAAGACCTAAATAGACATTTCTCCAAAGAAGACATACAGATGGCCAACAAACAGATGAAAAGCTGCTCAACATCACTAATTATTAGAGAAGTGCAAATCAAAACTACAGTGAAGTATAACCTCACACCGGTCAGAATGGACATCATCAAAAAATCTACAAACAATAAATGCTGGAGAGTGTGGAGAGAAGGGAACCCTCCTACACTGTTGGTTGGAATGTAAATTGGTGCAGCTGCTATGGAGAACAGTATGGTGGTTCCTTAAAAAGCTAAAACTAGAGCTTCCATATGACCCAGAATCCCACTCCTAGGCATATATCTGGAGAAAACCTTAATTCAAAAGGGTGCACACACCCCAATGTTCATTGCAGCATTATTTACAATAGCCAAGACATGGAAGCAACCTAAATGTCAGTCATCAGAGGAATGGATAAAGAAGATGTGGTACATATATACAATGGAACATTACTCAGCCATAAAAAGGAATAAAATTGGGTCATTTGTAGAGGCATGGATGGACCTAGAGAGTGTCAGACAGAGTGAAGTGAGTCAGAAAGAGAAAAACAAATATCGTATGATATCGCTTATATGTGGAATCTAGAAAAATGGTAGATATGAACTTATTTGCAAAGCAGAAATAGAGTCACAGACGTAGAGAACAAACGTATGGTTACCAAGGGGGTTAGGAGGGGTGGGATGAATTGGGAGATTGTGACTGACATATATACACTGCTATGTATAAAATGGATAACTAATGAGAACCTACTGTATAGCACAGGGAACTCTACTCAGTGCTCTGTGGTGACCTAAATGGGAAGGAAAACTAAAGAAGAGTGGATATATGTATATGTATGACGGATTCACTTTGCTGTACAGCAAGAAACTAACACAACATTGTAAAGCAACTATACTCCAGTAAAAATTAATAAAAGAAATTAAAAAACAGAAGTATGTAAGACAGTGGTTCTCAAAATGTGGTTCTTAGACAGGCAGCATCAGCATCAGCATCAGCATCACCTGGGAGCTTGTGAAAATGTAAGGCTCCATCCCAGAGCTACTCAGAAAGTAGAATATCTGGGAGTAGGGCCACTAAAATAAGATAGGGGAACTCTGCTAATCTTTGGGAAACTGGAAAGATTTTAGTAAAACATGAAACAATATAAATGCAGATTCCATACACTCAACTAACGTTCATATTTTTGGGGATGGGGGCAGTGGGGCATAGAGGTGTAGACAAAACTGATCTGTTTACATGTTAAATCTTAAGCACACATGCAGAGCCACACCTTTGAGAAACAGCTCAGTCTATCCTGTGTTTGCACTAATGATGGTCTACTTAACCAGAGCAAATGATTGAAATGCCAGTGACTTAGCGCCCATGGGAGAAGAGACAAGTTTAATGTTTTTATAATAACCTAATCGGTACTATTTACATAGGTGATCAATAAATACTTGTTGAATTGTGGTGGCCTGAACACTCATAGGCAAAAAGCTTTAACAGTAGGTACTAGAAAAAGGATTTAAGTTACTAAATATTATTAAGAAAGCATTTGAAAGGAATTTGAATATAAACAGACTCAAAAATAGTTTTAAAATAAATTAAGAGGATTTTAATCTCAGTAATTTAGAAGGCACTCAACAATTTCCTGTCATTTCTTTGCCTAATATGTATCCTCTTAATTATTTTATTGCCCATTACTAAGGATATGATTATATACTGTGAGAACATCCTGTGAGAATATTCTTTGAAAATATTCTGTGTCGTGATCCCAATCCTCCCTCCCTTCCTCTCTGCCTCTCTCTCTCCCTCCTTCCCTCTCTCTCTCTCACTTTCTTTCTTTCCAATGTGTCCTATCTTTATTTGGCCAGTCTAAAACTGAAGGTTTCGAGTTCCTTGTTGATTATAGACTAACTTTACTCTGTCAGAAATGATCTTTACCATCCTTGAGCTACCCCACAAACTGGCAACAAAATGAAGTACTATCCCACCAGCCAAAAGCTTTTTGGCACTGATCCAGCTCTCTTTAGCAAGAGGAATGGGAGAGGTAAGAGAGGGCTCCTTAGGATAATATAATGACAATAAGGAAGAAAGGAAAGAAAAAAATTCAAGAGACATGACAGCCTCAGAGGCAACCGCCTGAGGAAGGCCTTCAGCTTGATCTTATGACAGTAGAAGGTCTCTACTTCACAGTTGGCAAGAAATGTGTGAAGAGGCTGCTTTCTAGTTTGTTTCTCTAATTCACACAAACAATAATGCTGCTTTGAACTTTAAATGGTTCTCAGAAAAAAAAAAAGCTATAATTTCTAAATGTTACAAGCAATATGCTGACAGGTGATTTTTGGTCAAATATTTAATGAACACCTACTATGCACCAGGCACTGCATAATAAACTGGAGATACAAAAAACGTGCAAAATTGGTTTCTGCCCTTATAGAGTTTTCCTTCTGATGAGTAGGTTTTCTTCCTTTTTTCCGCCTGAGTAGCAGTTTTGAGTTATAGGTCTTTGAAGCTAAATATTGATGCACTAGGACCAGGTATCTGTAGATAAGCTATTTACTAATAACTAATAAACAGTAACTAAGAAGACAAGATGAGGAAGATACCTGAGTAAAATAAGTGAGATGAACAACTGGGACTATGTGAAGACTTAAAATTTTCTGAGCCTGAATGGAAAGATCTATTACACAAAGTATAAAGTCTAAACTTAAAACGCCCAAAATGATCTGGACCTGTTCTATCTTCCCAGTTAATCTTAAGCCACCCTCCCACTCACTTAGGAGATCCGGCCACTGTGGTTTTCTCTCAGTTCCTTGGTCATGCTAAGCTCCTTCCTGCCTCAGAGTTTTTGTACATCCAGCACCATCAGGTTCTTGCCCAGTGCCTGCTACATAACAGATGCTCAGTACACATGAATGACTACATTTTTACCTTAACTTTAAAAATTTATCACATTAAGAAAGATACCTTTTAAATTGATTAGTTTTATAGTGGTCTTTTTCCTTCTATAAATAGCAGTCATCTTTTTAATACATATGGTTTAAAATATTTCTACTGCTAATAATATACATGTTAAAAACTTTGAAGATATAAAGATGTATAGAAGAGAAAATAATCATCCATAATCCCTCTACCCATATATAACTAATGTTAATATATTAATATTTTTCTTTTTCTTCATATTTTATATAGCTGAGTTTATGCATATAGTATAAGTTGTCATCCTCATGTCAGTAACATTTCTTTGTAAACAATTTTTTTTTTTTTTTTTTTTTTTTTTTTTGCGGTACGTGGGCCTCTCACTGTTGTGGCCTCTCCCATTGTGGAGCACAGGCTCCAGACGCGCAGGCTCAGCAGCCATGGCTCACGGGCCCAGCCGCTCTGCGGCATGTGGGATCTTCCCGGACCGCGGCACGAACCCGTGTCCCCTGCATCAGCAGGCGGGCTCTCAACCACTGCACCACCAGGGAAGCCCTTCTTTGTAAACAATTTTTAATGGCTATATGATATTCTACTATCTGATATAGTCTAATTTATTTAATGGTTATTTTCATCATTCACTATAAAATAATGCAGTGATTAATATCTTTGCAGCATATAGTACCTTAATAAATTACTTTAAGCTGAAATACAGAATATACTTTCTGTGGATTCAAAAAATCACCTGAAAATTTTAATTGGTTTATGACAGTAAAATACACTACAAAGTTTTTTTCCCTGCCATTTTAATTTCAAATCATATGTACAATTCCTAAAACATCAGGGTCAATCCATATCTGGTTCTGAGGAAAAGCTCTTTTTCTCCACCATTTTCCTAGTCTAGTCTGTTGTAGAGACGTGAACATTTAATTTCACACTATGGATAGAAATGTTAAGTATATGGATAGGCCCAGAGGCTGCCAAACAATTTAAATAATGTTGGTATGTATAAGTATTTTTTAAGTTCCTGCAGGGTGGTCTTCATCCTAATTTTAGAAGCATAAAGGAGTTCCTGAGAAATGAATGGTATTCTTATGAAGCAGAATGTATTAATCCTAAATTCTATTGCTCTCTTCTAAATTCTTTATTATTTATGGCCTATTTAAGATCATGAATGGTTGTTAATAAAATGTTAACCCATATAACTAGTGGTCTACTACTCCGTGTCTACATTTGAAGAACCTCTGCTAAAATTCAGACCTCAATCATTACAGAACATGAGCCTTAACTTAATTAAAGGTCTAAACAATTGATACTTGGCACTCTATTCAAAAGCTTTTCTTCTCTAGAAACAATGAAATAAAATATATTCCAGAAAATGGAAGTCTAGGAGAATTAAGGGAAATGAATCCAATGGTGAAAATGAACAAAAAGTTCAGCAAGACACATACCACAAATTCTTCATCCACTTTATTTAATGTTAATTCTGCATCATCTTCTGCAACAGTTTCTTCTTCTAATTCTTCCACTGGGTATGTTGGTCTAAAATAATAAAGCTTAACATGAGATGAGAGTAAAAAAACAAAACATTTCAGCAGAGCAAAAGGCATAATGTGAATATTAAGGATCCCCCCGCTACACCAGTTCTGGTCCTTTTTCACCTGCCCCCTTTTCCAGAATCACTGTTAAATGTTTCACGTATCCTTCCTGAAACCTTCTATGTAAAGAAGCAAAAATGTTTACCTCCAAATTTGAAGAATCAAGTACATAAATGGGATGATACCATGCATACTGTTAGCCAACCTACTTTCTTTACTTACTAATATACCACACTTAAGTACATATACAGTTGACTCTTGAACAACATGGGTTTGAATTGCATGGTTCTATTTACACAGAGATTTTTTTCAATAGTAAATACTACACTGCTATACGTTTTGTGGTAGATTGAATCTGCAGATGCAGAACTATGGATTTGGAGGGACGGCTTATAAGGAAGGCCTACTACAAGTTATATATGGATTTTCCACAGCCTTAAGCTCTGCATCGTTCAAAGGTCAAGTGTACAACTTCCCCCCACCGCCCCCAACATACCTGCACTGTATTCCACTGAACCATAAGTCATATGACTAGCAATCTCTGGCTGAAAATTGACGTTGTTTCTAGTTTCTTTACTAGACAATACTGAAAAGAGCATCCTTATACATTTATCATTTATGTATATCATTTAAAATAAATTTGTACAAGTATAAGGGCTGGGTCGACAACTTTGTACATTTTATTGTTTTGCTCGATATTGTTAAAACCAGCTTCCAAAACGTTACCCTAATTTACACTCGCAACAACGGGGGCTCTGTTTCCATACATTCGCCAATATGATAAACATCTGCCAATATGGTAAACAAACTTTAATCTTTGCCAATCATCTAAGTGAAAAAACCTCACTCTTGTTTTAACTGCATTTCTTTCACATGAGAGTGGTTGAATACCTCTTCATGTTTCAATTGGTTATGTGTGTTTTTCAGTGAAATGCATATTTATGCCCTCTGCCCTTGTGTATGTATATTAAGAAAATTAATGCTTTGCCTAACTGTGTTAAGAATATTTTTCTTATTTATTTCTTATACCCTTAGCTATTCAGGACTGTTACAATTCTTATTACATAGATTTAGCAACATTTTCTTGCATGGGTCCTAGCTTTAACATCATATACATAAGGCTTTTCCATCACATGACACATCCCATATCCCCTTTGGTCTTTCAGCACTCCTATAGTTTCATTTTTCACATTTACGTCTTTGATCAATCTGAAGTTTATTTAAAAAAATGTTTAATGTATTTATTTATTCATTTATTTTTGGCTGAATTGGGTCTTCATTGCTGCGCATGGGCTTTCTCTAGTTGTGGCAAGCAGGGGCTACCCTTTGTTGCAGTGTGCAGACTTCTCATTGCAGTGGCTTCTCTTACTGCAGAGCACAGGCTCTAGGCGTGTGGGCTTCAGTAGTTGTGGCTTGCGGGCTGTAGAGCACAGGCTCAGTAGTTGTGGCACATGGGCTTAGTTGTTCCGTGGCACGTGGGATCTTCCTGGACCAGGGCTCAAACCTGTGTCCCCTGCACTGGCAGGCAGATTCTTAACCACTGCACCACCAGGGAAGTCCTGAAATTTATTTTGATACAGGTAATAAGAAGGACTCCAGCTTTGTTCTTATTTCCAAAATCTAAAGAGTGGTCCTAACACTAAGTATTGAACACTCTTTTCTCCATCAAGATTAATGACACATATTTCCCATACTGAAAATACTCAAAAGTATTTGGGGACTTCCCTGGTGGTCCAGTGGTAAAGAATCCGCCTTCCAATGCAGGGGATGGGGATTCTATCCCTGGTCAGGGAACTAAGATCCCAAATGCCACAGGGCAACTAAAACCGCGTGCCACAACTGCTGAGCTCATGTGCCTTAACTAGAACCCGTGGGCCGGAAACTATAGAGCTCACGTGCTCTGGACCCTGTGTGCCACAACTACAGAGCCCACGCGCCCTGGAACCTATGTGCCACAACTAGTGAAGAGAAAAAACCCACACACCACAACTAGAGAGAAGCCTGCATGCCACAAAGAAAGATCCTGCATGCCTCAATGAAGATCCCGTGTGCCGCAACTAAGACCCAATGAAGCAAAAATAAATAAAATTAAAAAAATAAATCCTAAAAAAAAAAGTATTTGCATTTATTTCTGGAAAGTTATTTTAAAAATCCATACCTCAGGTTAACAAAATACAAAAACCGACATTTAATATTAAGGAAGTAAAGTACTACAAACCAAATCAATCTTCTTAAAGAATAATATCCTTTTTTTTTTAACTAGTTAGAACTAGATAATATCTTAAAGGCAATGCTATCCTAGGATTTCTACATTTTCTAGGGTTTGTTTTAGCATATTTAGATACATAAAATAAGCATCTATAAACACGTAACTTCTACGTCACTTACATATCACATAGTTGATATATTCTCTAATCCCTATTTTCAATGTTTCCCCCTGCTTTCCCCCCATGTATATACGGTCCCTATAAATTATACAAATCACAATCCATGGCCAAGAATAAGATATGCTAAGAAACAAAGGAAGTACCAAATTATCTATTTAATTTGGTACTTTGTTTCTTAGCATATCTTATTCTTGGTCACGCATTGTGGTTCGTATAATTTATAGGAACCGTATATACATGGGGGGAAGATACCAATTGGTTATCTTAGTGGTTAAGATACCAATAATTTCTGGTGAATTTAGAATTCATTAGGCAATAGATTTAATAATTTAAAAAAATGCCAAATGCAGGATATCTCATAACTTTTCATGGAATCTAATAAAGAAGTAATGTAGATTATGTACTCATTCTTCACACTGCACTAAGTGGTACTGTTTGGGTTGGAGTGTATGAAATTACCACTTTTTTTTAGTTCAAAAATAGATGAATATTGGTAACTTCATATGGTTCAACCTGATGATAACCTAAGTCAAGTAAGTTTTTAAAAGTATTCATTATTCAATAGAGAGTAGATAACTTTCCTGAAAGAATGTAACTGAATATACATTAAAATATACAAACACTATATACAACTTTCCAAGAAGTTAGTTCTAATCCAAATTCACTGCTTGCTCATGTTTTTACCTGAATAATGCCTTCCACAGTCTCTAACCTATCAATAATCCCAATCTCCAAAGGACCAAATTTATATATTTTCTAATTATAACCTATACAAATTGACAGTTTCTTAATATTTTATTCCCTTATCCATGTGGTCAACATTTATTGAGCATCTATGATATATCAAATGCTATGTTAACTGCCATAGAGTACATACAAAGATTTCATAATTTCTAGCAAGAAAGTCAGACATGTAAACAAATGACTTTAATACCATGGTATAGATACAACAACAGAAATATAAACACATCACAGGTCAGAGAAAGAAGCAATGAACAATGTCTAACAGAGTGTCAGGTGGCTTCTTCAGTATTATTCTTGCCCAGTCACTATAAACAAAGGAGAAAATCCCACTTAAAATACTATATTAATTTCCATTTTTTTCCTTAAATCTGTAGCTATCATTTACCCCCATGTATATACTATCTTTGGTTGTATAAATAAATATATGCAAAGAAACTTTTAAAAAATTTCCTAAATTGACCAGGATATACAGTTACAGTTAAATCCTTAATGATTATATATCTGAACTGGGAAGGGACACAATATCAGAACTGGTTTTGAAGATACCAGATATTCCAATTTTGTCTATACTAACTTTTCTAATTAAGTGTGGCATTTTCAGTTTAGAACAGTCAAGAAGAAATACTTCCTATCAGTTCAATTAAATAGCTCTGAACCCTTAGAACAAAAAGCTATGCACATAAAATTACTGTTGCCAGGTTGGGTAATTTTTACCTTTTCCAAGTGAAACCAATATATTTTAATGCTTCTTCGGCTAAACAGTCAAGAACGTAGCATACATGCTCTCCATAACCCGATTTTAATTTTGAAGGAGGAAAATCTGCAGTTCTCCCCTGAAATACAAAAGATAAACTGGGTATAACTTGTTATTTATATTGCAAATGTCAAAATATTTTAAGCAAAGTACTGTTGAATAAATGTATCACTTCTCTATTCTTCAAATATGATTTAAAATAACTAATTACATTGCTTCTTAGAAATCCATCTCTTTAGTCTTTTTTTTTTTTAATCCATTGGTACAGAAATACTAAAGGAAAATGAAGATGTTTTACTGTCAAAAGTATCAAATTAAAAGGCAATAACCTCATGACAGCAGAATAAATCACCGATCTTGTTAGGGTGAAAATTCAGTATAACCACTAGGTTGGTATCATATCATTAAACAAGGATGAAGTGATTCACTTGTCAAAAATCAATAACATGTGCGCCAAAAATTCTTACTGCTTGTCCCCAGGAAAAGTCAGAAAAGTACAACTGCTATCATGGTCTATTAAATCAAAGTTCCTTTTCAAAATACAGTGTTCCAGCTTCCTAGTTTTTAGTCATTTTTTAGAAGGAGAACTAAGTATCCATAAATTTATCTCCAAGACATATCAAGATTAAGAAAAATATTATTACTTTGGGCTATAATGTGTGCACATTAAATATGTTTAGAAGTGGCATTAATGTTATAATATCAACCATTCTGAGACGATTTTACCTGAAAAATAAATCTAGATATATATATACATATATACACATATATATGCACGTGTGTATATATAGTTATTCAAAGAGAATTCTTCTAAAAGGCTAGCATTTATGTGGCTGTATTACCAATATTAAAAATGTCCTAACTTGAGAACATGCAGAAAGAAGAGAGTTGTTTACACTTACGAATGATCGAAGTTCAGATAATATGTTAGAGATTGTTGCATTAGGGTCATCATATTCTTGAGGCTGCTCAAAGGGGTGTCCTGCTTTATTAATCAACCAAGCAGCAAGAGTGCAAAACATGTAGAACTGTTCCCCAGGATTGGTAGGCAGTGCAAAATAGTGTCTGTTTCAAAAGAAGGGGGGAGGGCAGAATATGAAATAGTTCAAACAAGTCCATAGTAGCTAAAGGAGCTAAATCCACAATTGCCAAAGGATTTTTTCTCCAAATGTCTTTAACAACAAAACACATTGATAATTCACTCTTTGAAGTTTCTAGTAAACCACAACACCCACATTAAAGTTTTTAATCAACAGGATAAGGGTAATTACTACTGGACACAAAAAACCGAGCATGTAGAACTTTGGCCAAAATCATTTATGTGTCAGGAATAATGAAGAAGAGAGTACTTCCAGAAAATGGTCATTTGGAATTAAGAGATGCTCAGAGTTTAAAAGACCTTAATGATTATTCACTATGCATTTTTACATTTTTTACAATGTCACTGTTATCTTTGCTTACTGATTCTAACCTATCCTCTAGGTTAAACAGTTGTTCTCATCTTGGCTGCATACTGAATCACTTGAGGAGCTTGTCAAACTATTGATACCTTACTAAAAATTGCTTCTTCCCTCGCAGATTAAATCAGAACTTCTGGGAGTGAAGCCCCAGTATGGGCATGTTTCAAAAGCTTCCTAGGTGGTTCTAAGGTGCAGCCAGGAGTAAGAACCACTGCGTTTGTATCACATCCCCAGTCTAACAAACATTTGTTGGCTTTAGGTTAAATCCCCAGCCTACTAAAAATAGCCCTATGAGGGTCAACATGATTTGTGCCTAAACATATCAGGAATAAAACCTGCTAGCACAGCATTTGTCAGTTTGATCAAAGATCTCACTTTGCTTTTATGTGTAGCTATCACTATTGTGTTTACATTTGGATTTATAGATATTATAACTATTTTTCATAAGAATCAGCCGTCTACTCCTTCCTGTTTCCAAAACTTTTCCTGCAGGGTAAGTGCAAATGTTCTGAAAGATAACAGAAAGCTGGGAAGAAAAAAAGGCCATGAAGTCCTTCCAGGTAGGTGTGTTCACCCACTACTAACAACTCATCTTTTCCGTATCAGCTGATAACAACTCCAAGACAGAGGAATAGATAATGATAAATACTGTAGACCTAGGACAGTGGTTCTCAAACTTTAGCAGGCATCAGAATCACCTGGAAGGCTTGTTAAAACAGACTTCTGGGCCCCACCCCTAGGATTTCTGATACACTAGACCAGGGAAAGGGCCTGTGGGACTGCACTTCTAATAAGTTCCCAGGTGATACTGATTCTGCTGGTCTGTTGACTGCACTTTGAGAACCATTAAACTAGGATATTTCCATGCAAATCCATGACTCAAAGTACCCTGCTGAACTCCTGAGGAAATAGTATAGGATTATATCAATAGAACCTTAAGGCCTTTCTTTTAGTTTGAAAAATATACTTGGAGAAAAAAAAAACACATTTTTATTAACATAGAAGATGTTGGTTGTTTATATTATCCTATTCATTTAAGTAATAACTTCCAATCCTACAATTTCTATCATGAATCAAGCAACAATGATTCTTCCTCTAACTTTTCTCCGATTATGGACTGGCTTAGCAATATGGGCAGTTTACATGAAGCCTACATATCTTCTAATGTGGGTTATTGGAAGAGAGCAAGAAATGAGATCCAAACTGTCAAGGGAAATTATTTGAGACTAGCTGTAGCCTTTAAGAGAAAGTATTACAAATTCTTGATCTAAAATAAACACAAAAAATTAAGTAAGTACTAATGTGAAGGAAAGCTATAAAACTTATTTATGAGGCTATCACTAAGCTACACTGACTGGAAGAGAAAGTGCTGGCTGTCCACTATCTTCAGTAACTAATGCCAGTGGCTTCAGGATGATGGACTTATTCCCCACCAGAACAGGGCAGGCCTTTGGGTTCTATGAGAGAGAGACAATTCCAGTAATTGTCACTTCATTTGTCTTTTTCACTTCTCAGTTTCCGAGAATACTGTTACTGCAAAGGCAGAAGTCTTTTAAACCAAAGCAATTAGTGAACAAGTTTATTAACTGCATACAAAGTGCTCAGCAAGGTCTAGGTACCCACAGTTACAAGTTGCAGGGACAGGCTCTCAAGGAGGAAAACAAAAACTAGAGATAGATCTAAATTGATAATGGCATTCATCTTTCGGGATGAGATTATGAGTGACTGCAGTACTATTTTTACACATTTTCTTGTGTTTTCTGAGTTTTCTATGAGGTTGTTTTATTACGTTTATAATCCGAAAAAAAATGTGTTTTATGGAGCTGCGTGTGTGCTCTAGGCAAGCTGTCTTCCAATCCTATCTGTAGTTCCAAAACTTTACTCTCCCTACAAAAATACTTAGTCTAAGCTCCGTGAGTAGTACGGCCCTCCGTCGCCAAGTTTGGGGTGAAGTGCCCTTTCCTGCGTAGGAAGACGGAGGCAAATGCTCGCTAACTCGCGCTTGGCGTTCCCCCGAAGGCCGGAGGAAGGCATCTCCCCAGAGCCCAGCCGGTATCCAGGCGCTCGGGGGACGAGGGCACCCACCTGGACGGGGGCTTCAGGTTGTTTTTCCGGAGGAGATCCTCCTCATAGCGGAGCAACTTCAGCTTCTCCACCAGGTCCTCCATCACCACGAACATGTGGTAGGCCGCGCCGGGGCCCCGTTCCACGACCACATCCCCTGCCCCTTCGCCGCGGGACCGAGACACCCCATCCTCTAAACCCGACGGCGTGACCACTGCCGCTGCCATCGCGGAACAGACAGAAAGAGTCCAGCGTCAGCTCCGGCCCACAGACCTCCGCGGCCTGCGCTGGCACAGCCAGGACCTCCGCGGCCGGTTACCAGGCGACCGCCGGGCAACCCATCACCAGGGAAACTAGACTCCGCCTCCTTCCCACCTAGTCTCTTCTAAATTCCCTCCAACCAGGGCAGGCTCCCTGGATGACGTCACGTGTGGCCCCCGCCCCTTCCCCGCCTCTAGGGAGATGGTGGCTGTGAGACAGCTCCGCGCCGTGGGGGCGTGGCGTTCTCCTACTCACGTTAGGCCACGCTTCCTCCCGCTGCAATTTAAACACCGAGGAGGGTCCGCGGGCGTTTCTGCTGTGCGCTCCTGGTGGTCCTTAGCAGGCTTTAGGGGGCTTGGGCCGTTGGTTGCCAAGGGCCCCTGAGTCGGAGTGTGAGTCAGCTGGTAGCAGTTAAAAAGAGTAAAGGGAGACGTGCAGTATTGAAGGCTACGCTAGCCTGCTGGTATGTTTTTTACTTTTCTTTTCAAAACTGAAAGTTTTTCACAGTTGTAAAGATAGTCGATATCAAAGGTTTCCCCTTACCTCAGGAGCTTTCCAACGAGAATTTTCATTAATCTTTCTCTCAGTCGGGAATGCTGTGTTTAACAATATATTGTAAGATTTGAAGTATTGTAATTCTCCGCTGTTACTCCAGGGCTGGGAAAAGTTGTTGGTTGGGAGGGGGTGGGGAAGAAGAAAGGCTGAGGATAAGCAGAAAGGAGGCATGAGGAAGGATTTGTTCTACCTCAGAAATAAGAACTCTAAACTCACATCCTGCTGCTTAATCTGTTTCAAGCCCATTACACGTAGTATAAAGTTTGGGGGTTCCTTGTTAAAAATCAACAAAATAAAGGAGATAATCTTGAAAGGAATTTCCCTGCGCTATAACTCTTAAGTGTGGCTAAAGACAGAGTGTTAACTACTGTACTGTGCAGCTGTTGACCTGGAAAATACAAGAAAGGGCGTAATTGACCATAGCTTTACAGTTGTCAAAAAGAGTTTGTGTATCAAGCAGATTTCCTACCAGCTACATAAAAAATGAGGTAAGTGGTGGATGCTGGAGGTTTCCTGGGAGAAGAAAACGTATGGCAAGAGGTTGAATGTATGTTTGTATTTATGTGAATTTTTTTTTTTTTTTTTTTTTTTTTTTCTTTTTGCGGTATGTGGGCCTCTCACTGTTGTGGCCTCTCCTGTTGCGGAGATGCGCAGGCCCAGCGGCCATGGCTCACGGGCCCAGCCGCTCCGCGGCATATGGGATCCTCCCAGACCGGGGCACGAACCCGTATCCCCTGCATCGGCAGGCGGACTCTTAACCACTGCGCCACCAGGGAGGCCCTATTTATGTGATTTTTGATCTCTGATCTCCTGTATCTGCTACTAGAGAACATAGAAGAGGCCCATTTTTTGACAGAACTGAAGTTTAAAATTTATTTGTAGTATCTTTTTGTTAGAAAAATGGGCAGAAGAGCACTTCTCATTTTAATATCAGTCTAGACCTAACTTGCTTTTGATACTAATAAAGGATCAAAGTGAAAAACCAGAAAGGCAAATACCTTTTTCTATTTACCAAGGAAAAGGAATATGTAAAATGACTGATTTATGTAGAAAATAACCCAAAGGGGAAGACCACTGAACATTTTTTTACATAAATGCCATCGTTTGCCTACTGCAGGTCATTAACAGCTGCTTTTAATAAAAACGAGTGGGAAATTTGGATTTGATTCCGCACCACTGCCGAATTGTTGTTTTTCTTTGCCTCCTTAAAACAGTGTTTCTCCCCCATACATACCAACAGCAACCACCATACCTGTGGTAAAGGGTACTGTGGTATGTCTGTATAACTTTCAGAGAACAAGATAGATGCATAACTTTTTAGGATTGGAAAAAAAAAAGTATAAGCTCAGTTATATGCTTTGAGGTCCTTGATTAATCAACAAGTAACCTGTGGCTTTTTAGATGACTCTCAGAACAGTGTCAGACTTGACAGGTAAATTGATTATAACCAAGGAGATGTTCACTTGAAATCAGGCTGCCTACATAAGATATTCTGACATTTTCAGAAAGTTATATATAACACTCAGAATGAAATAGTCAAACATTGTTTTTTGGCTGATGAGAAATCCTCCCACAACATATGTATTTTGATTGGGGGGAGAAAAAACCTTTCCCAGAGCCTTCCTATTTCCTTCCCAGGTACAATACTGATGCAGCCTGGCTTGAAGCCAGTATGAATAATTATTTTCCCCGTTAATTGTGTGAAGAAGAAAAGATGAAATTAAAATATAAACTGTCCCCCAGTAACTGGCACAGAAAAAAATGAAAGGAAAAACCAACTGTTCAACACTGCATATTTTCTCACAGAAAGAAAAGATGGGAAAGAACACTGAAATGTCATTTTATTTTTATAAGACCTAGGGATTATTTTTGCTGAATTTTTGTTTACCCATAACAGTTTAACACTTCAAGAGGTCTTTTGCCTGATGGAGGTAGTTTCCTTCACGTGTGTGAGAGTACACACTCAAATCCTCTTCCAGCTTCCTCAGCCACCCAGGAGTTTTGGGGTACAGTTGTGTTAGTATTTTGGCAGGACTTGCTCACTGGTTGACTAAGGAGTTAAATAAGAGCTTGAAGAGAATGGAATGTTGAGGCATGTGTATACTTTCAAGAATCTTAAAGATTTATCCCTGGCTCTATGTGTTGACCACAATTGATAGCGGGGCTTCTAACTCTTTTATCTCGTGCAAACTATTGTGAAATGATAGGAGGTAGTTTTTAAGGCCCTTATGATATTTCTGTGAATGGGTTAATCTCTGAAAACTAAAGAGCATCCCAATCAAAAGTGATTAAGCTAGATTTCCCTGAAAGATGCTGAGCAAGGCTAGGGGTGAAAAGGAGGCACGTTCAAAGATGGAGGAAGGCTTTCCAGCTGCATCTCCTAATATAAGAAGTCCTCCAGGAAGACTGGGCAGACTTAAAGAACAAAGCTGCTTTGTGTTATAAATGGTCT
Source organism: Mesoplodon densirostris (assembly GCF_025265405.1). NCBI lineage: Eukaryota > Metazoa > Chordata > Mammalia > Artiodactyla > Ziphiidae > Mesoplodon > Mesoplodon densirostris. Next base: position 55,737,151 of record NC_082665.1, read on the forward strand.
AGTACCACCCATTTGGCATATTAAAAACTTAGAAAACCACTAACTGAATAAAATTTCCTTAACCTGATAGAAAGTATTGGCCACAAATCTAGAAAGAAAAACATGTTTAAATGTGAAGCATTAGAGGCAAAGCCTTTTAAAGTTAAGAACGAAGTGAAGACATCCACTCTTCAAAACTGTGCTAGAGATCAGAGCCAGTACAATGAGACAAAAAAATTAGTAGGTATTGCAGAAGAAAAAAACTGTTACAGGTAATATGATTAAGTGAAAAATCCAAGAGAATCTACAGACAAACTATTAAGACAGTTCAGCAAGTTTGCCATATATAAGATCCAAACTAAAGAAAAATTATGTAAAAACCAAAAACCTCATAAACAAACCATATATAGCACCCAGGAATAAGTCTATCATTATGATTACAGAGAAATTGTTAAAGTCATGGAAAATCCAAACAGGGATACAATATTCATCAACGAGAAAAGTCAGTTATCTTTACCTAATCCGTAAACTCAGTACAATTTCAAGTAAAATTCCAAGAGGGCCTACACTGAATTCATGTAAGAGTAAATTTAAAGAAGCAAGAGAAAGGAATCATATCAGGTAATAAGTTCCCTAATAAAAGTATAACTTAAAATAATGGCATCACAGGAATAAATAGAAAATAGCCTGGAAACAGGTAAGAGTTTACATGGAAACTCAGTATATGACAAAGTTGGTGTTACCAACTAGTGGAGAAAGATGAACTCTTCAAAAAATGCTGTTGATGCTATGGGTTATCCATATGGAAACAAAATTACATCTCTGAATTCCAGCACATAAATTCCATATGGATTGAAGACATAAATGTGAAATACTTGTAGGATGGTTAGAAGGAAGCAAAATAGAGTATCTTTAATCTCAGTGTAAGGAAGGATTTCTTGAAGGAAATAACACATTTTAAAGAAAAGAGAAACTCATCAAAATTTAAGAAATTAAATACAAATGAGGACTCTATAAACCATGAAGAAAGGAGATACTTGTGACCTATTTAATGTCAATGGACTAGTTTCCAGGATACACAAAGATGATAGATCACTGTGAGGCCTCTGTGCCGAGGGTTTTAGATGCATTCTTCTAGGTCAGGATTTCTTGGCCTTAGCACTATTGACATTTTAGGCTAGATAATTCTTTGTTGCTGGGGGCTATGCTGTGCACTGTAGGATTTTAACAGCATCCCTGGCCTCTACCCACTAGATGCCAGTAGCACCCACCCATACTTGTAACAGCCAAAGATGTCTCTAGACATTGCCCGCTGGCCCCTGGGTGACAATATCCCCACTGGTTGAGAACCACTGCTCTAGAGACATGGGTTGAAATAGCTAATGCCTATGTAAAGACCAGGAATGTAAAGGTAAATGAGTGACTGAGCGATGTGTGTATGTGGTATGGGGAGGGACTGTGGTGACCTAGAAAACTCATGAACCATCTCAAGGAGGGGACATTTTTGTCATGCAGGAATTCAGCTCAATTTTGCGATGTTTTATGATTTTGCAAGGATCTGAATTTGGATTTGTATGTCACTGTGAGATCCTAATGACTTTGAGGGTGACCTTTCTAACCCAGAAAATACTATTTGAGGGGCTACTTCAGTTGTTAAATGTATTTGATTTATTAATGCATTGAAGTTCAAAATGAGAAACCTTATTCTTTTATTTTGATATTCAAATCTTATTCAATTTGTAAATATAGTAAATTTGTTACAGTGGAGTTTAATGAGAGGATTTACAACTTAAATTCCTATAGAGGTTTTAAACTGTTCATAAGCTTATTATATTGTTTTAATATTATCTGACAAACTATTCCAGATACTATAAAATCTCCTGACTCTAAAAGTAAAAAGTGAGAGATGAGGGAAATAAGTTCTATGAAATATTCCATTGCTGGTTGTAAAGGTAGATTTTAATGTAAAACCAAAAGTCTAAATCAGTTACTCGACTGTGTATTATAAATGGGAATCACAAGTCAGTCTGTTTCTCTAACAGGCAAAACTTTCAAACGTTAGATACTTAAGTATCAAATAGGCACACATTATTCTTTAACATAATTATACTACTGTAGGTTTGACTTTCATCATTAGTTACCCACTTAAGAGCTAATCATCATCCCAACCTTAACCTGTGAAATTTCCCGTCCAATATACCAAGAGATTCCTGGGCCAGAGGTCCAGGAGGTTACTGCCCAAAACACCAGTAGGACACACTCAGTCCTAACTTGCTGTAATAAACTCCCTAACTTAGAAAGGGAAGTGAGTGGTTTTGTAACCCATCCCCCTGGATTTACTTCGTCATTTAGTTCTTCTCTACTAAATGGAAGTCTTCTAACACCTCCAAGATTATAGTTAACTGTTTCAGCTAACTTTGGCTCTCAAGGTAGATAAATGCCATCAAGTTGCATTGTATTATATGTATATCAAGGCTTTTCTTTGCTCCATGGTCTCATTTTCTTGGAGGAGAAACAAAGTGCATGGGTGAACTGAGTTCCATTTACTGCCTCTGTGTAGGTGATGGGGATGGTTATTGAAGGATTTCAAGTAGAGGCACGTGTGTTGTGGGAGGGGAAGTGGAAGATGATTAAATCTGCATCTTAGAGTGTTCTGACAATATTGTAGAGAAGGGACTATGGGAAGATGAACATTGATTCAGAAGGCAATTCAAATAGTCAGGTGAGAGATTCCTGAACTGGGATGAGAAACAATTAGAATGGTGAGAAAATGATAGCTATTCGGAAGGAGATTCAACAGAACATAGTAATAGGCACCATGATATGTTCTCTGGGGCATGAATGGCACCATAAGATGCCCCACTGTGGGGCAAAATGGCTGGTCTTTATACCCTTGTCTCCCTGGGTCATTGGCTGTGGGCTGTCCCAGACACCTCTGGGTGAGGTGGCCTCTATTGTCGAGGGTAATTTTCTGGAAAAGGATGCAGCTGTGAACAGTGAGACCCCAATATTCATAGCAACTGGGGAATGCATATATCAGCCTGGTGAAAAGGGATCTGGGCAGGCACTGGCAACTTTTACTACAACAGCTGACATTAAAATGCAACACTTCTGAATTTCTTATGTGGTTCTGAAGTAGTGAAGACGGTCTTAAGCCTTTTTTTTAAGGAGTCTGCTAAAGATTGATCAGCTGTAGTATATACTGTCAGATGGCAAAATAGGTAATTCTGCGAATATTGAAACACTCATTCTAGTTTCTTGATAAAGAGTTCTATTCCATCATATACGTTAGTAACACTTAATTTGACACATACTGGATACTAACAAGAAAGATTGATCTGATTTTTCAGAGTTTTAAAGGTTAAGTAGAAATAGGTTTATTCTTTAAGGTCTAGATTGAGATGAATTTCAGTTTATTTATGGGACAGCATTTTTTCCCTCAAGGAAAAATTAAATTCAAGATGGAGAGTAAATAGTAAATGTCATAAAATCTTTCTTAATGGGGGTCCCTAGAACCTAATAAAAGCAAAATCTGCTAGATGCCACACTTTGCATTGCAATACACAGTACACCAGGCTTTCTGATGGCCTGTTTTTCAAATGGTTATTGGCACCTTGTCCTGAGGTTTTGGAACCCATTGCTCAAACCAGTACATGGTAATCAAACATTAAATCCAAACACCTTATTTTTATTATTATTATTATTTTTTGCGGTACGTGGGCCTCTCACTGCTGTGGCCTCTCCCGTTTCCAGACACACGGGCTCAGCGGCCATGGCTCACGGGCCCAGCCTCTCCGCGGCATGTGGGATCTTCCCAGACTGGGGCACGAACCCGCGTCCCCTGCATCGGCAGGCGGACTCTCAACCACTGCACCACCAGGGAGGCCCCAAACACCTTATTTTTATTCCTAGCTATTTAGTGGAGATGATTTCCTACTCCATACCTACATATTTTGCTTCATGAATAGAAAAGTAATCCATTCTGCCTTTGCATCTAGTGAGATTTTGATGAGAGAATTTTTTTCTTTCTTTCTGAAGGTGTGAAGGTGAAAGCCCAAACTAGTAGATCCAGAGATCAGTATTTTGCTTTTGACAGCCAGAGTGTTTTCTAAATTTTTTTTCGCAGCAAATATTTGAGTACGTATAATGCGTTAGGCACTATGCTTGGGCATGGTGATACAAAGACTGATGAGCCTGCTCTCTGTGCTCAGATAGCTCATACTCTAGCATGGCATACATGTGTAAACTGGCAAGTGCAACCTAGGATATAGAAGAGTATAGTGTATTTTGGAAGAAGGCTTTTCTTTTCTCGTACCCCTTCCACAAGACAGTTGGTTGTGCCTCCTCTGTACCCCCCATGGCCTGTGATACTTTCTCTCTCTGGAGTCCCATTTTTCTCCTATGCTCTGAAGGGTTTCAAAGTTTTAGGGGAAATTGGTAGGAGAATTCATATAATTGAGGTAGATCTCTTGCTTGGAGAGCCAAACTTCAGAACAAAGGTGATGGGTCCTCTCCTTTGTGTCTAGTATGGGGGGGGGGGGCAGTGCCCTTTAGCCTTTTGCTTAAGGGTGCAGGGGTGTATGAGCTGACTCTCTTTACCTAGGAACTTTAGCAAGGGGTCTGCCATTTAGAGTCAGGTATTTCCAGAATCTGGAGAAGAACATGCACCTATGTCCCATACACTAAGAATTCGAATTGGAAAGTGTTTAAGTGCATTCCAAAGAACTCACCCCAATGTAGTCCTGAATCAAGAGCATAAACTAAAAATGTTTTTGACTTTCTAACAACTTATTTTCAGTATGTCTTTGTGCTTGATCTGCATGCCCAATATACATTTTGAAAAATTGTAGCTACCGAGTTCAGAGGAATACTCATAAACTCTGTATAAAACTTTTCTTCCTTCTCTGCAGTACCCCAAGGCAGAGTATGGATTTGTCACAGTAACCTTCTGGGAAAGAGTAGACAATTGTTATGGTACATAGACTGTGTGATTGTCTAAGCCCTCAGGAGGAAGGGGAGACCTTCCCCACAGCTCCCACATAGAGCAGAAGTTGCTGGTTTCCCAGAGAGCTCTGAAAAAAATGGCTAGACCTCTACCAGCCCATTCTTACCCTATTAATGTGAAAGGTTTATACTTGGTCCATTTTCAGACTTCAAACTTTGAACAGACTTTTCCTTGCTTATTCTCATGCCTGTGAAGAAAAACTGTTTTTGTTTTTGTGGCCTTAAAATAAGATTTTCTCTCAGGTAGAACAACCCACCTCTAGTTCTCTCAGTCTTCTTGACTATGATATATTCTTCTTCTTCCAGATGAACTCTAAAATATATTCAATGTTAAAATATGTACTCTTAGGATATTTTTTGTAATATTAAGTTTATCATCCAGGGATATAGCATATACTCTATTTGAATCTCTTATTGGGTTAAAAAGGTCTCTGAAAATCTGTTATATTTTCCATTTTTAAACTGACAGGTAATTTTAAAACAAACTGTTGCTGTTAAGTTACTTACTTATGCTAGTAGTCTAACACTGTTGAGTATGGAAATTCCATATTTTACTTTCTGAAGGCAAGGAAAGATTGTTATACTGCAAAAGGTTTGAATCTCCTCAGCTTCTTGGAGGAAGAATAATACTTCTGAAATGGGAAGCCAGAGCTTTTATATGTAAAATTAGAAATGCCCCAGAGGATCTTGCTCTTTCAAAAGGAACATGAAGTCCTTTCACAAAATAAAAAGGAAAAAGGTCTTTATTCTTGCTTGAAATACAATGACAGCTTCCTTCTGTTTTCCCAGCAGACCTGGTCCTCTTTCACACTTTGTCTACATTGTTCCCAGAGTAATCTTTCTAAAATGCAAATATGGACACATCACTGTCCTGCCTGACATCCGTACATGATCCTGCATTTGGGACAATGTCTGCATTTTTTAGCCTGCTATAGAAGCCTCTAGGGGCATATCCCGGCTTTGTGGGGCTTGAAGCTTATGCAATTCGGGGGTGGGGATCCTTCCTAATGTAAAGAAATATAAAATTTTGAATTCAAAATGAGCCCCAGGGTCTTAGAAGGGGTAATACAAGGGACAATGCTCCTTGAAACATAAATTTTACTAATTTCCTAGGGTATCTGCCTCTACTAAGGGAATTGTTTTATTATCTCAAATGAGTTGCAGTTACCAGGTTAATAAATCATGACTAAGATGAAGTGTCCAATAAGCTAAAGTTGAAAACTTTTTCCTCTGCCCTTCTAGGTTCTTTGGCTGAGGCCCTGTGAATTAGACTGAAAAGGCAGATTAACGAGAGAAAAATAAACAGTTTATTAATGGGCAATGAGCTCACATGTAGGAGAGAAACTCAGTGATGAATAACTCATACGGGTGGTTAGAACTTGGGCTTATGTAGCATTTTAACAAAGAACAGTAAATGTGTAGAGAAGAGACAAGACAAAGGAAAAGGGTTTTAAGCTTCCAAGGTAAATATATGGGGGAACCCATGGAAGATAAGGGTTGTTTTGGTAAAGCATGTTATGTAGATTCCTCTTAGCGCTGTCTCTGGGCTGGTAAGAGTCTCCAGTGATTTACGAGTCTAAGTTTGTTTTAGGCAAATGTGGGGGAGGGCAGAGTGCTTTTTTTTTTTTTTTTTTTTTTTTTTTTTTTTTTGGCATCTTCTATTTCTCAACTGTCTTCAGCTCAAAATAATCCTTATGCTGAAGTGGCATATTTTTGTGTGTTATATTCTGATCCCCTACAGACTTGAGATCTGACTAGAACTCAAGACCCAGTGGCTGCATATGGCCAGGATGGTTCTTCCTAAAATGAGACATATTTTGAGCCTTTTTTAGAGTCACCACAATAAGGAAAATATTAAACCCATAGTTTTCATACTAGGTTTATTTCAAATAGGTTCCAGTTCAACCCTTAAATTACTAAATTAAAGTTAGTTAAATTACTTCCCTCTGATTTGAGATTGCAACTCTCTACACGGTAGTAACTAACTTCTTTCACTAATCCTTAGCTACATGGTTGAAATATCTATTTAACAGTCTTCTTGTCTGACTGAGCCACCAATCTTAATGATGTTTTAACAATGGCTGATTGGATCCTATATCTCTTCTGCCTTTGTCTGGCTTTGTAGTCAACACCACCAAAGTCATGCCCTGATTAACTCTTCCTCACACCAGATGATGGTTCTGGTTTCTTTTCAGTTGAGACTGAGATGGTGGAATGATGAAAACGGCTACACATACTCTCATTGTTTCCTACCCCATGTGACCATCCTCTCTTCACTCAGTAAATTTGGTTCCTTCCTTTTCTTTCCTCTAGAGCCTCTCTTTAAAGATGGAAGTGATTTCTTATTCTTTAGGTGACTTTTCTCTAAAGCATTTGTGTTAGTTTGAGTCTTCCAAGAATCAGAGGCCAAAATGTGATTAGACATGCAATCTCATTTATTAAGCTATATACCTGGGATGGAAAATGGGAAGGGAGCTGGCAAAGGCTGGGTCAACAGTCAGATCTTGGCACAAGAGAGACCCAAGTGAAGAATAAAGGGAAGAAACTGTGTATGGAAGTGTTCACTCCTCACTGCCATGCAGTCCAAGGACCTCAGTCAAAGCTGGCAGCCTTTTGTATCACCCTGTATATGGGCAGGGTGAATATTCCTAGGTTTCCTCCAGAAGCTGAAGAGACCTTCCACGTGTATTGCTTCCTTCTTTGTGTAGGGAATGCAAGATACAGTGATTTGTCTTCTACTTTGGAGCATGTCCCAGCATACCTATGATCACTGGATTCTTAAAACTTCACTGAAGGGACTGGCACCTGAATCTTTGAACTCTCACCCTCTAGAGTGCATGCATTTTACCATGGCCTCCAGCCTACCAACCACCTGTTGTTCCTGCTCAATCAGTATTATATCATGGATATAATGGATAGGTGTGATGTTCTGTGGCATGTCCTGAAGGTCTAGATCTCTTTGGACTATGACAAAGGACAGGAGAGTTAACATAGCCCTGAGGGAAAATTTTAAATGAATATTGTTGTCCATCCACACGAATGCAAACTTTCTGGTTCTCTTTCCTGACTGGGATTGATTAGAATACATTCACTAGATTAATGGCTGTGTATGTGTACCTGATGCCATATTAATTTGCTCTATCAAGCATACCATGCCTAGTACGATAGCTACAATCTAGGATACACCTTGGTTGACGTTGTGACAGTCTACAATCATTCTCCAAGAGCTATTTGGCTTTTTGGAGGGGCCAGATTATCAAATTAAATTGAGATATGATAGAATCCACCATTCCTGCATCCTTCTGATATTTATTTAATGCTGGTACTCATCTTTGCCACACCCCTCCATGGGATATGATAATGTTTTTTTTTTTTATTATTTTGGGAGGCAATTTCAGAGGTTTCCATATGACTGTCCCCACTATGACAGCTCTCACTCCAGAGGCCAGAGACAATGTGGAGATTACTCCACCCGCCAGTTGTATCAACTTGAATCACACGTACAGGCACTCTGTTGTCATGGTACATGCTTGCCATGGTGTAACAGAGTCCTTCCTCCTGGACCCCCAGCCCCTTCTTAAGTCAGAGGGTTACAGATGTGAGCATCTGGTCTGGGAACTGAGTAAGCGATTGTGACTTGGTTGGTCGGTCACTTTCAGCATCCTGCTCCTCTGTTCTTTATTTGGTTGTAATATTAAGCAACACCTTGTTAGCTGCCCATATGTTTTGCCTCTAGAGACACCATGCTCTGTTAACCATTTTTACAAATCCCTGCAGGTCAAGCAGCCTTGGCTGCCCTCTGGCCTTGCCAGTCATTATGATAATTACAGCCTCCTGGCTCCTGATAGACAAGTGCTGCCATCTGTCCTCTATTACTTAAAGCCCCTTCATCTCCATGGATGGCAACCAGCCTAGCTATGCAACTGCCTCTAGTATCAACATCCCTGGCTTGTAGAGGAAAGCCATCACAGAATTTCATAGTGGTGCTGGTGCCGCTCTCACCAGTGCATTCCTGATGGTGTTGGTAAATGGTGTGCTCTTTGTGCCCTCCTACAGAACTCAATCTTCTGGTGGGTCTTTTGGCCTTACATGTCCATACCACATGCCCTCTTTCCTCAGCTACTTAATTCCTTCACTTGCCTTCTGTTAGGGTAACCTCTTTGAGAATTAGCCGGGCTTTTAGGAGCTACCCCAGCTGCTAGTTTACCTACCCTCTGGGGTCCTTGCTCGGGCGTTAAATCCTGGGTCTTGATAAAGTGTCTCTAAGTCCATGAATTCTGGCTTATTCAGATGTACATTTTGTCCCCATTGATCAAGCATTGCAAAATCCACTTCCAGCAATAATTTCCTGCTCCTGCTAATATATCCCAGGTGATTCATATAGTTCTTTAGCTGTATAGTCTCTTTCCTTCCTTATAAGGCCCAGCCCATCTTCAGCTGGGTTAAGCTGAGATTTAACCCTGTTTATTGTCCTGGCAGCCAGGAGAGATAGTAGGGGTAGCCCATGTGTATATCACCTAATGCCTTGTCAGGGTGAAAGTTTTGCCATGCTGGGCTTGTTCTTACTGGGGAGGGTTATGCTACCTCTGCAGTCCCAGAGGGTCTGGAAGGTTTCAGAATCAACATCCTCAGGACATCCACTCAGATGTCCCTACCCAGTTTCAGGGTTCCAGGTTTTCCCCACCAGGGCCCTGACCTTCACAACTGACCTGCCTTGGCTGAGAATTAAAATGTTTCTGGAGCTCTGGAACTTTAATAATCAAGTCTTCAGCCTGCTGCTCAACTGTGTCTACCCTCCTAGCAAGAGACAGACCTCTTAGTAAGCTACCACCAAGGCTTTCTGGCTCTTCTATTTAGTTTCTGAGTGATGTTTACAGCCCTCATCTCTCATTATCCTTCTGTAAAGTATCTATGCAACTTAGCAGTAACCAGCCAACCCCTCTATCTCTGTAAGCATTGTTCCCCCCAATTTTTTTCAAATGCCAGTATCATCCCTACCTGTTGCAGCATTCACCTCCACTGGAACATTTTCCAGAGAGCATTCACCAAAGCCATCAAGAATGCACTGGTGAGAGGTCACTAAAATAGAGCAATTTAGCCACTATCTTTTGCCAGAAAGTGTGTGATCCACCTACCAAGGAGGATGGTGTCCTCTGTCTGCCTGGTGGTGGATAAGCCAGTACCAAACCCCCATCTTACTGTGTGTTTTTTCGGACCACTTCTAGTACTACTGGTGTTTGTCTGGGTCCTCTGAAATCAGACACCAAGACTGGGTTAAATGTAAAAGGATTATATTAGAGAAAATGCCTGTATGAGAAAAAATGATGAGGGAGATGGAAAAGGCTGGAAGAGCAGTCAGACCGTGGGCAAGTCTGAATGTGAATGAGGAATAGATGGAAGGAAGGTTGAGTGGAAGCATGCCTTTACAGTCTAAGGAAGGCTCAACAAGGCCGTCAAGGAAGTCCAGTCAAAATCACCCATCCAAGGAGGCCCATGTCTCCTACAGAACTCAGTCATTGCCTGGAAGCAGCCCTTGGGTGTGTTGCCTCTGTCCAAACATGTAGTGGTTTTTCAGAGCACAGCTGTTGGAGCCTCTGGTCAATTCTGCTCATTTTCATGACCCCCACAGCTTAATCAGTGTTCTAGTTACTATTTTTGCATAACAACGTACAGCAAAATTTTGCAGCACAAGACACCATTCTATTATATCTGTAGTGTTAAAGAAAAACCAAAATGGAGGCCATAGTTTGACTATACCCCTAAATCAAACACTCATATCACATAACCAAAATAAGCTGTGCTGATTTCCCTGAAATGCTGACTCTGACCTTAAACAAAACTTAAGCTTTCTTCATGTCTGTGTGACCTTACAGCTTCCTAGCCAATAGGCTACAAATTAGTAAACTTATACAGTGCTATTACCCTAAAAGGAATGTAAGTTTCTAGTAACCAGTCACAATAGAAAACAATCTACAGTTGACCCTTGAATAACATGGGTTTGAACTGTTTGGGTCCACTTATATGTGTATTTTTTCAATAGTAAATCCTATAGTACTACATGATCTGCAGTTGGTTGAATCCAAGGATGCTGAACTGTGCTGGAGGTTGGTGTTCCTAACCCTAGGGTGGTTCAAGGGTCACCTGAACTCTTTCATTCATTCTTTGTAAATTGAGGTGTAACTGCTGAGACCTGAGCTTCGTGTTACTTTTGGTTTTGAAGTCTCCCTGTTGCAAAAGGTTTGTCTCTTGCTCAGTAAAATATTTATATCAAGTAATGCTCTCTGAATATTCTTGTGATAGTAGATTGGTCCAGGAACTCAAACAGAGCATAACAAGCATGTCTTGTCTTTGCTCTGTAATGTTTGAGGCCTCAGCTAGGAAGACTGGAAGACTAGGGTGACTCCATGGTTGAGGACTGGATTCCTCCGAAGGCTAATTCACTCATGACAGGCACCTCGGCTGGGATGGTGTGAGGATTAGGAGGTCCAACAAGAGTTCCTACACATGGCCTCTCCATGTGGCTTGGCTTTCTTACAACATGATGATCTCAGGGTAGTCAGAGTTAAGAGTTTTCTCTTCTCCCTCATCTGAATTAAATCCAGGTTGATGAAAACCAGGAATTATCCAAATAAACAAACTACAGGGAGCTATTTCAAGATTCGTCCTTTTTCTGAGGTGGTTGATAAACATTTCAACTATAGTCTGATATTTAATTCCAAAATAATAAAATCCTAACTTGCTTCCTGAAATGGCCTTTCTAAACTGGGAATTAGGGAACAGAGTTCTCATCCAAAGGTAATTAAATGGCCCTAATAGGTAACTAATGACTTCTTAAGGACCTTCTCAGTGTATTCAAGTGCAGTGTTTACCACAGTAAGAAAACTATAAGAGAACGGGGAAGAATGACAGGACTTTGTCCTGAAGGACATATATCTTATATCTCCCTTTAAAAATATTACCAAAAAATAAATGACAAATGTTAGATAATAAAATGGATTAAAATATTCAGTCTCTCTCTTCACAGTGGTTAAAATGCAAAGTAACAGAAGAAGCAAGAGGGAAATAGATGAGACCAACCAAAATACGTGTTATGGCTGAGTGTCAAATTACCCCTGAGTTTGTTTAATCTCTATGTGATTTATACATGAAGAGCTAGCTAATTTGTGATATTGTTTGGAGAACTCAGAGGTATCAGAGTGAAGGCAGTTTTTCCAAACTAAAATGAGTTGGGAAGATAAGAAAATCCGCCATTTAAAATAAATTGGCTTAGGGACTAGCAAAACTCAGTACAAAGCTCTATCACTAATGAAATCCTTATTGGAAACTTAGCTTTGACCTATCGCTAAATATAAAATTCTTATTTTAGTCTTGTGTAGCAATAGATATCATTTATTTATAAATTTGATTTTGCCTGTGACAATTTGCATAGCCTGGTAACTTAAGAAATCTACACAATTTTAAAGAGAAAACAAACATCCATTGAAATTAGAAAAACAGTTTTCCTACCAGTCCATGCTTTTCATTATGGATTTGTTAAAGCAATAGGTTTACCTTGAGTTGTACTGAATCTAATATTTGGACTTGGGCCTGTCTTTCTTGAAGATTGGTAGGATCACACCTTTATCTTTCTTATATTCCCTTTGTTTTTGTAGTCAGACTAGCATAGAATAAAGTGGACTGCTTTCTCCATGGTCTCTGTCTCACTTCTGATCAAAGAGAGAATATGTATGTAGAAATGGGGGGTAGTTCTTTTAATTTGTTTTAGCATAAACTACTGGGATGAAAGCTTAAAATAATAATGGAAAATACCATGAATCCAGAAAGATCTGTTTGGATAGTTATATCTTGATTAGAGATCAATTCTAAGTGTCTTGGAGAGAGGGGAAGTAGGACACCTATGTTTGACGTTAATTAAGGCTACAAAACTAGAGAGGAGATTCTTTTAGTCTGAGAAATTAATTGAACTTATCTGAGTCTTAAGATAACCTTTCAATATACATCAATAAGACATTTTATAATACCAATTTGTCATTGGCAGTTTCCGGCTATAAAGTCAAGGTAATTAAGGATGAACATTTTAGATTATAAAAGTAACATTTGTTGAGAATCTTCTTAAATATATAGGGTTGGTGACCCTAATCTGCTAAAAACTAGTTCACTCACTGAGCAGCAGTTATGCTGCTGCTATGCAGATGCCCATTTCCAACCAATAAGGATGTTTTGATTTACTGCATTTGAAAGGCAGCTGTACATGTACATGTTTAAAATCTCTACAGTTGAATCTGAAATGCAGCTAGTAGCTATATCATCCTCTGGGGAAAGTAACGTTACTGCTTCTATCTTGCATCATGTTGCTATGGGTAAAAATGCAGAACACCCTTCCTTTTCATGAAATACTGCTTGTTGGATTAACTACACTACCCTGTGACATTTTGCGATGTGAAGTTTCCTCCCTCAGTTATCACTTTGCTGTAGCCATCTTGGGCTTTAACTTTCTATCAATATTGTTCTACCATACAATAAAGACTTTTTCTCCTTTATAAAGAAGAAACATAACCAAAATTAAGCAGTTCTGCCTCTTTTCACTGGATGATTTTTTAATCCTATTCTTCAAGTAGTGGGGTCTACCCTGTCTATTGCTTTTTCTTTTGAAAACTTAATTTCAACTTCCCGATGCAGTCCTTTCTTGTTTTTTGATTATATGCCTGTTCCCTGAAACTATAATTTGAGCTGTTGAATTTATGTATATATTTCCCTTTTTTCTTTCCTCTGTCACTTCCTAAATGATTCCAGAGTTTAGTTTGAGCCTCCGTTGCAGGCCTGAACTGTCTTTCACAATAATAGACTGTCTGGCATTTGAATGCTCTAACTGCTTTGAAATAAACCTTCCCAATATCTGGCATACTTTTCACAATGTATTTGACATTCTTTTCTTTGGTTGTAATAGATTCTGAGGTGTTTTCACTTTCTTCCAAAGTTTCTATTACTTCTACTTTAAAAAGCATAATATACGTTGATCAGAGTGAAACTAATTCAAGTGGAACAAATACTTACTTCCAAAAAAGCATCTTCTTAAAAATCCTGCTTCATTCCTTTCAGAAGGATTTGTCACGCAAATCAAGAATTTTAGAGTACAAATTTCTCCCACTACCTGAAAGCAGAGCATTCCTATGAAACTTTTCGTAAGCCGAAATGGTGGAAAGCAAAGAAGCAATTATCTTAGGACACATTTTGCTAACGGATGCACAAAGTAAATCAAGATAAAGCACAGATGCTCACAGAAACAGTTCAAAGCTATGGCAGCATGATGCTGAGATGCTGAGTGTAGTTCCTGGGGAAGGAGTTTGGCGGGGCCACTCTCACTGCTTGAGGCACACATTGCCTTTATAATAGCCCACTGCAAAACAAATGCTGAATGCAATTTTTTCTTTTTGCCTTTTTTTGGTAAAACCCCAAATCCTCTTTGGATTTCCTTCCATTAGTGAAAACAGGTACTAATGTGGGTAATTTGTAAAAATGAAGTGGCGTAAAGCAAACTTTCAAAAAGGGGGGTGGTACCTGTATATTCTTTTTCTTAATATCCCCTCTATAGGAAGCATTCCTTTATCAATAGTCAACTTAGACAAAGTTTTATGTAACTAGAATTTTTCTGTTAGTTTTTACAGTAGAAAAAAATTGGAATCAACTAACATGTCCGTTGGTACATAGTTAATATTCCATTGTATATATAGGCTCTAATTTAGGCAACATTGAAAAAGATGTTTTAAGATATTTGATGACATGGAAAAATACGCATGCAATCAAAAAGTAGATTTGAAAATTGTATATAAGCAGCATAATATCAGTGTTCTAAAAATATATGCATATAAAAATAAGGTTAGTCATGTTATTCTGTAATGATGATTGCATTATCTGTGTTTCTTTTTTAATTTTTCCAGTCTCTGTAATCATACACTCTTTAAAAATGAGGAAAATTTATTAGACAATTTTTAAAAAATCACATATACACTTCTGTTAACATATGTTTGCTTAGTTGGGGTTCTATGTCTCTTTTATATGTTGTTTTATAATCTAATAATCCCTTGTCAAGTTTAACACAGGGACAGGGAAACAGTTGCTTGCTAAACAAATGTTCTGATTCTTTCTCCTTCATGATAGCTAGCGTTTGAGTACTTACTGTGTGGTTAGACACAGTGCCAAGGGTTTTAAGTATACAGTGTTTTATGTATCTAATTTAGACACTACCTTGCTTAAGGCTTAAAAGGAATCTAGTGTTTTATAGATGAGGACACTGAAGGTCAGACTGTCCAAGGTCACACAGCTGATATGTGGTAAGCTATATCTCATCCAAGGTCTCTAATGACAAAGCCCATAGTCTTTCCACTACAAAGTGAACATTACCATGCTTCGTCCAGAGTACTTGGATAATATAGCAGCCTCTAACAGAATTATTTGGATATACAATAAAGCTTCTCCATTGCCCTGATTCTCAATTAGATTTTTAAATTGAATTCAACTTTTAAGATAGTCGAAGATTCACATGCAGTCATAAGAAATAATCCAGAGAGATCCTTTGTCCCCTTTACCTAGTATACTCCAATGGTATCGTCTTGCAAAACTATGTGCAATAGCATCAGGATATTGACATTGACATAGTCAAGATACATCACCACAGGGATCTCTCATGTTGAACTTTTGTAGCCATATCCACCTCCCTCACACCTCACTTAACCACTAGCATCTGCAAAACTGTTCTCTGTTTACATAATTTGTCATTTAAAGGATGTTACATAAATAGAATGAAACAATATGTAGCCTTTTGGAACTGGTTATTTAAACTCAGCATAATTCTCTGGAGATTCATCCTCAGTTGTGTATGGTTCAACAACTATGTATAGTTGGTACTTTTTTTTTTTTTTTTTTTTGCTGAGTAGTTGGTATAGATGTACCACAGTTTGTTTAACCATTCGCCCATTGAAGGATAGCTGTGTTGTTTCCAATTTTTGACTATTACAAATGAAACTGCTATGAATATTACAGGTTTTTGTGTGAACATAAGTTTTCATTTCTCTGGGGTAAATGCTCAGGGGTGCAGTTGTTGAATTATACGGTAGTTGCATGTTTAGTTTTTAAAGAATTGCCATGATGTTTTCTGGACTGGCTGTGCCGTTTTGCATTCCCCTCAGCAATGTATGAGTGATTCAGTTTCTCCACATCCTCACTAGTGTTTGGGGTTGTCATTACTTTTAAAATATTTTAATTTTCATTTAAAATTTTTTATCATTTTTATTTAATTTTTTTTTTTTCGGTACGCGGGCCTCTCACTGTTGTGGCCTCTCCCGTTGCGGAGCACAGGCTCCAGACGCACAGGCTCAGCGTCCATGGCTCACGGGCCTAGCCGCTCTGCGGCATGTGGGATCTTCCCGGACCGGGGCACGAACCCGTGTCCCCTGCATCAGCTGGCGGACTCTCAACCACTGTGCCACCAGGGAAGCCCTTTATTTAATTTTTTAATTAAAATTTTTATGATAGTTGTGTAGTGATTATCTCACTGTAGTTTTAATTTGCATTTCCATAATGTCTAGTGTTGTTGAACATCTTTTCATGTGCTTATTTGCTATCTAAATATCTTCTTAGGTACAGTGATGTTGAACATCTTTTCATGTGCTTATTTGCTATCTAAATATCTTCTTAGGTACAATGTCTCCTCATGCCTTTTGTCTATTTTCTTTTGGATTCTTTGCTTTTTTACTTTTGAGCTTTGGAAGAGCTTCATATACTTTAGATACTAGTTCTTTACCAGATATGTGGCTTACAAATATTTTCTCTCAATCTATAGTTTTCCTTTTCATTCTCCTAACAAGGTCTTTCACAAAGTAAAAGTTTAAATTTTGATGATGTCAAGTTTATAAGTATGATTATGGATCATACTTTTAGTGTCAAATCTCAGAACTTTTGCCCAGCTCTGGTTATTAAAGATTTTCTCTAATATTTTTTTCTCTAAAAGTTTCACAGTTTTACCTTTTATTCTTAAGTTCAGGCTGATTTTCTGCCTCAGTCCTAGAATCAACTATTTTAGCCAACAGATCAAAGAAATATGTGTTATGCTAACTCATACACTAAAACTTGCATGTACATATCTAGAAATATTTTTATATGTAGCCATCTATATCTATAATTAAGCTAAACTTGAGTTTATATTGTTGTCTCAAACTCTTATCTATTACCATATGGATCATTCTAGCTTCCTTCCCTTGCTGATCTGTAAATTCCTTGTGCTGTATATTAGGTCCTTGTTGTTTATCTGTTTTAAATATAGCAGTGTGTACATGTCAATCCCAAACTCCCAATCTATCCCTCCCCCACACCCTTCCCCCCCGGTAACCATAAATTCATTTCTGAATCTGTGAGTCTGTTTCTGCTTTGTAAATAAGTCCATTTGTATCATTTTTTTAAGATTCTTCATATACGTGATATCGTATGATATTTGTCTTTCTCTGTCTGATTTACCTTACTTAGTATGATAATCGCCAGGTCCATTCATGTTGCTGCAAATGGTATTATTTCATTCTTTTTAATGAATGCAGAAGGATTAATGAAAGGAAATGATACTCTTCAAAGACACTGATAACCATAGACTTTGCCTCCTCCTCACAGAATAAGGATTGGCCTCACTGCTAAGGAATTTTCTTCAAGACCCAGGAGAGCCCATGTTTGTAAACATTCCCTGGAATCCATGATTCTCAGCTCTATTAGACCCAGTGTACCCTTACAACAAATGTTTGTAATGCCTTCTTTTCTATGCCAAAATAAAATGAATCAGTAATATAACCTAACTGCATAGTTTTAAAAAATCAATATAATTGATTGTTAAATACAGGAGAAATTTTAAAAATTAGATATTCAAGCATGTAAATGTTCAGTCATAAATATATTAAAAGACAATGAAGTATCAGGTATTAGTACTTTCTTCCTGAATAGGTGAGAAGATCAGAAGTCACTCCATACAAGACACACAGGGAAATTGAAGCATTGGTATGAGTGGACACTAGAATAAAATCTAGTATTACTCTTGTGCATAATTGAAAGAGAACTTATTTATATGTAATGAGGAGGAACAACCCCAGTTGAAGTAGGACTAATATGCCAAGATAAATTACAAACTGTTTTTTTTTTAATTTTAAAAAAATACAGACTGTTGAAATGAAAGCAATGGTGAGATATGAATCTTGCAAATGAACTCAGTATTACAAGTATGGTGTTAAAATTTCATATATTGTAGGGAACATATGTGTATGTATAACTGATTCACTTTGTTATAAAGCAGAAACTAACACACCATTGTAAAGCAATTATACTCCAATAAAGATGTAAAAAAAATTTTCATATATTGTGACATAGAGTGTTAGTGACAAAGTACATGTCTCCTGCCATTTTGAAATCCCATTACATGTTGGAACATATGTTCAGTCTCAGCTAAAACAGCCTGGGAGGCTATATTCTTCCATAAGCAATAAGGACTATAGAATAGATTGGAAAGAAACTATAAATAAGAGGCTACATGTACCCTAATGTACCCTAATGTACCCTAATGTTCATTGCTATTTACAATAGCCAGGACATGGAAACAACATAAATGTCCAACGACAGATGAATGGATAAAGAAGATGTGGTACATATATACTATGGAATATTACTCAGCCATAAAAAGGAACGAAGTATACCAGAAAGAGAAAAACAAATATCATATATTAATGCATATATGTGGAATCTAGAAAAATGGTACAGATGAACCTATTTGCAGGGCAAGAATAGAGATGTAGACATAGAGAACGGACATGTGGACACAGAGAGGGAAGGATAGGGTGGGATGAATTGGGAGATTAGGTTTGATATAAATACACTACCATGTGTAAAATAGATAGCTAGTGGGAACCTGCTGTATAGCACAGGGAGCTCAGCTCGGTGCTCTGTGACAACCTAGATGGGTGGGATGGGGGGGGAGGTGGGAGGAAGGTCCAAGAGGGAGGGGATATAGGTATACATATAGCTGATTCACTTCATTGTACAGCAGAAACTAACACAACATTGCAAAGCAATTCTACTCCAATAAAAAATAAAGGCTGTAGAGAAATTATGTGATGAGCCATAAGGGACAATATTGTAGTAAGAGCTGAAAACAGGCAACCCCCAAATAATTCCAATGCTAGTTTCCCAATATAAGTGTTTGTCCCTATACTACAAAGAAATAATGTGAGATGATAAGAATGTGAAATTTAAAAAATATTTTTATAATGAAATGTAGTGTTCTGCTAGTTTTATAATATTTGGCATGAAGTCGCAAAAGGAGTCCCAAAGCTATCATATATTTGCAATCTGCCTTGTTGTTTTTGCAATAATTGCATTTCTACACTGAAATCCTTTTTAACTAATATGCATTTTAAAATGCTATATAACATTGAGTAGATAGAAAGTAGATAGTAAACTATTCAATAGTTTTAAAATAGTCTCTATCCCATTTAAGCTTTTCTCTCTATAACATCCTTCTCTTAAATTATGTTGACTTTTTGCATAAGTATATGAAAAAATCTTTTTAGTATCTCATCTACTGAAGTATCATTAGTTTGTACTTATAGTGGGTTTGGCACTCTGGGATATTAAAACCATGTTCAGGAAGATACTCCATGTGTGGGATTGTCCTTTCTGTTTAGAATATCTAACATTCTTTGCTCCTAACCACTAAATGCCTGAGCCTCTGTGTCTGTCCCCAGTTGTCAGAAAAGCAAAAATGCTCCCACATTTCCAAGATGTACCCTAGCCTACAGTACCTCCCTTGTTGAGAACCTCAGCTAAATCTACAGTTCCTAACCTTTCATGAGGAATATTGTAAGTTTCAGCTGCTTGAGTCTAGAGAGTGAAATCTGGATAAGTAGATTCTGTAACAATTTCGTGGTGACTGGAGAGGCCATCATGTATTTGATGAAATGGGAGTTTCAGAGCAGAGTTCAAATGATAAATGTCAGATTTTGCAAAGGTATGTGCAAAAAATGTCCTTGAGGAGGAAACAGGGTATTAACGAAGAAGAAAGCTAGGTCAGAAACTAATGTTGCTCATTTTTTGCTGTTTTTTTAGTCCACAAAACTGGGTGAGGACATGGGAAGAAAGACGAAAAGGAAACTGACATGCCAGTGTGTACCATGTGCCAAGAGCTGTACTGACACTTCCAAATCTAATCTCCATAAAACTCTGAGGAGGCTGCACGGTTCTCAATTAATTCTCACCTTATGGTAGAGGAGACTGGGATTCTAAGAAACTGTGTAACTTTTCCTACCTTGGTTGAAGAACAGAGTCTGCCAAACAAGAGGAACAAGAAGAAAACTGGACGTTGGAAATGGAACAGATTGGCATACTCATGCTGTTGAATGGGTAAGCAGACTTGTTAGGTGACAGATCAATGTTTTGGGAGAAATAGAAAGCCTTTGTGAGATGGTAGGTCCAGACGCTCTGTATTCCTAACCTGAGCTAAGGTCTTTTGTTCAAGTGGTAAGAACATACCACTGCTGTACTTTGTTCCCTGTAGGAAGGAACAAAATACACCACCCAAGCTTTAGGCTTTTTGATTCAGGTCTAGCTGTGGCTAGACCCCATTAAATATTGTGGCCTGTGATTTTACAATAATTAAACATTTCAAATTGAAAAATGGAAGAAGTTCCCATTAGCTCATATTAAAGATTGAATGTGGGTGAAATGTGTTGCTTTCTACAAGTTTATGGACAGAAAACCTCTAAGTGTTTATTTTATGTGCCATTCTTGGCAAGATCTACATTTAAATCAGTGGGTCTTGTACTTTAATTCTGGAGTCTCAAAGGTACTGCTTAGAACATGCTCCTACCAGCTTGTGAGGACCAATTGTTAAATTTTCAGGAGTTTTGCCATCTGTTTGTTAAATCCTTGATAGTTTGAAATCAACTGTGATAGCAATATTTACATCTCAAAATCAGAAAACCCTACAAATCCAGCCCCTACTCCCTGCTTCTGAACTAATTGTTAAACATTGTATCAGTATACTAGTCTAAAGGTTATAAAATGATTCAACTATGGTCATTGGCATTTACTTGTACTCAAGGGTATCTTTCTATGGCTTACAATCACTGGCCATATGACAACTACTCAAAAAATTATTTGCTCCCTTTACATAACACACTTTTGGTTGGGATGAGGTAAGTAACAAAGTTACTTATTTAGGGGGAGATCTCTACTGTGGATGGTGGTGGTAATCAGGTTGTGCCTCATTATCATTAAAGCTTTTATTATTTCCCTTCATCCTCATTCTTTATTCCCAAAGCCCTCTGCTGTCATTGGTAAACATTGTAATCGATTTACTGTCTATATTTTTGAATGTGTTCTTATAAAATGTGTACTGTTCTGCATACATATATTAATTTATAGAAATGGTTCATCTCAATCTATCTTACACTGTTTCATACCTTTTACACCCAGAACTAGTTTTAATGATTTTTAATTTGACTATGTTGTAACCAGTTGTCCTCTCGAAAGGCTTCACTAGTCACTTTCCCATCATCCATTCTTGAGGGTCCCCATATTCTCACTTTCTTGCCAATACTTGACAATTTTCCAACTTTCTATTTCCAGGCTAACAGGTGTAAATAATATCTTTCCTTAATTTACATTCCTTTGATTACTAATGAGTCTGAGTACCTTGTTATACAGTTGCTAGCATTTGAATTTTCTGTAAATAGCTTGTATATACTTTTATTTATTTATTTTTTTTTTGCGGTACGCGGGCCTCTCACTGTTGTGGCCTCTCCCGTTGCGGAGCACAGGCTCCGGACGCGCAGGCCCAGTGGCCATGGCTCACGGGCCCAGCCGCTCCGCGACATGTGGGATCCTCCCGGACCGGGGCACGAATGCATCGTGTCCCCTGCATCGGCAGGCGGACTCTCAACCACTGTGCCACCAGGGAAGCCCGCTTGTATATACTTTGTACAACTTTTTTCCTTTGGTGTTCCTGTCTTTTTATTGTACATTCTAGATATTCATTTCTTATCAATTTCACATCCTGCACACTTCTTTGGAAAAACAAATTTAAGTTCCTTTACTTACATTAGGAACCCATAATTTCATGGTTTTTGGTGAAAGTGTACTGAGAGGAAAATGGTGGTGATTGGTTCTTTTACCAGTCGAGATAGATTAGATCATGTTTCCGTATCACACATTTTCCATATCTTTATGGTTTAAACAGGCAGCGTACCTGAGAGAGAAGTAACTATGTCAACTGTGGACCAGCAGAGGGGCTCCGCTTTTTACAGTAACTCAGGGACTGTCAGATCAGCCACCACCTCAGCATTGCTGGTTGCTAAGACAAAGGGAAAGAGGAAATTCTGAAGCGTTTAGCACCAGCAAATAAACGCTTGGCCAGGAGTTGGCCATGCGGCCTTACCCATTTCCAAGAGGTCCAGGAAGTACAATCCTGCCATTTTATGAGAAATAAGCAAGATGCAAATAGTCAGCAAAAATCACTATTATCTGCCTTTCTGGCCATCAGATATGCAGGTTACCACTTTCTTTCCTGCCGCCAAAACCCATTCCACCTTTCTGGAGAGATACAATCCAAAAGTCACTTAAAATCAGTGCATCAGACTCAAAGCCCAGCATCTCTAAGTAATAAATAGAATTCTTTACATCAGGTCCAGGTGTGGTCCTTCATTATCTGGAAACCTGCGAATTAAGATGACAAATTATTAGTTTCTCACACACCCAGTATACATTGGTGGAATAAAGGAATGATAACTGAAACAAATAATCCTGTTCAGATTGGGAAAGAACGGGAAGTCAATTTTAAGATCACCCCGGGAATGTGTTGTCAGGATCCTTTATGCTGTGGGTGGAAGATTTTTTTTTTTTTTAAGATTTATTGTTTATTTATTTTGGCTGCATCGAGTCTTAGTTGTGGCACGCGGGATCTTCGCTGAGTCATGCGGGATCTTCCGTTGCGGCGCATGGGCTTCTCCCTAGTTGTGGTGGGTTTTCTCTTCTCTAGTTGTGGTGCGTGGGCTCCAGGGCGCATGAGCTCCGTAGTTGTGGCAAGTGGGCTCCAGAGCTCGTGGGCTCTGTAGTTTGCAGTATGCAGGTTCTCTAGTTGAGACTCGTGAGCTCAGTAGTTGTGGCTCCCGGGCTTAGCTGCCCCGCATGTGGGATCTTAGTTCCCTGACCAGGGATCGAACCCACGTCCCCTGCTTTGGAAGGCGGATTCTTTACCACTGGACCACCAGGGAAGTCCCAGATATATCTAATTAGGACTCAATTTTGCTTTGTGGGAAGGACTTCCAAGTTCACTGTTTTCCAAGGTCCTTGGCTTAGGCCTTGGGAAGTTTCTCCTTTCTCCCTTATCTTCTGTGGTATAGTTCAGGAGAGGGTTAGAGAATATATCTGCCTTAGAGATTAAGAAACTTTCTCAGCTTATGCTTTTGGGCCAAGAATCATTTTAAGTTTCAAATAATCATCAAATTTTGGTCTAGTCTTGTGGTTTCTTTGGACTAAAACTACGTATTTAATTGGGTTCTCATCCATTTGATTTCATTCATCAGCATGTGCCAGTAGACGTCCACAATAATTTTCAAGACTGGGCTAAGTTCAATTAAGTGCACAGCTTGAACCTATGAGGATTTGGTGGGAGAATCATAGCCTTTGTCTGTTTTCACTGAGTCATTTTGTCCTCTTTAAATGATGTAGTGGATGCCATAACCTTAACTAGATCTATGCTTTCTGATAACAGAAACCATTCAGAAGTTTTCAGTTTTAGCCATGCCTTTGATTTGGTTCTTGCTGTAAGGCTAAATTTTAATAAGCCTTTTTTTTTTTTTTTTGTATCAAAAGGCTTCTCATTTTTATCTTTTACCAGTTGGAGTTGAGAAGTATTTCCCTTCTCAACCCTGCAAGTCCTAGACTTCCTGGATCCTCTCTGTTCCCTTTCATTCTTTCTTTTAAACCAGCCAACTCTTTCCCCAAGTTAAATGAGTTAATCTATTTCTTGTTTGTTGACAAATATAACCAATGGTAATTAAAATTCTCTCTTCCAAACTTTTCCCTCAGAAATGCAAGTTTATCAAGAAAATACATTACATACTTTCCAAGTGTCACAGGTGACCACTTAGCCAAATGTTTCACCACTGTATAACATGGATTGTTATTCTTTCAGCCTCCAAAGTTTATTTTCTTGCTACCTAGCCCCTAGGCCAATGCCAAAAAATTTGATATTTTTGTTAGATGATACCTCCTTTTCTAAATACTTACTTGTATAATGATCCAGGCATTCTTCTAAGATGGGTGACTAATGTAGCAGGTAACTGTGAGGTTCTGCTGCTTACTGGACTATCTTCCTCTTGTTACTGAATTAGAGGAAGGGGACAATTAATTGGTTCATTGTCTCTTAAGTTCTAATATTTCTAAGTCAGTTACCAAATATAATGTTCAAGTAACACTAAATAAATATAAATATATAAATCATCAGAATCTAAAACTAATATATTGAATATCTCTTTTCCCCCTTGTTACAATTGTAGCAAGCCTGAGGATATTTCTCATATGATTTGCCTTCTTGCCTGATTCTTTCACACAGGTACAAAGAATAAATGGGTAACTTGGTATTACCTGTCTTTTGTCAAAATATGCTTGCATAATCAGAAATTTTTGAGGAATTGTGTTGAGGATACTCAGTCTCCAGCTTTGTGGGTTTGTCCTTTCAAGGGATTCTTGAGTAATTTTAGACACTCCTGTATTGAAGTACTGATGGGGGGGAGATAGAGAAACGAACGATGCTCCTCTCCTCTGGTGGGGGGGTGGGCAACAGACTCTTCCATAAGACTTGAGAGAGCTGACACCAGCTTCATGTTTAGAGTTTGTTGAGCAACCGATCTTAGACCCATCCAGAACTGCCAGGGCATAAGAGGTGGATGAAGAGGGTAAAGAAGTCTTGATAGGCTAGAGAGGGTCAATATGACCCTGAATTAATCACACCACTGAGCTTGACATCAAGAAGACTCAAACTCCCAATGAACCCAGGTGGTTAACACCTGATTATTGGGTACCAGAGTATCAACTCTGGAAGATGGGCAGATGGAAGAAAGTGACTGCGTCAAAGAGAAATGTAGGCCAACTCATGAAATCTGTATGTAGAGAAAGGGTTGAAAACTTCCTCTAAAGAGCCAGATAGTAAGTATTTTAGGCTTTGCAGGCCATATGTGATCTCTGTCACATATTCTTTTTCCCCTCCTTCTCTCCTAACCCCTCCTCCTTTTCCACCACCACCTCCTTTTCCTTCTTCTACTTCTCCTCTTCCTCTTTCTTCTGCTATAACTCTTTAAAAATGTAAAAACCATTCTTAGTTCTTGGATCATACAAAATCATGCCTGCAGACTGTATTTGCCCTAAGGGCTGTCGTTTGTCAGTCCCTGGTATAGAGAAATTTGTCCAAATATCTGTAGGACCATGGATACTGGGATGCTACAAGGGAGGTTAGGGGACATCTGCAGGAAAAACTCATGTCATATAATGGAGTCATTATTGGTCAATGACTGTGCTAAAACAACAAATCCCTAGGCACCAGCAGTTATGCATAGAAAGATGTGGATATGCCCTTTCTCCCCACAGCTGCATTGACATAATTTCTGAACAAGAATGAGGAATAAGCCTGAAGAAGTATCTTTAAATAGGAATGCAATTAAATGATTTTGAACTTAGCTGGAAATAATTGTTGAATTGGACCACCTTCTCTACTGCTAAGCATACATAGGGCTACAGAGCTAAGATGAAATTGGTTATAGAGATGGATTTTCAATTATGTCCTTAACAATTGGACTTTCTAATCTATACCTGGTTTATGAAGATGTTTGAACAACCACCAGTGAATTTGTACAATGTGGTTAAAAATAATTGGGGGATTCCAAGATAAATAACTTTATCTCTTATCAGAGGTTTGGATAGGCATAGAGGGACAGCAGTACAAAAGCTGTATTCACAGACTAAAGGAGGTCTTGAATGTGCAAAAGATGTAAGATGTAATTTTTAAACAGTTTATTTGAGAAATTTTGTAGACTTTGAAAACTGGGTACTTTTCAAACCAGTTCTGACAACACCAAATTTACAGATACTATCAAAGTTTACTTGATTAGAAAAAAGTTTAGCACTATCTAGGCTATAAGAAAAAAATGGGACAATTCTGAATATTGGAGACATTTAGGTTTTAAAAGCATACCAAAAGTTCAATGATAAAAATAAATTTTAAAATGGCCCCTACACTCGTTCTTTGTGATTCCTGATGGCAAGATCTGTAGGACAAACAAAAAAGTCCTCAAATCTTGAGCTGGTATCTAGAAAGGGTTATTTAGTTCTTTTAATGCTCTGTATGTTTTGGCCTAAGGAATTGCAGGTATCATGCCCACCTTTGGAGTAGCTAAACTCTTTTAACCACAGCTCTTGCGCAATAATCCTGGGAAAAGACCTCTTATGATCTTGAAAAAATCTAGTGCATGGGCCTTTGGTCTTTACATCTCTCCTTTTGAAGGTCTTACTGAGGTTTTGCATGGTACATGGCAGGCGTTTTGCATGGTACCTGGCAGGCGTGTGCCAGGGCAGAGTTGTATAGGGTCTGAGTCAGGCTGGTACATGGTAGTATAAACCAGGTCAGGCATCATAGAATCCCCAGGGCCAAAACAGAAAGGAACACCAAGGCTGGTGTATGGCTGTCAAGAACGTGTGTTTGCATCAACTTCTTGATGGCTTTTGCTGTCTTTAACTCCAAGGAAGCCCAAGTCCCCTTGCCCAGTTCTGTACTGCTTTTGTAGTACCTTAAATATTGGACATAAGGAGACTTAAAATTGTATTGCGTTTTATCTCTTGGTCTAACGTCCAGCAAGACTGTATTCCTGGAATGACCTGGGAGTCTTCAGAAAGACTTGAGCCAGCCATTTCTCAGAGGTGGGTTATTGTCTTGGCCTAGTCTCCATCCATGGGATAGGCAGGAACTCTGTTAAGAGGTCTATAGTAGGTGCTAATGGGGACAGTTCTGTCCTGGTAAGTCCCCAGTCTATCCAGTTATCCTTTGTTTGCCCAGTCCTTGGGCAGTGGAGAGTATGGCAATTAATGGTTCTGGATATCTTGTTCAGATGATTTGGGGGCAGAAATAGCTACTTCATTCAGTTGTCTGCTTCCTCTGAGGATCTTGAATCAGCAGTTGACTTACATTGAATGTCATTTTAAGGTCTCTAATAGTTGTAACTTTCTAATTATGTTAAGAATATTTCTACTTTTACAGCGAATTGGGGATTAATAAGGACAGTAAAGTTTCTGAATTAAGGACAAAGCCTTTCATAAACCATGAAAAATTGCTCTCCACCAAAATGTCTTTCCCTGTCAATGGATAGGGATAAATGTTAGGTTGACCTAGGTAGAAATCATGAAGTCTTACAGTGTCTCTTTTTCAATTCTGCTCACTGCAATTACTGTGTCTTCAACCATCCAGAAAATAAATGTTCTATTACTACTACATATTCACCTATGGAGTAAACAATTTTAGAAAATTTATTTGGAGATGCTCAACCAATCCTGTCATTCATAGTTTCAGTCTGTATTAACTTTACAGTTTTTTTCAGCATTATGTAAATTACAGATTGAGGCATAAACTGAGCATATCCTCTCTTATCCTAGAAAAGTTTCCCATTAATATTTAATGTCAGAAGCAATTTGTCTCAATTATAATTAATTGTATCATGGAGGATTTTAGCAAGGTTCTTTGGAAGTTATCTGGTGACACCAGGCATCCCTCCTCGATTCCATAGATCTTACTTTCATGAATTTTAAAACTTGATGATTTCCATTTTTGCCCTGATTTGGGGGTCTAATATTATGCTTCTATTGTGGACTCCTTGAACTTCTGCATATTTTTTTTTCCTTTCTATTCTGTAAGAGAGTGTATTTGTATTAGAACTTTAGTCAATGCAATCTATTAAGAATGGTGGTCTGCTATGGCTATCTCTTTTACTGTAGGCCTCTATCTTGATGAAAACAACTTTCTTGGGTAGAGAATCTTTGTGTTTCTATAACATTTCAAATTCATGAACTACTGAACTACTAATGAGCTATTCCAAAATCAAATCAGTTATGTGTGTGTGTGTGTGTGTATGTGTGTGTATCATTTACTAGCAATTTAACATGTCCTTTGTATGACCACAAGTTCAAGCATTTGAGCTGATTTGTCTTCTGTTAAGGGATTGGGTTCTACAAGAGAGTCTAGAGTAGTAATTGCATATCCATTCTGGTATTATTACCTTTCACTTTTAAGATAAAACCTATCAATAACAAAAAAGTCTGAATCTGGTATGGGTATGTCCAGAAGATCTGTTCTAGGATAGACACTTTTCAAAGTATAGATAAAGAACCACGAGGTTGTCTTTCATTAGGTAAGGTTAATCATGTTGTTGGATTAAGAATGTTAATCAGTAGATAGGAATATGAAGGGAAGAAAATAACAATATTTCATAATTAGTTCAGCATCAGCAGAAAACGCTAGATGTTTTCAGTTAGCAATAGGGACTGTGTTGATTGTGATATCATCAGATTTATAGATGACTGTGTTAGTTCAGAACTTCTGGGAAAACAGATGTCAAGAAGAAGTTAGGGGCTTCCCTAGTGGTGCAGTAGTTAAGAATCCGCCTGCCCGTGCAGGGGACATGGATTCGAGCCCTGGTCTGGGAAGATCCCACATGCCGTGGAACAACTAAGCCCGTGCGCCACAACTACTGAGCCTGCGCTCTAGAGCCCGCAAACCGCAACTACTGAGACCATGTGCCACAGCTACTGAAGCCTGAGCACCTAGAGCCCATGCTCCACAACAACAGAGGCCACCGCAATGAGAGGCCCGTGCACTGCAGTGAAGAGTAGCCCCCACTTGCCACAACTAGAGAAAGCCCACGTGCAGCAACGAAGACGAAACGCAGACAAAAATAAAAATAAAATAAAATAAATAAATAAATAAAAAGAAGAAGTTAGAAGTGCAAGAACTTCATTGGAAGAAATGAGCTTGTGAAGTATAAAAGTGAGAGGGACAGAAGAGTAATCAAGTACAGTCTTTAGACTGTGATGCAGGTCTGATACTTGTGAAGGAAGAGAAAGAAGGAGAATTAAGACCAAAGCACCTCAAACTAGATAAATCTCAGAGAACGTCATTTGGTTAACCCAATAGCGACCTCTAGAGCAAAGATTGCCCTTTAAGGAAGTCCCGTGTTAGGAAAAATGACCAGGACCTTATACCAGAGTGAGCACAACCTGCCTGGGGAGATTGTGTTCTCAATTTGAATGCTGTGGCAGATCTCAAAAGCACAGCCGTTGGAAGTTGTCAGCTAACTGTACTCCTTGTGGCAGGTTTTCTCTTTATAGGAGGTCCTAATGGAACATTACATTGCCGTCCTAGTCCATACTTGCACTACGCAGATCCAGTGAACACAAGTTCAGGAAGCAGCTTCTCCAGAGTTCCCATGGGCCTCTACTCCTGAGTGGGGACTTGGAGGGAGTAACCATAACTTTACCATTGCAGTTGATCTTGTGGCTGTAACTGATGAGATGATTCCTAGTTGACAGTCCAGATCTCTTGGACTGTATTAAGACAGAGGGCCTTATTAGGTGAGGACATTGTTAACTGTCTTTTAGGCAAAACTGTAAAGGAATTTTGTCTGTTTCACATGAATGCGGGTGTTCTGATTCTCATTCCTGATTGGATCAGAAAAAAAATTTGTTAAATCTCTGGTTGCATACCATGTACCTGAGGCCTTACTAATCTGCTCTAGCAATGATACTACTTTCAGCACAGTGGCTGTGACAGAGGCTGTTGGTGAGCTTGCCGTGGACTATAGACACTCTCCAAGGTGCACTCAACTTCTCTAGGATCAGAGTGACAAATTAAATGGAAATATAATAGGGACCACCACTCTTGTATCCTTTTTGGAATGTGATGTTGTTTTTTCCTTACTCTTGTATCTGGTGTGAGAGTATTTCAGAGACTTCCACTTGACCCTCCTGATTCTGATAGCTCCTACCAATAGGACAGGGACCCATTATGAGGGTTATGTCAACTGACAAATATGTCAATCCTAACTATATGTTTGAAGACTAAGAGACTGATGATGTGTAGCTCTACAAACCAAATAGATACACTCTAAGGCAGTGGAATCCATTTATTACCTGGTCTCTGCATGCCCCCCTCTAACAGGGGAGCCTTAATTCTGTTCTGTGGGTATCAGTGTCAGTGAAGACCCTATGTCCCAAAGTCCTTGAATTGTCTGGGTATTCCCCTTTTCCCTATTTTCAGGTAAATGGCCATAATTCTCATCGGAAAAGAACTAGAGGAATCATTACAGTACATATCTACCACGTTTTTTCTTTTCTTTTTTTTAATATCTTTATTGGAGTATAATTGCTTTACAATGTTGTGTTAGTTTCTGCTGTACAACAAAGTGAATCAGCTATACGTATATATATATATCCCCATATCCCCTCCCTCTTGCATCTCCCTCCCACCCTCCCTATCCCACCCCTCTAGGTCATCACAAAGCATCAAGCTGATCTCCCTGTGCTATGGTTTTGAAAAGTCCTTCATCATGAGGACTCAGCCACCTCTTTAGTCAATGAGTTCCAGGTCTTAGATCAAGTCCAGGAACTACACAAAATAATGTGACTTTTAAATGAGATGACCACATTCAGCTTCCTGATCTTCCAATCTTACCTTCTTTTGTTCGTATGAACTAGCAGCATCCTCACTAACTGCTGGTTTGTTTTGTCTCTGGAAATACTACAACTCCATGTGGGCTAAGCCCCTTAGCTGCCCTTCTAAACTTGCTGGTTGTTAAGGTAATTTGGGGCCCCTGGCTTATGGTATTTAAGCACCACCACCTCTCCCCTATTATTTCCCACTAACCCCATTGCTATGAATAAGCCAACCCTAAGACCACCTTTCCTACTCTAAGCCCTGGCCTGAAGAAGGAAGCAAACACTGACCCTTTTAGAGATGCTGGCATCATACTCTCCAGCACATTCCTAACAGCCTTGTTGAATGGCACATTTTCTAGGCCCTTGTGTGGAACATAATCCTGTGGTGGGTATTCTTTCTGGCCTCATATAATATATCCATTCCAGCAGGCCCACTCTCTTGAGCCCTTTCTCTACTGTCTGTCTCAGCAACTCAGGCATTTTTACTCTGCACGATGTGGACCAGCACTGGGTTTCTAAGAGCAGCATGTTCACTCCAACCCCAGGGTCCTTGCCATATAATAACCATACGTGCCCCCAAGTCAATAAACTGTCATTTATTCAGTCTGGTGCCCTTGCGCAAACACCCTCAAAATCCTTTACAGTGGATTTTGTTCCTGTAAGTACAGGCCGACTAATTTTTGCAATTCCTTTAGGATCTAAACCCCAGCTGGCTTATGCTGAGATTTAACCCTAGTTATCAGCCTTAAAGCTAGGAAACAAAATGGGGGCATTTCTTAGGGTGGACACGTGGTGCCTTATGAGGAAGAGCCCTTCAAAGTGTCTTCCTATATGAGGTCAATATTAGTCTTTAATAGGGAGTGTTGGGCCACCTTTCTAGGCTCTGGTTCATGGTGTCCACAGAGCCACAGTCCTCAGGGACACTCATCCAGACACCCTCATGCCATGTTTCCCCAAACGTGGCCTTGTCTTTGGCATAGTAGCTTCTGTTTTGGATGAGCTTTCATTAGTCTTTGAATTTTCCCAACCTTACCTATCAGATTTGGAGTTTGTTCTTCATTTGTACCTGCTCTCCTTCTGAAGAATATAAGAGCCTCTTTGTAAGTCACTAAACAGGCCCCTCTGGTTCCCATACTTAGTTCTGATCTTTTTAGCTGCCCTACAGTGTCTTGTTTCCCCTCTGTCATTCATCAACAAAACTTAGCCCTCTCCCCTTTTTTTTTTGATAAATCTGGCTAAAGGTTTATCAATTTTGGTTATCTTTTCAAAGAACCAGGTTTTAGTTTCATTGATATTTCATGTTGTATTTTTGTTGGTTTAGTCTCTATTTCATTTATTTCTGCTCTGATCTTTATGATTTCTTCTACTATGGGTTTTGCTTGTTCTTCTTTCTCTAGTTGCTTTAGGCATAAGATTAGGTTGTTTATTTGAGATTTTTCTTGCTTCCTTTTTTTTTTTACTTTTTCGGTACGCGGGCCTCTCACTGTTGTGGCCTCTCCCGTTGTGGAGCACAGGCTCTGGACGTGCAGGCTCAGCAGCCATGGCTCACGGACCCAGCCGCTCCACGGCATGTGGGACCTTCCCGGACCGGGGCACGAACCCGTGTCCCCTGCATCAGCAGGCGGACCCTCAACCACTGCGCCACCAGGGAAGCCCTTTCTTGCTTCCTGAGGTAAACTTGTGTTGCTATAAACTTCCCTCTTAGAACTGATTTTGCTGCATCCCATAGGTTTTGGATCATCGTGTTTTCATTTTCATTTGTCTCTAGATATTTTTGATTTCCTCTTTGATTTCTTCAGTAATCCATTAGTTGTTGAGTAGCATATAGATTAGCCTCCACATGTTTGTGTTTTTTGCAGTTTTTTTCTCGTAGTTGATTTCTAGCCTCATAGTGTTGTGATTGGAAAAGATGCTTGATATGATTTCAGTTTTCTTAAATTTACCAAGGCTTTCTTTGTGGCCTAGCTTTTGCACAGCAAAGGAATCCATAAACAAAACGTATTTGTTTTGTCTTGTTTTCTCCCAGTCTGTAAACAAAAAGTTTACGGACTGGGAGAAAATATTTACAAATGATGTTACCAACAGGGATTAATTTCCAAAATATACAAATAGCTCATACAGCTTAATATCAAAAAAACAAGCAACCCAATAAAAACATGGGCAGAAGACTTAAATAGACATTTCTCCAAAGAAGATATATAGATGGCCAAAGGACACATGTAAAGATGCTCAACATCACTAATTATTAGAAATACAAATCAAAGCTACAATGAGGTCTTCACACCAGTCAGGATGGCCATCATTAAAAAGCCTACAAATAACAAATGCTACAGAGGGTGTGGAGAAAAAAGAACCCTCCTACACTGTTGGTGAGAATGTAAATTTGTGTAGCCACTATGAAGAACAGTGTGGAGGCTCCTTAAAAAACTAAAAATAGAACTACCATATGATCCAGCAATCCCACTCCTGAGCATATATCTGGAGAAAACTCTAAATCAAAAAGATACATGCATCCCAATGTTCATAGCAGCACTATTTATTTATTTATTAGTTTTAATATTTTTATTGAAGTATAGTTGATTTACGTTATGTTAATTTCTACTGTACAGCAAATTGATTCAGTTATACATATATACATTCTTTTTAAAATATTCTTTTCCATTAGGGTTTATCATAGGATATTGAATATAGTTCTCTGTGCTATACAGTATGACCTTGTTGTTTATCCATTCTATACATAAAAGCTTACATCTGCTAACTCTAACCTCCCACTACATCCCTCCCCAGGCTCCCTCCCCCTTGGCAACCACCAATCTGTTCTCTATGTCCATGATTCTGTTTCTGTTTCATAGATAGGTTCATTTCATAGACAGTTTGCACCTTTGTTGCTGCAAATGGCAGTATTTTGTTCTACCTGAATGTCCATCGACGGATGAATGGATAAAGAAGATGTGGTATATATATATTTATATACATACATGCAATGGAATATTACTCAGCCATAAAAAGAATGAGATAATGTCATTTGCAGCAACATGGATAGACCTAGAGATTATGATATTAAGTGAAGTAAGTCAGAGAGAGAAAGACAAATATCATATGATATCACATGTAGAATCTAAAAATATGATACAAATGAACTTATTTACAAAACAGAAATAGACTCACAGATATCGAAAAGAAACTTATGGTTGCAGGGGTTGGGGGGAGAGATAAATTAAGAGTTTGGGATTAACATATACACACTACTATATATAAAATAGGTTAACAACAAGGACCTATTGTATAGCACAGGGAACTATACTCAACATCTTGTAATAACATTTCATGGAAAAGAATCTGAAAAAGAATATATATATATATGTGTGTATATATATATGTATGTATATATGTATATCTGAAAAAAAACAAAATTTAGCAATAATCAGCCAATTCTACTTTGCTTATATGTATTGTTACTCTTATTATCTTTTAAATGCCTGAATAGTCCCACTGGCAAGATTATCCCTCCATTGGGATGTTTTTCTTGTCCTAACCAGTGACATTTTTTGGCAGTTGGGCCTCCACATTGTGCCAGGGAGTAGCCTTGCCTCACATGCCACTCAAGATGGAGTCCTTCTTGCCACCCAGCTAGTGACTGAATCAGCCCCCAGACCCCATTTACCACCTACTCTCTTGGACCACTCAAGGTACCAATTGTGTTAGGTTGTATCTTTTAGGTAGCAGTCACCAAGACAGAGAAATGCATGAGTTTTTGTTTGTTTATTTGTTTGTTTGTTGTTTTGCTGGTAATGCCTGGACACATAAAGAGGAAAGTAAGCAGGAATAGGGAAAGCCTTCTGACTATGATGAAAGTCTGACATTTATGAAATAAGGCAGTGAAGGAAGGACAGATTGGATAGGAAGAGCATGAGACTGAGATGTAGCTTTGAGAGTCTTTTAAAAAAATTTTTTTATTGGTGTATAGTTGCTTTACAATGTTGTGTTAGTTTCTATTTTACAGCAAAGTGAATCAGCTATACGTATACGTATATCCTCTCTTCTTTGGGTTTCCTTCCCATTTAGGTCACCGCAGAGCACTGAGTAGAGTTCCCTGTGCTTTACAGTAAGTTCTCATTAGTTATCTATTTTATGCATAGTATCAATAGTGTGTATATGTCAATCCCCATCTCCCAATTCATCCCACCCCCTGCTTTCCCCTTGGTATCCATACATTTGTTCTCTATGTCTGTGTCTCTATTTCTGTTTTGCAAATAAGATCATCTATACCATTTTTTTAGATTCCATATACATGCATCAAAATATGATATTTGTTTTTCTCTTTCTGACTTGATGAGCCTGACAAAGAGCTCCAGAGTAAAGACAGAATATCACAAGATTCTTGCATTGGCCAGAAATGATCACATTCCAGTATCATTGTTTTTCTAAGTCACTGGCTGGGAGCTGTTTGGGGAGGATTGTCTTTGGCTCAAATACAACAATAGATTCTGAAGATGCTACATCTGGAGGTTGTCAGTGGCTTGCACTCCTTGTTATAGTTTCTCCCTTAAAGGGAGATCTGAGCAATGTGCTTTTTTACTTTTATGCTGCCAGATTAGATATGGGTTAGAGGTTAGACATTACTTTCTACATTTCAGACCCTTTATCTGAGATCATTTCCCTTCTCTTTGAATTACATTCATTAGAATTTACTTAGTGAATTTATTGTGGTTGTAAAAACCAGAATAATTTAATGTCTTTTTCTTCAGAATGTCTTTAGGTATAGAATGATGTTATCTTATCTTACATATATCATTTCTCTGTCTTCTACCTTCCATGATACTCTTTTAAGTGTTCAACCATCATTCTAATTGCCTTTATTTTATAGACTATCTTTCACTTCTCTGACTGCTTTTACAGTCTATCTTTCTTTAATATTTATGATGTGTCAATGTATGGTTTTATTTTTTATTTTTTACTGCTTCAGACTTCTAGGAAATCTTGGCTTTTTAATAATTATAAAAAATTATCAGCCACTATCTCTTCCTCAGTCTCTCAAGTCCTTCTGGAACTCCAATTAGACATGTGTTAGACTTTTCATTTGATTCTCCATGTTTCTTGCCATCTCTCTTATATTTATATATCAATCCTTCTAAGATGCATTTTGGATTTTTTTTTCAAATTATACCTCCAGTGTACACAGAGCAAATATAAAATTAGTCAGCTTTTTAATTCATACTCTGAATTTTATATTTTATGAACTGTATTCTTCTGTTCTACATATTCTATTTGGTTGTGTTTTAAATCTCTTCATTTTTGTTCTTTAAAATCTCTTGTTCCTAGCTCAGTCTCAAAGATCTCATTTCTTTAAACATATACGCTTTTTACTCTTATTGGTAATTCTGATATTTGAAATGTTTATGGGTCTATTTCTGCCAGTTCTAACTCATAATATGTTGTCATTATTATTTTGTGATTTGTCTTTTGGTATGTGTATGGAGGTGCTCAGTTTTCTTGGAGTTTTATCTGTGGTAATTCTTAGAGTTCTGGGTTATTGTTTGGTTCCTAAAGAGGATTGATATTTTCTTTTCTTAGTATCCTGGAGGTTCAACTAATCCAGGACAACTGCAAATTAAATTCTGTGCTTGGGGTTTCCTTGGACCACACAGGTAACTTGCATGTAGGCAGTAAACTTGAGGACTAGTTTATGTTTATGTGTTCTCTGGGAAACATTTATTTTCTTTTCCCTTCCTCTAGCACCAAGTTTGAAAAGGCATGTTTTCTTGATGTGATCTTTTGGGGGTAATGTTCTTTTTTTCCCTTATATTGTGAAGGAGTCAAAATTTTATGTGGGGATTTTCTATTAGATTCCCTAACTAGATGGGCCATAAGATTTAGTTTTTCCTCATATTAGCTCACAAAAAAGATGCTTGAGAATCTCTAGGCTTCCTCAGAAACTGACAGGTCAAGAAACTGATTTGGTGCCTATTTGTCCAGCATTCCTGGCTTTAAATAATTTGAGGGATTTTTTTCATATTCCTTAATCTTGTATATTGACATTTTATAGAAGATTTAAAAAATATTTATATTTATTCTCTTAGATTCAGTTGGGAAGTGTCATTTAAAATATTTAATCCACCATACTTCTCAAACTATAAATAATGATAGCTCTTTATCTATTATGTGTTTTATTTAATCCCAATTTTCCCCCAAATATTCCTTATTCAAAAGAAAGGTTGCATATTTTAGTAACTGGATAATTTAAATAAAACCAACTTTCAATAAAAATCTAACTTACCCAAAAATACTCCTGGGAGAAAAGCTCCCTGTTGATGAGAAGGGAAAAAGTTTAACTGTAGTCCAGGAAGCAGAACCCTATTTGTCTCCAAAACGTTTTCTTTTTTAAAGCCAACTTGCTACTTTCCTTTTCTATCTAATACAATCTTTATGTTAACAAAACTTTTATCCCTTTCTGTTTTATCCATAATCTATGCTACTTCTAGGGCCTTCATGTTTCTTTCTACTGATCTCTCTTCGTCTCCTTTCCATCCCCACAGGATATTTTGAATGCTCTTATGGTAGGGCAGCATTCAATCCATTGGAACGTAGAAATATGCATTCCCAAGGTTCTCATTTACATTATTTTTCCTGTGAAAGACACTGAAGGACTAAAAATTTTTCACTGACTCCTGAAAGACCTTAGCCTCAACTGTTCCTCTTCACCTCTTACTAAACCAAATTGTCCCATCATTGGCTGCTAAACCATGGCCCCAATTTTGACGTCCCTGCATTTTGTCCTGTGATTAACACAACTTCAGTTTTCTCATACCTTTCAATAACTTATACAATGAAATTTGACCTTCCTTAATATAGCCTATAAAATCTTTAAGTGTCTTTTCCCCCTAGAACACTCAACTTGAGCACTCATCACACTGTAACTTTTAAAATAAATGCTTCAGTTAACTCCTTTTGTTTTTCTTCTCCTTTCACACCCCTTTGTTTAATAAATGCTTATTAGTTTCCAGGAAATGAGGACCTTAGTTGCTATGGTGACAAAGTGAATAAATATGATACCTGTCCTCAAGCCTTTTTAAAAATCATATAGATAAGTAAATAGGTTCCATGTAAGTTGAAACTTCTTCACATCCACTGGTAACTGAAGAAATACAATCTAAGTCTGGGTAAACTTGGCCTCTACAGATGAATAAGAGAAAAAAATATGAGGGCATATCTGATTCATATGGAGATGGTAAATCTATGTTTCTGGGGATGGGAGTTCCTTGTATAACATGCAGGGAGAAAATACATTTCTACCGAGGAAGACATTTGATCTTCATATAAAATAGTCTCCTCTTAAGGAGTTTATCCTTCAACTCTCTTCCAGAGTGGGGTAGGGGATCCTGGCAAATTTACATCTTCCAAAAAAATTTTGAAAAATGGGTATGTAAAAGTTAGATGGATTCATTTACTGTTTTTTAAGGAAATGTAAACATTTTAAACAGACCACTGGGGTGGCAACCAAATCGACATATCTGAGGTTTCTCAAAACACATTAGAGAATCTTCACCTTCAGATTTCTTAGACTTGTTAGAACCTGGAAGCTGAACCAATTAACCTCAGGGTTAA
The DNA here is from genome assembly GCF_025265405.1 of Mesoplodon densirostris. Classification (NCBI taxonomy): domain Eukaryota; kingdom Metazoa; phylum Chordata; class Mammalia; order Artiodactyla; family Ziphiidae; genus Mesoplodon; species Mesoplodon densirostris. Next base: position 55,775,518 of record NC_082665.1, read on the forward strand.
TTGTCTCCAGCTCTAAATAACTATTTAATAACTTAAAGAAATTCTCATTGTGTACTCCATTGTTTTAGAATTCTAAAATTATTTAAAAATTAGTGTTCTTCACCCAATAAATTATATGCTTTTGGAATGTTATAGTTTAAATTTGATTATGCATAGCTCTCATT